>NC_086101.1:180540119-180902619 GCF_963921235.1 Mobula hypostoma | reverse complement strand
CCCATCAAACGTTCCCCTATCTATATAGTGCTGGGCTATTATCGTCTGCATTTGAGCCTTCCTCATCTTAGTGGTCACCTTTAGTCTTAACTTTGGAGCAATTCCCAACAGCACATCCCTCTCAGCATCATCCAATGCCTCAGGGGCTGGTTCTGCCACAAACTTATTAACTTCATAACTCCATTTCTGCTGATATTCCACACAACCAAATCAAAAATCCGGCCCGAAACATCGATCGATCTTTTCCACTGATGCTGCCCGACCTGCTGGGTTCCTCCAACGTGTTGTGAGAGCGGAATCATATTTGTGATAAGGGGAAGGGAGCAGGAAGCACCAGAGAGACATTCTGCAATGATCAATAAACCGAATGTTTGGAATCAAATGACTTTGCCTTGTGTCTTAGGGCTGAGTGTGTCTGCACTTGTCTGGCCTCCCCCCTTCCCGGTATTCCTTCTCTATCAGCTGTCCCACACTCCACCCTTGCCATTCCCAATATCCTTTGCTCCAGTCTGATTTGCAAACTCGCTCCACGTTCCAATTGACAAATACAGTACTGTGCAAAACTCTTAGGCTCTCTCACTATATATATGTGCCTAATACTTCTGCACAGTTCTGTATATGGTGAACAAATTTGATCCATGATCTTTGATCCTAAATACCTGACTTTGCTGTTCTGCTACCAGTTCATCGTCTATTGTCTGAACTCAAGAATTAAGATCACATGGTTTTCCATATTTCCTCTACCTCCTCTCTCCACCACTCTACTCCATCACTCCTCCATCTCACCCTCATTAAACCACAGAAAATCATCTAACAGGAAGGCCATTCTCCCATCATCATGATACTGACTAAATAAAATATGCAGGTTATTGTTTTTATTATTGTTATTATTATTATTAAAGTTGACGCATGGCCAAGTGGTTAAGGCGTTGGTCTAGTGATCTGAAGGTCGTCAGTTCCAGCCTTGGCTGAGGCCACGTGTTGTGTCCTTGAGCAAGGCACTTAACCACACATTGCTCTGTGACGACACTGGTGCCAAGCTGTGTGGGTCCTAATGCCCTTCCCTTGGACAACATCAGTGGCATGGAGAGGGGAGACTTGCAGCATGGGCAACTGCTGGTCTTCCATACAACCTTGCCCAGGCCTTTACATAGAATAGAATAGTACAGCACAATACAGGCCATTCGGCCCACAATGTTGTGCCGACCCTCAAACCCTGCCTCCCATATAAGCTCCCACCTTAAATTCCTTCATATACCTGTCCAGTAGTCTCTTAAACTTCACTAGTGTATCTGCCTCCACCACTGACTCAGGCAGTGCATTCCACGCACCAACCACTCTCTGAGTGAAAAACCTTCCTCTAATATCGCCCTTGAACTTCCCACTCCTTACCTTAAAGCCATGTCCTCTTGTATTGAGCACTGGTGCCCTGGGGAAGAGGCGCTGGCAATCCACTCTATCTATTCCTCTTATTATCTTGTACACCTCTATCATGTCTCCTCTCATCGTCCTTCTCTCCAAAGAGTAAAGCTCTAGCTCCCTTAATCTCTGATCATAATGCATACTCTCTAAACCAGGCAGCATCCTGGTAAATTTCCTTTGTACCTTTTCCAATGCTTCCGCATCCTTCCTATAGTGAGGCGACCAGAACTGGACACAGTACTCCAAGTGTGGCCTAACCAGAGTTTTATAGAGCTGCATCATTACATCGCGACTCTTAAACTCTATCCCTCAACTTATGAAAGCTAACACCCCATAAGCTTTCTTAACTACCCTATCCACCTGTGAGGCAACTTTCAGGGATCTCTGGACATGTACCCCCAGATCCCTCTGCTCCTCCACACTACCAAGTATCCTGCCATTTACTTTGTACTCAGCCTTGGAGTTTGTCCTTCCAAAGTCTACCACCTCACACTTCTCCAGGTTGAACTCCATCTGCCACTTCTCAGCCCACTTCTGCATCCTATCAATGTCTCTCTGCAATCTTTGACAATCCTCTACACTATCTACAACACCACCAACCTTTGTGTCATCTGCAAACTTGCCAACCCACCCTTCTACCCCAACATCCAGGTCGTTAATGAAAATCACGAAAAGTAGAGCTCCCAGAACAGATCCTTTACATTACTAGTCACAACCCTCCAATCTGAATGTACTTCCTCCACCACGACCCTCTGCCTTCTGCAGGCAAGCCAATTCTGAATCCACCTGGCCAAACTTCCCTGGATCCCATGCCTTCTGACTTTCTGAATAAGCCTTCCGTGTGGAACCTTGTCAAATGCCTTACTAAAATCCATATAGATCACACCCACTGCACTACCCTCATCTATATGTCTGGTCACCTCCTGAAAGAAATCTATCAGGCTTGGTAGACACGATTTGCCCTTCACAAAGCCATGTTGACTGTCCTTGATCAGACCATGATTCTCTAAATGCCCATAGATCCTATCTCTAAGAATCTTTTCCAACAGCTTTCCCACCACAGACGTAAGGCTCACTGGTCTATAATTACCCGGACTATTCCTACTACCTTTTTTGAACAGGGAGAGAACATTCGCCTCCCTCCAATCCTCCAGTACCATTCCTATGGACAACGAGGGCATAAAGATCCTAGCCAGAGGCTCAGCAATCTCTTCCCTCGCCTTGTGGAGCAGCCTGGGGAATATTCCGTCAGGCCCCAGGGACTTATCCGTCCTAATGTATTTTAACAACCCCAACACCTCCTCTCCCTTAATATCAACATGCTCCAGAACTTCAACCTCACTCATATTCTCCTCACCATCTTCAAGTTCCCTCTCATTGGTGAATACCGAAGAGAAGTATTCATTGAGGACCTCGCTCACTTCCACAGCCTCCAGGCATATCTTCCCACCTTTATCTCTAATTGGTCCTACCTTCACTCCTGTCATCCTTATTTCCTTCCAGGCCTGTGCCCTGGAAACCTTCCAAGGCGTAAATCCATGGTCTCATGAGACTAACGGATGCCCATTATTGTCATGTACTGAGATTATTGCCTGTGTGCCATTCAGACAGATTATGCCATATGTATATACCTTGAGGCAATGAAGAAAACAGATTGCAGTTGATAAAGTATTGGCTACGGAGACAGAGCAGTGAATGTGGATGGATGAAAGGCAAGGGGAACTACATGGTAAACTGGGAGATCAAGATTTTATACGTAATCAAGATGGGTTCTTAATTAGTAATGGCGTCAAAGCTTCTGGGGAGAAGGCAGCTGAATGCGGCTGAGAGGGAAAACAAATCTACCACGATCAAATGGCAGAGTAGACTTGATAGGAGAAATGGCCTAATTCTGATCCTGTGTCCTATGGTCTTATAATAATACAAGTCATCATTCTGAAAGACTATTTCTCTCTTTCCAAAAATAATGACCGACCTTCTTGTCTTTTCCAGCACTTCTGCTTTATTTTCATATTGATATCATCTAACGTTATTTTACAGTTGGTCACTTCAGGCAGGGAGTTCCAGAGACCTCAGCCAGTGAAGAATGACAACAACATTTTCCTCAGTTTGATTTTGCCTGTGAGAAACCATATGCTTGAAGTAGTTTTAATAACATCCAAAAAATAAATTATCTGTTGGAATAACAAGAACATTTATTATTGCTGACATTCTTGGAATATCAACCCAAGTACGCCATGTGGTCAAATTGGTTATAAAAAAGAATGAAAACAGAAGATTCATTGGTGACCGTAGTAGGATAATTGTAATGAAAATAAATATAATGAAATGTTACAAGAATGGATGTTCTGCAAACACAGGTCAAAATTGGCGGAGCTGATTCAATGAACTGAATGGGCTAATTCTATTCCTATATAGTATGGTCTTTGATCAATGTCAGTAAAACAAGAACTGGTCATTAATTTCAGGAAGAGGTTTCATGCACATTTTGCTGTCTATATCATTGGTCTGGAGGAGGAAAGGGTTGAGTGCTTCTGATTCCTAGTGTCCCAGTCCAAACGTGTAGATGCCATAGGCAAGAAAGCTTACCAATGCCTCTACTTCCTTAGGACGCTAAAGAAATTTGGCAAGTTACTGTGGACTTTACCAATGTTACACATGCACCACAGAAAGCACCCTATCTGGATGCAGCTTGGTATGGCAACTGTTCTGCACATGACCACAAGTATTGCAGAGTTGTGAATATAGCTCAGTGCATAATAGAACCTCACCTTCCCTGTTTGGACTTTATTTATACTTTTTCCTGCAGCCAGACATTTTCACCCACCCCAGACATTTGCTCTTCTCTCTCCCAATGGGCAGAAGAGATAACAACCGAAAAGAACATACCACATGGCTCATGCACAGCTTCTACTCCACTGAAATAAGACTATTAATTGGTTCTCTAGTACAGTAAGATGGAATCTTGGCTGCAAAATCTCCCTCTTTATGATCTTGCATTTTATTGTTTACCTGCACTGAACTTTCTCTGTAGCTCATAGACTTTACTCAGCATTGTTATTGTTTTACCTTGTTCTACCACAATGCAATGTAGAATGAATTGATCTGTATGAACAGTATCCAAGACAATCTTTTCATTGTATCTCAGTACAGGTGACAATAATCAATAAATTCCAAAACTATTTCTTCAAATCTTTAATCTTCTATTGATTAACATAAATCTGTGCCTAGGTACAGTTTTTGTGAAACAAATCATTTGGCAAAGCATAGGAGCCAAACAAATACAGTTGTTGATAGTCAGCCAGGAACTAATTAAACTAAAATAATTTAATCCTGATTAACCAACCTGGTCATAAGAGCACAAGATATAGAACATAGAACATAGAACAGTACAGCACAGTATAGGCCCTTCGGCCCACAATGTTGTGCTGACCCTTAAACCCTACCTCCCATATAACCACACCCCACATAAATTCCTCCATATACCTGTCCAGTAGTCTCTTACATTTAACTAGTGTATCTGCCTCTACCACTGACTCAGGCAGTGCATTCCACGCACCAACCACTCTCTGAGTAAAAAACCTTCCTCTAATATCGCCCTTGAACTTCCCACCCCTTATCTTAAAGCCATGTCCTCCTGTATTGAGCAGTGGTGCCCTGAGGAAGAGGCACTGGCTATCCACTCTATCTATTCCTCTTAATATCTTGTATACCTCTATCATGTCTCCTCTCACCGTCCTTCTCTCCAAAGAGTAAAGCCCTAGCTCCCTTAATCTCCGATCATAATGCATACTCTCTAAACCAGGCAGCATCCTGGTAAATCTCCTCTGTACCTTTTCCAATGCTTCCATATAGTGAGGCGACCAGAACTGGACACGGTACTCCAAGTATGGCCTAACCAGAGTTTTACAGAGCTGCATCATTACCTTGTGACTCTTAAACTCTAACCCTCGACTTATGAAAGCTAACACCCTATAAGCTTTCTTAACTACCTGTGAGGCAACTTTCAGGGATCTGTGGACATGTACCCCCAGATCCCTCTGCTCCTCCACACTTCCAACTATCCTGCCATTTACTTTGCACTCTGTCTTGGAATTTGTCCTTCCAAAGTGTACCACCTCACACTTCTCCAGGTTGAACTCTATCTGCCACTTCTCAGCCCACTTCTGCATCTTATCAATGTCTCTCTGCAATCTTCGACAATCCTCTACACCATCCACAACACCACCAACCTTTGTGTCGTCTGCAAATTTGCCAACCCACCCTTCTACCCTCACATCCAGGTCGTTAATAAAAATCACAAAATTACAGGTCCCAGAACCGACCCTTGTGGGACACCACTAGTCACACCCCTCCAGTCCGAATGTACTCCCTCCACCACGACCCTCTGCTTTCTGCAGGCAAGCCAATTCTGAATCCACCTGGCCAAACTTCCCTGGATCCCATGCCTCTAACTTTCTGAATAAGCCTACCGTGTGGAACCTTGTCAAATGCCTTACTAAAATCCATATAGATCACATCCACTACACTACCCTCATCTATATGCCTGGTTACCTCCTCAAAGAACTCTATCAGGTTGGGGCGGGGTTCTGAGTTGGATGATCAGCCATGATCATAATAAATGGCGGTGCAGGCTCGAAGGGCCGAATGGCCTACTCCTGCACCTATTTTCTATGTTTCTATTTTCTAACACTGTATTCCTTCTGCCACTTTTTTGCCCATTCTTCCGATTTATCTAAGACCTGCTACAATCGCATTGCTTCCCCAGCACTGCCTATCCCTCCACCTATCTTCGTATCATCCATAAACTTTGCCACAAAGCCATCAACTTCAGAACAATGTGAAAAGTAGCGGTCCCAGTACTGATTCCGGGGAACACCACCAGTCACCAGCAGCCAACTGGAAAAAGCCCCCTTTATTCCCACTCACTGCCGCCTGCCTGTTGCCATTCCTCTATCCTTACCAGTATCTTCCCTGTAACACCATGGAAGTTTATCTTGTTAAGCAGCCTCATATGTGGCACCTTATCAAATACCTTCTGAAAATCTAAGTAAATGATATCCACTGCTCTCCTTTGTCCAATATGCTTGTTACTTCTTTGAAGAACTCTAACAGATTAGTCAGACAAGATTTCCCTTTACAGAAACCATCTGACCTTGACTTATTTTATCATTAGTCTCCAAGTACCCTGAAACCTCATTCTTAATATTGGACTCCAACACTTTCCCAACCACTGAGGTCAGGCTAAATGGCCTATAATTTCCTTTCTTTTACCTCCCTCCCTTCGTAAAGAGTGCAGTGACATTTGCAATTTTTCCAGTCTTCTGGGACCATGCCAGGATCAAGTGATTCTTGAAGGATCATAACCGATGCATCCAGTATCTCTTCAGCAACCTCTCTCAGGACTCTAGGATGTAGTCCATCTAGTCCAGGTGACTTACTCACCTTAAGACCTTTCAGTTTGCCAAGCACTTCTTCCTTTGTAATAGCAATGGCACTCACTCCTGCTCTCTGACACTCACGGACATATTGCACGCTTCTAGTGAACTCCACAATGAAGACTGATGTAAGGTACCCATTAAGTTCATCAGCCATTTCCTTGTCCCCCATTACTGCCTCACCAACATCATTTTTCAGTGGTCAAATGTCAACTCTCCCCTCCCTTTTACTCTTTAGATAACTGAAAAAAATTTACTGTATCCTGCTTTATATTATTGGCTAGTTTGCCTTCATATTTAATCATTTCCCTTCTTATAGCTTTTTAGTTGCCTTTTGCTGGATTTTAAATGCTTCCCCATCATCCAACTTCCCACTTTCTTTTGCTACCTTATATGACCTTTCCTTGGCTTTTATGCGACCCTTAACTTCCCTTGCCAGCCATGGTGACCTACTCCTGCCATTTGGGGACGACTTCTGTGGGATGTATCTATCTTGTGCCTCGTGAACTATTCCCAGAAACTTCAGCCACATCTGCTCTGCCACCAACCCCACCAGTATCCCCCTCCAATCCACCTGGGCAAACTCCTCTCTCCTGCCTCTATAATTCCCTTTATTCCATTGTGGTACTGATACCTTTGACTTATGCTCCTTTCTCTCAAGTTGCAGTATACACAAACATATTATGATCACTGCCTCTGAAGGATTCCTTTATAAGCTCCCTAATAAGATCTGGGTTATTACATAAAACTCAGTCCAAGACTGTCTGTCCACTAACTATTGAGACCCGTATTACTGGCTCCATCCTCTGCAGTTCCCCACCCACCTGAGCCACAGGCCAAGACTCCGTGCCAGAGGTGTGGCCGCTGTTGCTTCACCCGGGTAGTTTGCCGCCCCCCCCCCCCCACCAGTACTCAGAATGGCAGTACTTATTGTTAAGGGAGATGGCTACAGGGGTGCTATCTGATGGTCTCCCTTTCCCCTCCAGACAGTCACCCATTTATCTGTCCCCTGTAGCCTTGGGGTGACTGTAGCTCCTGTCTATCACCTCTTCACTTTCCCTAGCAAGCCGAAGGCATTGAGCTGCAGCTCCAATTTCTTAACACGTTCTTTAAGGAGCTGCACCTTGATCCACCTTGTGCAGATGTGGCCACTGGGTCTCCTGGAAATCCCACATCTGACACCCAGAACAGAACACCGGGCCTGTAGATATACCCCCATCCTCTCAAGAGTTAAATAAGAAAAAGAAATAAGGAATGAACTTACCCACTTACCTCACCTCTGCCTGTTCTCTCCGAAGCCCTGTTGAGCCAACGCCTTACCAGGCCTTACTCAGACCACTCCAATGACGACCACTCCCATGATAACTGTTACGCTAGGTGGTACCCCTCTTTTATGGAGACTCAGTTTTTAAAGCAAGAAAGCTCTTATGTGGGAAGGCTTGACCTTTGACACTCTCACTAACCAAGAACCTATCAACCTCAACTTTAAATATACCTAATGAATTGGCCTCCACAGCCATTTGTGGAAAAGAATTCAACAGATTCGCCACCCTCTGGCTAAAAAAAATATCCTGTTTTAAAGGGATGTTTTCTTCCGAGGCTCTGCGCTTTCGTCCTCGACTCCACCACTATAAGAAGCAGTTTGTCAGATTTTTTTTGTTTGTTTCTGCTCTATAATATTTTCACAACTCATAAAGAGTAAAGTGTAACCCTATTGAGCATACTTTGAGGTGAAGGATTGATTATTGACTCTTTCTTCTTGGCACATGGGTTTGCTCCTCAATTCATCCCCTGTAACATTTCCTAACAAGGCTAAGTGTCATGTCTTTATTGGGTGACAACTCACCCATGACAAATCTTGGAACATTTTTCTGCTTAAATGGGTTATATAAGTTGTTGTTTGTGAGGTGAGCAACAAAGGTTACAAGAAGGATCACCAGGTAAAGTTGAAAAGGAGGTAGAGACGAGAAAGTGGACAGGATGATACTTGGTCCCATATCTTCCTCAAACAGATCAGAAAGAGTAGACCAGCAGTGACTAAGTTGATGGAGTTTTGAACTGGAAAATACACATGCATACTAAAATGAAAATCAGCAGCTTTTCCTCCTTTCCCTTCTATCATGCATAAGTCTTTAGTTCTGAGCTAGACAAATAACATATGGAGTCTGTGGAACTTGGTGACTACGGAGAGAGTGGCTTCTAATGTGAAGCTAGACAGACATGAGGGAGGTGGGAGAAAAAGGTTGTGCAGACTGATTTACAACAAGCAGATTTCATGGAAATCCAAAGATCATCAGTACTGGCATGAAACTGCACTTGGAACTCTATCTATGTCTTATTCATTTTCCTTATTTGTATTTCTGAGTAAGTAATAACACTGTTACTTAAATATTCTTTTACAAGTACATGCCAATTTGATCCATTGCCATCTTGAGGAGAATGGGTTGAAATTACAGAGTGTGATTTAGTGCACATAGATTCAGTTTTTATGAACTACAAAAATTGGGCAAGAGTGTGCTGTCATCCCACAGTAAATCCTTGGCAAAACATTGGTTACTTGTGCAACAACAACTTCGCACTTTACAATAGCAAGACCAAGGAATTGATTATGGGCTTGTACAGTTTAATACATGGCTAAGGAATTGGTGTAGGAGGGAGGGCCTAAGATTTTTGGATCATTTGGCTCTCTGGCAGGGAAGGTGGGACCTTTATTGAAGGGGTAGCTGCACCTGAACAGGAGGGGGGGCTAATATCCTAACAGGAAGGTTTGTTAAGGCTGCATGGTGGGGTATAAACTAGAGTCGCAGGAGAATGGGAACCAGAGTGCTAGAACAATATGTGGAGAGGTTGTGGAGGTAGATGTTAGTAAGACTTCAGACAAACTTAGGAATCAGAAGGCTGAGCATGTTGCAACTAGTGTCCTCAGCTACATACATTTCAATGCAAGAAGTTTCATAGAAAAGATGGATAATAGCGGTGAAGATGAGGAGGCTGGTTTACAAATAAACACAGTGTGGAGTGAGGAGGGGCTGTTGATAGGGCAAATTTGCAGTCAACAGGATGGTAAAAGGCAGACAAAATTGAAAAGGGTGAATACAGGACTGAAGGACTTGTATTTGAATGAGCAAAGTATACGAAATAAGGCGGATGAACTTGCAACACGTTTACAGATTGGCACATATGATCTTGCAGGCAGACACCGAATCATGGCTAAAAGAAGCTTATAGCTGAGAGCTTACTGTCTGAGGGTACAGATTGTATCGAAAGCACAGGCAAGAAGGCAGAGGGGGCAGTGTTACTCTTATGGTATAAAATGCAATCAAATCATTTGAAAGATATGACATAGGGTCAGAAGGTGTTGAAACATGATGGGATAGAGCTAAAGAACTGCAAGGGTAAAAAGAACCTGATGGGAATTGTATGCAGACCCCAAACAGTAGTAAGGATGTGGCCTACAAATTACAACAGAAGATAGAAAACGCATGTCAAAAGGGCAATGTTACAATAGTAATGGGGGACATCAATATGCAGGTAGCCTGAGAAAATCGGGTTGGTGCGAGATTCCAGAAGGGGAATCTCTAGAATGCCTAGGGCTTTTTAGGACAGCTTGTTGTTGAACTCACTAGGGGGTCAGCTATTGTGGATTGGGTGTTGTGCAATGAACCAGAATTGATTAGAGAGCTTAAGGTAAAAGAACACTTAGGGACAAGTAATCATGATAAGATTGAATTCACTCTGAAATTTGAGAAGAAGTAGTCAGATGTATCAGTATTACAGTGGAGTGAAGTGAATTACAGAGGCGTGAGAGAGGAGCTGGCCAGAACTGATTGGAAAAGAACACTGGCAGGGATGATGGCAGAGCAGTAATGGCTGGAATTACTGGAAGCAATTCAGAAGGCACAGGATACATACATCCCAAAGTGGAAGAAGTATCCTAAAGGAATTATGACATAACCGTGGCTAACAAGAGAAGTCAAAACCAACATAAAAACCAAAGAGAGGGTATACAATAGAGCAAAAATTAGAGGGAAGGTAGAGGTGGGAAGCTTTTAAAAAAACAAAAGAAGGCAACTAAAAAAGTTATTAAGGAAGTAATGATGGAATACAAAAGCAAGCTAGCCAATAATATTAAAGAGAACACTAAAAGTTTTTTCAGATACATAAAGTGTAAATGAAAGGCGAGAGTGAATATCGAACAGCTGGAAAATGATGCTGGAGAGGTAGTATTGAGGGACAACAAAACAGCAGATGAACTGACTAAGTATTTTTCGTCAGTCTTTAGTGTGGAAAACATTAACAGTATGGTGAAAGTTCCAGGTGTCAGGGGGCATGAAGTGTGTGAGGTTATCATAACCAGAGAGAAGGTTGTTGTGAAACTGCAAGGTCTGAAGGTAAATAAGTCACCTGGACCAGATGGTATACATTTCAGATATCTGAAAGAGATAGCTGAAGAGATTGTGGAGGCATTATTAATGATCTTTCAAGAACCACCAGATTCTGTAATGGTTCCAGAAGAATGGAAAATTGCAAATTTCACTCTCCTCTTCAAGAAGGGAGAGAGGCAGAAGAAAGGAATCTGTAGGCCAGTTAGTTTGACCTCAGTGGTTAGCATGATGTTGAAGTTGATTATTAAGGATGAGGTCTCAGGGTACTTGGAGGCACATGGTAAAAACTCAAGGGAAAATGTCGGCTGATAAATCTGTTGACATTCTTTGAAGAAATAACAAACAGGATAGACAAAGGAGAATTGGTTGATGTTGTGTACTTGGATTTTCAGAAGGCCTTTGACAAGGTGCCACAGATGAGGCTGCTTAACAAGCTATGAGCCTGTGGTATTACAGGAAAGATACTAGCATAGGTAAAGCAGTGGCTGATTGGCAGTCGGCAAAGTGTGAGATAAAGGGATTCTTTTCGGACTGGCTGCCAGTGACTAGTGGTGTTCTACAGAATTCTGTGTTGGGACTGATTTATTTTATGTCACATGTTAATGATTTGGATGATGGAAATGATAGCTGTATTGCAAAATTTGCAGATGATGTGAAGATAGGTGGGAAGGCCACAGAAGGTTTTAGACAAATTAGCGGAATCGGTGAAGAATGGCAGATGGAATATAGTGTTGGGAAGTAAATGGTCATACACTTTGGTAGAAAAAAGGAAAGTGTTGACTATTTTCTAAATGGAAAGAAAACACAAAAAAAAACTGAGGCACAGAGGGTCTTGGGAGCCCTTGTGCAGGATTCCCTAAAAGTTAATTTGCAAGTTGAGTCTGTGGTGAGGAAGGCAAATGCAACGTTAGCATTCATTTTAGGAGGACTAGAATATAAAAGCAAAGATGTGATGTTGAAACTTTATAAAGCACTAGTGAGGCCAAACTTAGAGTATTGTGGCAGTTTTGGGCCCTTTATTTTAGAAAGGATGTTCTGAAACTGGAGAGTGATCAAAGGAGGTTCATGAAAATAATTCCAGGATTGAATGACTTGTCAGAGGAAGAGCGTTTGCTGGCCCTGGGCCTTGTATTCACTGGAATTCAGAAGAATGAGGGATAAACTAAATGAAACCTAACAAATGGTAAAAGGCCTTGATAGAGTGGATGTGGAGAGAATGTTTCCTGATGTAGGAGAGTTAAGACCAGAAGACACAGCCTCAGAACAGAGGAACATCCGTTTAGAACAAAGATGAGGAGAGGTTTCCTTAGCCAGAGAGTGGTGAATCTGTGAAATTTTTCGTCATAGGTAGCTGTGGAGGTCAAGTCTTTATGTATATTTAAGACAGAGGTTGATAGATTTTTTGATTGGTCAGGGCATGAAGGGATACGGAAAGAAGGCAGGACTTTGGGGCTGAGATGAAATTCTTATCAGCCATGATGAAATGGCAGGGCAGAGTTGATGGGTCAAATGGCCTATTGCTGTTCCAAAATCTATAGTCTTATGGTCTTACAGACCATACGAAGGGGAGGTCGGGAGAACCAGTCCTCATTGAGGGGATCAACAGTGAGATAGGGTGAGCATGAGTTTCTGGACATGGGCTGAATCCTGGGCCCAACATATTGATGTAGCTATACTTCATTAGGAGTTTGAGGAGATTTGGCATGTAATTTTTTAGAGATGTACCACGGAGAGCATTCTGATTGGCTGCGTCACAGCCTGTTATGGAAGCTCCAATGCCCAGGGTCACAAGAGGCTTCAGGGGGGATTGTAGATGCAGCTAGTTTAATCACAAACACAAGCCTTCCCACCACCAGGGTTATCTTCCGGTGATGGCATCTATCATTAAAGACCCTCACTATCCAGTATGACCTCTTTGTGTTACTACCATCTGGGAGAAGCTCCAAGAACTTGAAGACCAGCACTTAATGTTTTAGGAAGAGTTTTGTCCCCTCCATCATCAGATTTCTGCATGGTCCATGAGCCAATGAATACCACCTCGTCATTTGTCTTTTGCAACTATTTATTTATTAGAAACTTTTAGCAATTATAGCAGTTTAGATTATGAGGACATGCAATCCTCTTTTATTGTCATTTAGTAATGCATGCATTAAGAAATGATACTATATTCCTCCGGTGTGATATCACAGAAACACAGGACAGACCAAGACTGAAAAACTAACAAAAACCACATAATTATAACATATAGTTACAACAGTGCAACAATACCATAACTTGATGAACAACAGGCCATGGGCACAGTAAAAAAGTTCAAAGTCTCTCGAAAGTCCCACATCTCATGCAGACGGGAGAAGGAAGAAAACTCTCCCTGCCATGCCTGACCACAGTCTGACCCTGAGTCGTCTGAAAACTTTGAGCTCCGATCAGCCCTCCGACACCGAGTACCAAGCACCATCTCTGCCGAATGCTTCGACCCCAGCCACGGTCGCTAACAGCAGGCAAAGCCAGGGATTTTGGGGCCTTCCCTCCAGAGATTCTCGATCGCACAGTAGCAGCGGCAGCGAACCGGGCATTTCAGATATTTCTCCAGATGTTCCTCTGTGCTTCTCACGTCTGTCTCCATCAAATCAGAATTGTGCACGGCATCCTACTTACAAATACCGAGATCATTTCACCGGAGAGCTACGCGCTTCGTCACGCTGCCATCTTCTCCTCCCGCCTACTTGAAAACAAACCAAAACCGCTACATAACAGAAAAATATCACCTCCTGGCCTACTCCCTGGTTCTAATCAGACTAAACTGAACTTGGACAATGTGTAAATATGCAACTATACTCATTTGCTTCTACCACAACCCAAGCCACATGACAGATTATCCATAACAGATGTGCAATTCAAAATACAATACCGACAGACAAAAAAAAGATACATGGCTCCTACGGTAATTTTTATGTTTTGCATTGTACTGCTGCCACAAAACTTCAATTTTCACAACGTGTGTCAGAGGTACTAAACCTCATTCTGATTCTGAACCACTGTGATGTTTGGTCACAGCATGGGATCTGATAAAAATCGGGGAAGGAGAAGCAAGGGGAATGAAGTGAATGCCCGTGTTGTGGTGGAGATTAGACAATACCGAATGAGAAAAGTGATGTTGGTGTTGCCCAAGATAAGGCGGCAAAAGCCTGTTAATCACCTTGGAAGACATAAGTAGAAAGGGACTAAAGGAAAAAAAGGGAGACACAATGAAAAAAAAAGTAATAAAAAAAAATTAGAGCAAGTGACATTCCAAGCACTGGGGCAGGAAAAACAGCTGATGTTGGAAGTATAAAAAAAGAGAAATATCAGAAATATTTAGCAGACCAGGCAGCATCTTGAAGCAGGTAAACAGAGTTAACAGTAGTCGTGGTAACACAGCACAGAGAAAAAAATCCTGTAGATTCTGTGCCAAACAGCAAGCACCCATTTATTCCATTGCATTGATTCAATTTAATTTTCTTCACATTGCCCTCAGTTATTTCTGTCAGATCCTTCCACTCAATATTTCAGGTGGATGACCTTTCATCGGGATACCTGCTCTGCTACAAACTTGCTTATTTGAAACTGCAGAGTGCAACATTAATTCCCAAGAATGCACCAACACTATATGAGTGGGCTGAGCATAAAATAATTCAATCAAAATATCATTACATTGATAATTGTCACAGTTGAAAGTTCAAAGTAAATTTATATTATAAATGCACATATATGTTACAATATACTCCCTTGAGATTCATTTTCTTCTGGCATTTACCAAGAAAAACATAAATACTATTGGATTTCATGAAAAGTGTACATAGTTGGACAAAGACCAACAAACACCCTATGTGTAAAAGAAAGCAAATAAACGTGGATGTGATTAAAATACTTTGCTTGAGGGAGCAAAGCCAAGAGTCAGAATCTGATCAAAAGAAATTGGCCAGAGATTCACGCAGGGAAATGTGAATCTTTGGAAACCTCTGATTCGGTGAGTTGTTAACCATTAGTCCCTCACTGTGACAGATACTTATGACAGTGTAGGATCGGGGACTGTATACATTGTTCTGATATTTAATTCCATCCAAGAACTCAGTGAACAGAGGAATAGGTTTGCAGTGACCTGAATAGTTCCAGATTCTAATTTTCCATCTATAAAAGGAACAATGACTATTCCAAAACACGTTCATAGCTGTGGAGTATTTAAGAACGTTATATAAGGGCTACATACATTCACCTCTCATTTTAGCATTGGTTCCTAAAGTTGTTATAGCTGGGGGTGGTAATGGGGACAAGCTCCCTCTACCTATTAAATGCTCCCAATGGCGTGCATCTCAAATAGTCTCTGACAGCCAAGTCCAGCCCCTGGTCTTCATGTGCAGCTACTAAGCCCAGCAGAACCATCTCTACTGACAGAAGAAGGGGCAAAGGCAGGTTGCTGGCAACTTAAAATCAGTCGCTTCAGGCAGCTGAGTCTCCTCAACTGTGGTTGGCAACTCATCTAGGAGAATGAAAACTCTGATCTCAAACTTCCACAGCTTTGTGGCTATACACACTCATGGGGCAGGCTTCGGGAATAAATCCTGAGTTGGATTCCCTGAGGCAGTCCTACAATGAGTTCAGTGATGACTGGCATCTCCTGCGAGGCTGCTGATGCCAAGTTGTATCAGTCTCGGCTGTCCCTTTCGATTTATCAGATGCATGGAGAGGGGAGCATTGCTTCGTGGGCAACAGCTTACTCTCTCTATTGTACTCTGTTGTCTTGTGTATCTTGACAGCTGGGACACAACATCCATGGTCGGCGTGACCAAGGGAGGCCTCATTTTATCACTAAGTAAGCCATAAGCTACATGAGCACATTGCACTCTGCCTCTGAAATCCGCTCAGTTTCTGAAGTTCTGTGCACTGACACTACGTAGTGCACTGAGACAGGGGTTGAATTTCTAGGGAAGGCTGTTTGCTTTTTTTTTCCCTACTCTTCCACCCTTCTTTTTCATCTTCCCTCATTTATTTCTTTCCATTCTATTCTAGGTGTTGTGAAATTGCATGCTCCAATATAGCAGCTCCAATTTCATGCTGCTATAATTCCAATCATTCTTTTCGGCATTGCTTAATCGCCAACTCGCATATGCAATAACACTCTCCGCCTCTCCCTGCTGTTGGTATAACACAGCTGCTAGCCCATGCTTGCAGGCATTAGTCTCCACTATAAAGGGCTGGGAGAAATCGGCAAAGCCAAGGATGGGGAACTGGTCAAACAGCCGGTTTGTTTTACTTAGACTCCCTACATTAGTACACAAATTCAATACATCATGCAGTGAACCTGCAATCTTTGAGAATCCCTGAATGAATCGTCAGTAATAACTGTAAAAGCCAAGAAATGATCTTAAGTCCTTAACTGTCGATGGTACTGGCCACTGCTGAACAGCTGAGCCCTTCTCAGGATCGGTACCTATCCCCTTGGCTGATATCTGGTGTCCTAAGAACTTGACCTCTGACTGCAGAAAATGATACTTCTCCAATTTTACCTTCAGACCAGTCTCATTGAGGTGTTTAAGCACAGTGTCGAGCCTCTACAAGTGTTCCTGGAAAGTCTGGATACACCGGAATATCATTCAAGTACACAAGGATGATTTGGAAGGCTAAGTCGTTCATGGTTGCCTGCATGAGCTTTTGAAAAGTTGCCGGTCCATTGCAGACCCCAAACGGCGTGCGAAGATATTCATACAGACCAAACGGGGTTGAAAAAGCAGTCTATCACGCTCCTCTACCACCACTTGGTGGTAACCACTCGTGAGGTCTATTGTCGAGAAAAATTGTGCCCCCCTCAGGGCATCAAAACTCTCATCAATACGCGGGGGTGGGAACGCGTCCTTTCTGGTCTTAAGATTCAGTCTTCGATAATCTACACACAGTCTTATTCTACCATCAGCCTTCCGGACCAACACCACAGGTGAGGCATACGCACTATTGCTCTCTTGAATCACACCCTTCTTCAACAACTTTGAGATGTGCTCTTTCACTTCATTGTACCGATTCGGTGGAATGCGATGGTATGGCTGTGAAACAGGCTCGTCATCAATGAACTGAACTTCATGCTTGACCTTGTCAGTGTACCCAAGGTCTTCCTCTTCAACTGCAAAGATATCCAGGTACTTAACCAGTAAAGCTCTTAGCTGAGCTCGTTGTCCTTCACTGCCCCCAATGTCCAGCTTGTCTAAAATTGACTTTAACTTGTGATTACTACACTCCTCCTTTACGTCCACTGTCACGTGACCAACGCCATCTGAGGTCCGCTGAAATCTCACTGAACATTGTTGATCACTATCCACGCACTCCACCTTTGACAGGATACTCAGCCGGGTCCTAGGTGCGAGCCGTACATCCTCTCGAGAGAGGTTTAAAATCCATACTGGCACTATACGATTACCAGCGTCAGTGAGCGTAGGAATGACTACGATACCTTCCAGTAAAGGGGTGTTAAGTGGCTCAAGTAACATTTTATGGTCACTACCAGCATCGCCAGTGGCCTTACTTGCCGCAATGGTGACTACAGATCCAGCAGGTATGTGCTCAGTATCTTTTCCCAATACTCAGACTACTGCTTTCTTTTCAGTAGTGTGCATCTGCACTTTCTGGAAAACATCTCTCCAATCAGAATCCAGCTTCCCTTCTAGGGTTGTGTCAAACTCTGCGTAGACAAGTTGCCTACACTGGTTGATAATGTTCATGCTTACAATACATGGGATAGGTGGTTTGGTGCTAACAGGATCCCTGACTACTAGAAAGCCACAATTTGGTATCTTCATGCCCATTGCTTGAACCTCTAGCTCTAGATACCCAAGGTAAGGAATATCAAAACCGTTTGCAGCTGTTAGCCTAAGCCAGCCAGCAGTGGACAACATGTCCTCGTCCTGTCCGTTCAAGTGTTCTCGAAAGAACTGTTCGGTCAGGGTGCTTACTTAACTACCTGCGTCCAACAGACAATGGACAGCAACACTTGATACTTCAAGCTCAGCAAATGGACCTGTTCCTATGGCGTGTTGCAGCAAATGGTCACGGGATAGCTGTACATTATCTGTATCTATGAGGTTCCGCCGAATTGCCTGACTCCCAACCTCTTGAGGGCGGGAGGATGCAGACTCCACTTCCCTTGCACCTCGCTTCTGTGGGAAATTCTTGGCCAAATGTCCCCCCACCTGACACTTGAAACATATTGGTATCCCATCTTCTGTGAACCTAGGCTGTAAATTACGTCTGTTGCTAGTAGCGCGTGTAAAATCCCTCTGCACAGTGAGATCTTTCACTGCTTGACTCAATTCACAAAGGGCTTTGCCCTGCTCTGCAACTACTTTAAGGATGTCATCTAGTGTGACGGACTCAGATTCCCGAGCTTTAAGAATCGAGCACTGTGCCTGGCTACTGCTACACTTTGATTTTCCAGACTTTATATTTCCCAGGGGCTCTTCTACGAGCCACAGACGAACCTCCTCCCTCACTTCTATCATTGAGGACTCAGGGTGGTCATCAGCCCGGTCTTCCTCAGCATCACTGCGCATATGTGCTTCCTCTAAGGCTGCACCCCTGAGCAGGGACATAACAAAGTCATACTGATCCTGGTCAGCCTGATTTCTACTATGAAGTGCACGTTGTACTTCTTCAATAAAGTCATCAACAGACCTCCCATCTTTCTCAACATCCCCTGTAAATGGAACAATGTGTCTTTTCCTTTGGACATATACATAGGACCTTTTGCTTAATTTATCTATGGTTGTCTGGCTTCATCATATCTACTATGCAATTCCCTAATTTGTACATTCAAATCAAGTTCAACTAGTGTGTCCTCTGAGTGTAACATAGTAAACGCTCAAGTCTTTAAAGTTTTCACAACAAGCCTGCAAAAGGAGTTACTGCCATCCTTGGCTGCAAACGCGATGGCTTCATGGCCTGCACTTCCCTGGATCTACGTGTTCGTTCTGCGTCCTGACATCCCAGCCCATTCCGAGGCTCTACCGTGCTCTCCTTGCGGCAACAGGCGCTCCCTCCTTCTGCACGACAGGAACAGCAGTCCTGGTCTTCACCACTACCGTATTTGGTATTGTATATTATACTGCATACAACAATCAGAGATCCTCTAAACTGGCTTGGAGTTAACCCCACTCTTGGTACCAAATTTTTGTAGCCTGGGGAAAAGTACACACTCAGGACAACAAATACTTCTTCGGGTTTTAATTCCTTTATCTGTTTTAGATTTTTTAGTGCCAGAAGAGGGTCTCAAGACAAAACGAACAAATTTACAACCAGTTCCTGCCATTACAATCTCAGTTTAACTTTCAATCCACACCCTTGTGTATCGACGAATTGCGTATGCAATATAAAAGTACATAAGGCAAACTGCACAAAACTAATACAAAACTAATACAGAACTAATACGGTAGTGGCAATTCTGAAGGAACACAATACAAAGAACATCAGAATCCCACTAACCCTGTACCTTATGCATAGCAGTGAAAATGTAAGCAAATACGTCTCATCTAAGATGTCTACTCCCTTTTAGTACACATGTGCTTAACTTCCAAACAGAGACTAAACATTCACGTTACATTGTTCATTCACAATCAGTCATGATGCAATAATGTTAGACAAAAGGTACACTTTGGTACAACTTTTATGAGATATTGCCTGGTAGTTAAATTACAGGAAGACCGACCTACTTGGCTGGTAAGGAACTTTGCACAAGCCACGCTATCCAGCGCCGACACCTTCACTGGTTAAAATCTGAAGCATCCACATGTAAAACATATCAAATTACCGATATTCTCGAGTCGCCAGCAAGCATAAATGAACTCACATGGACATCGTCAATAAATACTCATCTTTCCTCACCATGCCCAGTATCTCTGGGAGGAACTTAATCCCAAAGCCCCACCAGCTTCTTCAGCCGAAAACAAAAATGGTCTCCCCACCATCCCACATGTGTGGGATGACATCACCGTCTCCACTTAAAGGCACAGACAACTATTCGAGCATTACCCGGATGGATGCCTAAGTACACTTTTAACGATAATGAATAAGATTTGCCGGTCACCTGGTTACATTTACACACACAAAGCTGTCCTGATGAGGAATCTTGGCCTGAAACTGCGACTGTTTATTCCCCTTCGTAAATACTGCCCAACTTTATGAGTTCCTCCAGCATTTCTTGTGTGTTGCTCATTCAGCCAATTAACTCTTGTCGTAGAATAATCTTCCCTGAGATGTTGTAGACTGAACTATAAGGGAGCTCCTCCAACATCTGAAGTGTTTCGTGAAGGACCAAGGATCAACTTTGTTCACCATACACATTTACATGTATTAGGAACTCTGCTGTGGTGTGTTAGTGTGAGATGCAACAAAAAGCAACAATCAACAGGATCAGAATCAGAATCAGGTTTATTATCACTGGCATGTGATATGAAATTTGTTAACTTAGCATCAGCAGTTCAATGCAATACATAGTCTAGCAGAGAGAGAAAAAATATAATAATAACTAAAATAAAACATAATAATAAATAAACAAGTAAATCAATTGCGTATACTGAACAGATTCAAAAAATGTGCAAAAACAGAAATACTGTAAATTTAAAAAAGTGAGGTAGTGTCCAGTGTGCATTTAGAAGTCAGATGACAGAGGGGAAGAAGCTGTTCCTGAATCGCTGAGTGTGTGTCTTCAGGCTTCTGTACCTCCTACCTGATGGTAACAGTGAGAAAAGGGCATGCCCTAGGTGCTGAAGGTTCTTAATAAAGGACGCTGTCTTTCTGAGACAACCCTCCCTAAAGATGTCCTGGGTACTTTGTAAGCTGGTACCCAAGATGGAGCTGATTACTTGTACAACCCGCTGCAGCTTCTTTCAATCCAGTGCAGTAGCCCCTCCATACCAGACAGTGATGCAGCCTGTCAGAATGCTCTCCAGGGTACAACTATAGAACCATTATACAGAATAAAGAATTGTCTAAGATATAGCGAGAGGTACAGATATGTGCATGAATATGTAAATAGTGGATGTGTATATTTACAATATAAACAACATTATAAATATGGTTTAAAGTGTTTACAGTGCAGTGGCTGGGGTAATAGAAAGAGGGGGTGGTGGGAGGATAACTAAAATGGTTGATCAGATTAACTGCTTGGGGGAGAACATTTTTAGGTGGCATGAAGTTTTTGTTCTAATAACCCTGTTTTAATAGAAGTGAGATATTGGCAAAGGCAATTTGCTGGGTGGGTAATACTTGCAATGAAGAGCCCTGCCTGTTATTTTTCTTTCTGCCCGGAGCTGGTGATTTATTCTACACTCGCCAATGTTTTTGTTTATTTTTACTGCATCATACATCAACTATCCTCTACCTCATTTTCTTTTAAAAGAACAAAACACTTACTTGTCATACTTGACAAATATTTGCAAGACTGACAGGTTCCACAATGATCTATCCTCTGTAGTGAACTTGCTTGCATTAATGGAACACATGTTTCACTCTTAGTATTTACTTTTGATACAGCATTTATTTATTTTGCTTATTCATTGTTTTCTTTCTGACCTGTTTCTGCTGATCAGCTGCTTGCTTTGTCAGCAGCAGGGTGTCTAGGTCAAAGGTCAACTTTCATTCTGAACATGCATTCCCGAGACAGTCATTGGTTGGAATAATCTCCTTAGCTGGCTTCTTGTGTAGTCACAAACTAGTTGTAGTTGTCCCCTTGACCCAGATGTTAAAAATGATTCCACAAGACAGCTGGGAGTTCTCTTGATATTCATTGCTAAAGCCAACAACCTGTTCATATACCTCATTGTTATTCACAAAACCAAGTTGCACATGGATTGTCAGAAACTCTGGTTACAATCTATAAAAGGTGAGGTATTGTCCTTGGGATTTGACTACGCTCTCACGTGACTTTAGGAGGATGCTGCCAAGACTTGAGGTTCTGAGTTATAGGAAGAAGTTGGCAGGCTTGGACTTTATTCCTGGGAGCACACGAGACTAAGGAGGTGATGTATAAAATCATAAGGAGTATATATGGGGTGAATGCACACCATCTTTTTTATTCCAGGGAAAGGAAGTAAAAACAGGGCATAGGTTTGAGGTGAGAGTGAAAAAATTTAAAAAGAAACTGAAGCACAACTTCTTTGCACAGAAGGTGGCTCAGTGTGGAACGAGCTTCCAGAGTGAGCAGGTGAGACAGGTATGATAACAACATCTAACAAGTACATGAACACATGCAGGGATAGGAAAGGTTTTTAGACACAGCAGTTCCCAACCTGTGGTCCACAAACCCTTCGGTTAATAGCAGAGGTCCACAGCATAAAAAAGTTTGGGAATCCATGCTTTAGAGGTATGGACGAAACGTGGGCGAATTGGATGAGCTGAGATGGCCATCTTGGTGGGCATGGATGAGATGGGCCGAAGGGCCTGCTTCCATCCTATGATATTGTTTGATTCTGTGTACTTCCCCATGTTTACTGGTGATCTGATTTAAAATTAAGCAGGTGAAAGTGCTATTTAAATTCCATCTCTTTCAACATATTCTTTAAAATTCATCCACCTAGGATCATCCTGCTGGACAGACCATTGGCCTTTATGATAATCAGGAAAATTCCCAACTCACAGTGATAATTCTGGGTCCTGTGAGTAAATGGAAAGTTCATGGTGTCAATTAAGCCCTGTGATGTAGAGAATTTGCAGAGAGGTGCACCATGGAAACAGCAAACACGAGGAAATCTGCAGATGCTGGAAATTCAAGCAACACACACAAAATGCTGGTGGAACACAAAAGAGCAGGCAGCATCCATAGGAAGGAGCACAGTCGACGTTTCTTGCCGAGTCTTGATGAAGGCTTCGACTGTGCTTCTTCCTATGGGTGCTGCCTGGCCTGCTGCGTTCCACCAGCACTTTGTGTGTGTTCCACGGAAACAGGCCCTTTTCCTCAAAACGGGTGCCCTCCAGGGCTGTTTGCTGAGCTCACTGCTGTACAGTCTACTCGCACATGGCTGCATGTTTAAACTCCCGAGTAATCACATTGTCAAGTTCGCCGATAACAGTGGTGGGTCTCATCACCAACGACGATGCAGAGGGGAGGAGGAAGAGCTCAAGGCTTGGTGCCAGGCAAATAACCTCTTTCTCAATGTGAGCAAGACAAAAGAGATGGTAATTGGCTTCAGGAGGACGTGAACCACTCACACTCCTCTTTTCAGCAACACAATTGTGGAAGCTGTGAGCAGTCTCAAACGCATGAGTGTGCACATCTCACAAACCTCCGATGGTGCCAGAATACATTCTACTCAATCAAGAAAGCTCACCCAATGCCCCTACTTTCTGAGGAGGCTGAGAGAGCCTGACTATGCACATCAATACTCGGGACCTTCTACAGATGCGTAGTAGAGAGCATCCTAACATGCTGCATCACTGCAAGGCATGGAAACTGCACTGGGAAGGTTCTACACCATGCAGTCGAAACTGCTCAACACATCATTGACACCAGCCTGAGAGCCATCAAGGACATATATCTAGTAAGATGCCAGGAAGAGGCCAGAAATATCATGAAGGATCACACCCACCCAACTCATGGACTGTCCATCCCACTCCCTTTAGTGAGGAGTCTATGCAGCATCCACACGAGGACCATTGGACTCAAAAGCAGTTACAGTCCCCAAGCAGTAAGGCTGATCAACACCTCCTCCCACTAATCCATCCCACAACAACCCCCACCACCACAACTACTTTATCATTTCCTCAGAATTACTTTATGTCCTGTCATTCCTGTACCCAGCATCACTTCATGTACATATAATCTATATAGGCTATCTTATGTATTTTTTTTATTTTTGTGGGGGTTTATTATTCTTGTGTTCATTATCTTATTCTGTTTTTCATGCTGCATCAGACCTGGAGTAATTATTGTTTTGATCTTCCTACACCTGTGTACTGGTAATTACATTAAACAATCTTGAATCTTAAGTAGTGCATAGTCATATCACAAATGTGGCTGCTGAGTTTAAATGGAGTTTAAATGGTGGATGAAAGCCCCAGAGAGTTTAAAGACATCGGGAAGGAGGATCCTGAGTTTAAAGGGAGCATGAGAATGGGGCCTCAGTGAGTTTGGACACTATAAATTTGAAGGGAACATGGGAATGAGGCCCCAATTAGTTTAAAATGAATGATGGTTTGGGTCCAGATCGGTTTAAAGGGAACATAGTATCGGGCCCCAATGAAGTTTAAAATGAGCAGGGGATGGGCTCCCTGTGAGTTTGAAGGGGACATGGAATTGGGTTCTGATGACTTGAAAAGGTTTTGGAATGGGGCAGTAATGGGCTTAAAAAGAGCATGAAAAAAGCATGAGAAGTCCCTTCTCACCTACATCCATGACACTTCACGTGCTCTCACTCTCCCCTCATTTTTACCATCTGTGTCCAGTACTTTTACACTTCTATCCCACATCAGCAAGGCCTTAAAGCTCTCCACTTCTTCCTCAGTAGAAGACCCAACTCAACCCGTTCCCCTCCTCCGCCACTCTCCACAGTCTGGCAGAACTGGTTCTCACCATCAACCATTTTTCCTTCAGCTCCTCCCATTTCCACCAGACTCAAGGGGTATCCGTGGACACCCACAAGGACACCAGCTATGCCTGGCTCTTTTGTAGGCTTCATGGAACAGTCCATGTTCTGAGCCTTCCCTGGTAATGCTCCCCAACACTTCCTGTGCTACATTGACAACTGCATTGGTGCTGCTTCATGCACCCATGCTGAGCTCGTCAATTTCATCAACTTTACCTCCAACTTCCACCTTGCTCTTAAATTCATTTGGTCCATTCTTGTCACCTCTCTCCCTTTTCTCAATACCTCTGTCTCCATCTATGGAGTCAAACTGTTTGCTGACTGTCCCACGACTGTCTTGACTATACCTCTTGGCACCCTGTCTCCTGTAATAATGCTATTCAATTTTCTCAGTTCCTTTGTCTCCACCACATCTGTTCCCAGATTGAGGCTTTTTTTTCCAGGACATCAGAGATGTCCTCCTTCAAAGAACAGTGTTTCCTTTCCTCTACCATTGATGCTTGCACATCTAACACATCATTCTTGACAACTTCTACCATCTTCAATGGGATTCTAACATCAATCACCTCTTTAGCTCCCCTACACCCTCTACTTTCCACAGGGACCACTCCCTCTATGATTCCCTTGTCCATTCATCCCTCCGCACTAATCTCTCTCTCTGGCACTTATCACTGCAAGCAAGAGAAATGCTACACTTGTCCATTCACCTCCTCCCTCACCTCCATTCAGGGTCCCAAAAGACCTTCCATGTGAGATAACACTTTGCCCGCAAATTTCTTGGGGCCATCTATTGTGTCTGGTTCTCATGATGCGGCCTCCTCTACATTGGTGAGACCCATTGTAAATTGAGGGGACCACTGTCGAGCTTCTCTGTTCCATCCAGCAAAAGCAGAACTTCCCAGTGGACATGCATTTTAATTCTTATTCCAAATCCTGTTTTGACATGTTGATCCATGGCCTCTTCTTTTGCCAGGATGAGACCACCCTCAGGGTGGAGGAGCAACACCTTATACTCCTATCACCTCCCCCTGGTACCCCTCCTTCTTCCCTTCATTCCTATAGTCCACTCATCTCCTATCAGATTCTTTCCTCTCCAGCCCTTTACCTTTCCTACCTACCTGGCTTCACCTATCACCTTCTAGCCAATCCGCCTTCCCCTACCCCAACTTTTTTTTTCTCTGGTTTCTTCCCCCTTCCATCCCAGACCTGAGGAAGGGTCTCGGCCTGAAATGCCGACTGTTTATTCATTTCCACAGATGCTACCTGACCTGTCGAGTTCCTCCTGCAATTTGTGTGTGCTGCTCTGGAAACAAGTCCTGTTGATTTTAAAGGGAGCACAGAGGACAGAACCAAAAGTGACAAACTTCAAAACTGTTGAATCTTCAAAAAAAAAGTAGATAACTGATGTTCAGAGCTTCTCTGCATATTGGAACAAGATGGAGTAACAAAAGCTGCCGTTTAAATATATATGTACATCCGAGGGACTAATCTGAAGATTATTCATAGGTGATCATCAAGCATAATGGAATGAATATCTTCTTCAGTACCATTACATTGTTTAGTGCAGTTAAGCCCTTTATCTAATTAATTAATTGTGAACACGAAAGTTAGCCGAGTGGGGAAATTATATATTTTTTTAACAATTCAGGTGCAATAGTGAATATCCCATCAATTTTTTATAAAATATATTGAATGGGTTAGTGCTGCGACTTTTAGCCCCAATTGAGAAGATATGATCAGTAAGTTTGCAACTGACACAATCATTAGTGGAGTTTAAACAGTGTAGAAAGGCTGTCTAAGGAGAAAGTGGGAGATAGATCAGCTGGAAAGTTGAACAGAGATGGAATTAATTCCAGACAAGGTAATGCACTTTGGGATGTCAGATTCTGGTAGGATATATAACAAATACGACAGGGACAATAAAAGTATTGAAGTACAGAGAAAGCTTGGGATGCAAGTCTGCATCTCCCTGAATGTGACAACACTGTTGGAGAGGGGAGTAGGGAAAGCATTTGGTATTCTAGACTTCATAGGCTAAGGCACTGAAGATAAGAATTAGGATTTCATGCTGCAGTGGTATAAAAATATCGGTTTGTTCTGTATTATGCTTCTGTACAGTTCTGGTCACCACACAACAGGAAGGATGTGGTAGCAACAACGAGAGTGCAGAAGAGCTTGACGGAAAGTCACCTGGAATGGAGAATTGCAGTCATAAGGAGTGATTCGTTAGGCTCGGTTTATTCTTATGGGAATGCAAGAAACTGAGATAAGAAACGTTATAGAGGTTCCGAAAATGACAAGGGACACTGAAAGGATAAATAGACCCTTTTCCCTAGGGCAGGGGTATAAAGCAGCAGGGGACATGGGTTTAAGATGAAAGGAGAGACATTTAAAGGGGGTCTGAGCAACACACACAAAATGCTGGTGGAACGCAGCAGGCCAGGCAGCATCTATTGGAAGAGGTACAGTCAACATTTTGGGCCGAGACCCTTCATCAGGGCTAATTGAAAGAAGAGATAGTAAGAGATTTGAAAGTGGGACAGGGAGGGGGTGATCTGAAATGTTAGGAGAAGACAAGAAGGCGAGGGATGGAGCGAAGAGCTGGACAGTTGATTGGCAAAAGGGATACGAGGCTGAAGAAGGGAGAGGATCATGGGACGGGAGGCCTAGGGAGAAAAAAGGGGGAGGGGAGCCCAGAAGAAGATGGAGAGCAGGCAAGGAGTATAGACAGAGGGCGAAAAAGAGAGAGAGAGAGAAAAAGGGGGAAAATAAAAAAATAATAAATCAATAAATAAGGGATGGGGTAAGAAGGGGAGGAGGGGCATTAACGGTCTGAGGTAGGTTTTTCGCACGGCGTGGGTTGGATCTCTGGAACAATCTAGAAACATAGAAAACCCACAGCACAATACAGGCCCTTCGGCCCACAAAGTTGTGCCGAACATGTCCCTACCTTAGAAATTACTAGCCTTCCCCATAGCCCTCTATTTTTCTAAGCTCCATGTACCTATCCAAAAGACTCTTAAAAGACCCTATCATATCCGCCTCCACCACCGTTGCCGGCAGCCCATTCCACGCACTCACCACTCTCTGACTTACCCCTGACTTCACCTCTGTACCTACTCCCCAGCACCTTAAACCTGTGTCCTCTTGTGGCAACCATTTCAGCCCTGGGAAAAAGCCTCTGACTATCCACATGATCAATGCCTCTCATCACCTTATACACCTCTATCAGGTCACCTCTCATCCTCCGTCGCTCCAAGGAGAAAAGGCCGAGTTCACTCAACCTGTTTTCATAAGGCATGCTCCCCAATCCAGACAACATCCTTGTAAGTTTCCTCTGCACCCTTTCTATGGCATCCTGTAGTGAGGTGACCAGAACTGAGCACAGTACTCCAAGTGGGGTCTGACCAGGGCCCTCTATAGCTGCAATATTACCTCTCGGCTCCTAAATTCAATTCTACGATTAATAAAGGCCTAAACACGGTATGCCTTCTTAACCACAGCGTCAACACGCGCAGCTGCTTTGAGCGTCCTATGGACTTGGACCCCAAGATCCCTCTGATCCTCCACACTGCCAAGAGTCTTACCATTAATACTATATTCTGCCATCATATTTGACCTACCAAAATGAACTACTTCACACTTATCTGGGTTGAACTCCATCTGCCACTTCTCAGCCCAGTTTTGCATCTTATCAATGTCCCGTTGTAACCTCTGACAGCCCTCCACACTATCCACAACACCTCCAACCTTTGTTTCATCAGCAAACTTACTAACCCATCCCTCCACTTCCTCATCCAGGTCATTTATAAAAATCACAAAGAGTAAGGGTCCCAGAACAGATCCCTGAGGCACTCCACTGGTCACCGACCTCCATGCAGAATACGACCCGTCTACAACCACACTTTGCCTTCTGTGGGCAAGCCAGTTCTAGATCCACAAAGCAATTTCCCCTTGGATCCCATGCCTCCTTACTTTCTCAATAAGCCTTGCATGGGTACCTTATTAAATGCCTTGCTGAAATCTATATTCACTACATCTGTTGCGCTTCCTTCATCACTGTGTTTAGTCACATCCTCAAAAACTTCCATCAGGCTCATAAGGCACAACCTGCCCTTGAAAAGACCATGCTGACTATTCCTAATCATATTATACCTCTCCAAATGTTCATAAGTCCTGCCTCTCAGGATCTTCTCCATCAATTTACCAACCCCTGAAGTCAGAATCACTGGTCTATAATTTCCTGGGCTATCTCTACTCCCTTTCTTGAATAAAGGAACAACATCTGCAACCCTCCAATCCTCCAGAACCTCTCCCATTCCCATTGATGATTCAAAGATCATTGCCAGAGGCTCAACAATCTCCTCCCTCGCCTCCCAGAGTAGCCTGGGGTACATCTCATCTGGTCCCAGCGACTTATCCAACTTGATGCTTTCCAAAAGCTCCAGCACATCCTCTTCCTTAATATCTACATGCTCAAGCTTTTCAGTCTGCTGCAAGTCAGCACTACAATCACCAAGATCCTTTTCCATAGTGAATACTGAAGTAAAGTATTCATTAAGTACCTTTGCTGTTTCCTTCGGTTCCATACACACTTTCCCACTGTCACACTTGATACGTCTTATTCTTTCACATCTTATCCTCTTGCTCTTCACATACTTGTAGAATGTCTTGGGGTTTTCCTTAATCCTGCCCACCAAGGCCTTCTCATGGCCCCTTCTGGTTTTCCTAATTTCCTTTTTAGCCTTATAATCTTCTAGATCCCTAACATTACCTAAATCGCTAAGCCTTTTGTAAGCTTTTCTTTTCTAGGGAGATGTCAATCAGTATTGTGGAAGTTAAAATCTCCCATCACGACAAAAGACATGGTAGTCAGATAAAGTTAGAATGTTAAAAATGTGTTGGGACTGATAGTAGAATAGGAAATAAGTAGAGAGATTCAGGTTGAATGCAGATGAATGATATTAGCATAGGAATGCATCGTGGTTTGCAAGGAGGGAGTGAGCCAAAAGGGCCTCTGTTCCTCTGCAGTGTGGTTCGAGCCTAATCACTTTTGGTACATGTCTGTATAAAGTAATATACAGTATTTCAGCTTTTGCACATTTTTAAAATCTATTCAATATACGTAATTGATCTAGTTTATTTATTGTTATTATTATTTTTATTTTATTTATTATTAATATTTTTTCTCTGCTAGATTATATATTGCATTGAACTGCTGCTGCTAAGTTAACAAATTTCACGTCACATGCCAGTGATAATAAACCTGATTCTGAAGTCAGAGCACAACAGCTCAGAAACAAGCCCATCAGCCCCCCATGTCCATGCCAAAAAGGTAGTCCCATCGACCTGCACCGGGATCATAAACCTTCAAACCTCTTTCATCCATGTACCTATCCAAACTTCTTTTAAGTGTCGCAATCATTGAGGTGTCAGTGGAAGGTGAGCAGGTGTTCAGCGCCACTAGCCTCTCACTTGCTGCTCGTGGAGGAAGGTCCCTGTGTTCGAATGGTCTCTTTCTCCTGCTCACTCATTGCTGCTGGAGGATTGAGCTGGAGTCTTGGGTTTAATCGATATGGCTTGTGGATTGGACTCTCTGTACATGTTATGTAGTGTTTCTAGTTTATGGTGAAGCAGACTTGATGGGCCGAATGGCTGACTTCTGCTCCTTTGTCTTATGGTCTTTTTCCTTTTTTTTGCTTGTTGTTTTGAGGGATTTTGACTGGGGAAGCTTCTAGGTAACTAACTACACAGAGCTAGATTGAAATGAACCGAGCTAGAATGAATATAACTGGACTCCTTTGATTTTGTATTTTACATTCTGTGCTTTTTGCTTATTTGTTTTTCCTTTTTTGCTGTTTGCATGTGGGGAAGGGTGCGGTTTGATGCTTCTCTTTGAACACGTTCCAGGATTTTCTTTGTTTTGTGTGTTTCTGTAGGAAGGCAAATCTCAGGGTTGTATACTGCATGATTTATAAGCCCATATGACATAGGAGCAGAATTAGGCCATTCGGCCCATCAAGTCTGCTCCTCCATCGCATCCTGGCTGATATATTGTTCCTTTCAGCCCCATTCTCCTGCCTTACTAACTAAGAACCTATCAGCCTCAGCTTTCAATACACCCAATGACTTGCCTGGTACAGCTCTCTGTGGCAATGAAATCCACAGATTCACCACAAAGGCATTTTATTCCGGCATTTAATAACAATTGAACAAACCCATGCTCTTGTCCTGCTAAGCCCATAAATCAAATGTCTGTGAGCTACTAATGTATTTGTGTAAAAGCAGCAACAGCATGGAATAATAAACCCATTTATCGGAAAGGGAAACATATAAAAATCTGTTTTTAAGACATACTTTGAAAATAAATGCACAGTACTTTGAATTTTTGAGTCTTTGAATCTAACCAGCATCCACCCCACCAGTAGGCACCTTCGAGACACTACAGCCTAGATATTACAGTCTGGCTGAGAGTTGCTGCCTTAATATAGGATAGTGTTTTTTATAGCTGAACACCTGCTTATTTGCCTATGCAAACACCGGGACAAAGGAGCCCACAGCAACATTATAGCAAAAGTAAAGAACAGCAGTCATAATGCACTCTTACAGTCTTCCACACTGAAAAAGCCTTCAGTTCCCTCGATGGCATGAACATTGACTTCTCTAACTTCCGTTAATGCCCCTCCTCCCCCTTGTACCCCATCCGTTATTTATTTATATATAGATGTGTCCAGAAGCATCAATAGATGTACGTACACAACAGTATACATATATATATATATATATATATATATATATATATATATATATATTCTTTCTCTCCTTTTTCCTCCCTCTGTCCCTCTCACTATACCCCTTGCCCATCCTCTGGGCTTCCCCACCTCCCCCTTTCCCTTCTCCCTAGGCCTCCTGTCCCATGATCCTCTCATATCCCTTTTGCCAAGCAACTGTCCAACTCTTGGCTCCATCCCTCCCCCTCCTGTCTTCTCCTATCATTTTAGATCTCCCCTCCCCCTCCCACTTTCAAATCTCTTACTAGCTCTTCTTTCAGTTAGTCCTGACAAAGGGTCTCGGCCCGAAACGTTGACTGTACCTCTTCCTAGAGATGCTGCCTGGCCTGCTGCGTTCGTCAGCAACTTTTATGTGTGTTGCTTTCAAGTCCCTTGAGGACCTCTCAACTTGCAATAATTTAAGTACAAGATTTACGTTTTTATCGTGCTTTTCTTCTTCCCATCAGGATTACCCAAAGCACTTCCAACTGTATGAGACCCTTTTAAAGTGTCATCACTTAGGTAATGATGAGAAAAAGAAATCAGAATCAGACATGAGAAAATCTGCAGATGCTGGAAATCCAAAGGAACACGCACAAAATCCTGGAGGAACTCAGCAGGCCAGGCTGCATCTATGGAAAAGAGTAAAAAGTTGACGTTTCGGGCCAAGACCCTTTATAAGAATGTGTTAATCGGAATCAGAATCAGGTTTAACATCACTGGCATATGTTACGAGATTTGTTAACTTTGCAGCAGCAGTACAATGCAATACATGACAAATATAGAAAAAAAACATGAATTGCAGTAAGTATATATCTGCATATTAAATTGTTAATTTAAGTAGTGCAAAAACAGAAATGAAAAAGGAAAGTGGTGAAGTAGTGTTCATGGGTTCAGAAATTTGATGGCAGAGAGGAAGAAGTTGTTTCTTCATCGTTGGGTGTGTACCTTCAGTAACATCCACTTTAAGCACAGCAAGCTCTCATTAAAAGCAAACTGTGATTCCAACTTGATAGCACTGAGCATAAAAAATAAACGTGAATATGGAGCAAGAATAGGCCATTCAGCCTCTCAATCCTGCTACACCATTTAGCAAGTTCATAGATAATGTTGGGTGGCAGGGTGGAGCTACATCTCTACAAAAGGAGGTGTAAGGTGCTCCTTCCCGCTGCTAGCCTGCAGGTCAGCCATGGGAAAGGTGTAGCACCTGCCTAGCACATCCACTGCCGCCGATCAGAGTCATGTGAAGCCATGGGAGGAGGTGGTGGATGATCATATAAGCAGCTGGTGTGTATCACAAGTCCTGGCTATGTGACCACTGATGCCAGGCAGACAGCCTCTGAAGAGTATTAATAATGTTACCCATCTGGTAAAGACACTGCCAGAAGAAGGCAATGGCAAACCACTTCTGTAGAAAAATTTGCTTAGAACATTGATGATCATGGAAAGACCATGACTGCTCACATCATACACATTAATCATAACGGGATGATGATTTTATACACATCTGTATGATCATTCCCTAATTTCCCCTAATCTTTCAAACATCATGAAAGCTCTGATCTAATAAGAACTCATCCATTCATGATATACTTGAAGAGAAACATTTATAAAGCATCTTGACAGATTCTTGAATGAGTAATGGAGAAATATGGAATTAATTGGGATTAGTATTATTAGACATGACATTGTGGTTCTGAGGCTTCTGCTGGTTGACCTAGCTGTCCGAGCTGCCTAGATATGCAAAGCCAGAGTGGTACAATATGGAGAGCAAGCTGTTTCCCACGTAGCAATCTTCCCCACTCCATGGATCTGATGAACCTAAAAGGACAACAGAGACCAGTACAGTTTGTCACTAGCAGCATCGCAGGAGTTGCCAGTCAGTATTGAGCTCAACGTACGACTGCCTTAGGGATGCCAGCTCCGGACTTTTCCCTCAGGGTTTACTCCTGAAGCCTCCCCCATGGGCGGGTATAGCTGTAAGGCAGTTTTCCTTCTCCTTGATGAACTACCAATAATGGCTGATGAGCCCCATCTGCCCGAAGCAACTGCCTTTAAGGTGCCAGTAAACCAGCTTCGCCCCTTCTCCGATCAGAAGAAATAGTTGTGCAGGGCTAGTAGCTAAGCCACATGTGAAGGCCAGGGGCTAGACTTGGTTGTCAGAGGCTAATTGAACCACACACCATTGAGTGCATTTAATAGGTAATGGGAGCCTAACCCCATTACACCCTGGCTATAACAACCTTGAGGAACCAGTACTAAAACACCTCTCTTGATTTTATACTGATTGGCAGTATAATGATGCGTCCCTACCAAAGGAGGTGTAAGGTACTCCTTCCCTCCGTTAGCCTGCAGGTCACCCATGGGCAAGGTGTAGCACCTGCCTAGCAAACCCCCCCCCCCGCCCAATCAGAGTCCTGTAAAGCCACGGGAGGAGGTGGTGGATGGTCGTATGAGCAACTGGTGTGCATCACAAGCCCTGGCTATGCGGCCACTGACACCAGTCAGGCAATCTCTGAGAAGTATTGTTAATGGCTGGGCTCACCTGTCATGTAAAGACACTGCCAGAAGAAGGCAATGGCAAACCATTTCTGTAGACTATTTTGCCAAGAACAATCACGGTCATGGAAAGACCTTGATAGCCCACATCATACACATAACGATGATGATGATTTTATACACCTTCGTCTGATCACCCCCTAGTTCCCCTATGCATTCAAACAACATAAAAGGTCTGATCTAATAAGAACTCATCCAATCAAGGATGGGCACAAAGAGAAACATTTATAAAGCAACACACTTCAAAGTTGCTGGTGAACGCAGCAGGCCAGGCAGCATCTCTAGGAAGAGGTACAGTCAACGTTTCAGGCCAAGACCCTTCGTCAGGACCAACTGAAGGAAGAATTAGTAAGAGATTTGAAAGTGGGAGGGGGAGGGGGAGATGCAAAATGATAGGAGAAGACAGGAGGGGGAGGGATGGAGCCAAGAGCTGGACAGGTGATTGGCAAAGGGGGTATGAGAGGATCATGGGACAGGAGGCCCAGGGAGAAAGAAAAGGGGGAGCGGGGGGAAACCAGAGGATGGCAAGGGGTATAGTCAGAGGGACAGAGGGAGAAAAAGGAGAGTGAGAGAAAGAATGTGTATAAAAATAAATAACGGATGGGTTATGAGGGGGAAGTGGGGCATTAGCGGAAGTTAGAGAAGTCAATGTTCATGCCATCAGGTTGGAGGCTACCCAGACGGAATATAAGGTGTTGCTCCTCCAACCTGAGTGTGGCTTCATCTTTACAGTAGAGGAGGCCGTGGATAGACATGTCAGAATGGGAATTGGATGTGGAATTAAAATGTGTGGCTGCTGGGAGATCCTGCTTTCTCTGGCGGACAGAGCATAGGTGTTCAGCAAAGCGGTCTCCCAATCTGCGTCGGGTCTCTCCAATATATAGAAGGCCACATCGGGAGCACCGGACGCAGTATATCACCCCAGCCAACTCACAGGTGAAGTCTTACCTCACCTGGAAGGACTGTCTGGGGCCCTGAATGGTGGTAAGGGAGGAAGTGTAAGGGCATGTGTAGCACTTTTTCTGTTTACAAGGATAAGTGCCAGGAGGGAGATCAGTGGGGAGGGATGGGGGGGACGAATGGACAAGGGAGTCGCGTAGGGAGCGATCCCTGCGGAAAGCAGAGAGAGTGGGGGAGGGAAAGATGTGCTTAGTGGTGGGATCCCGTTGGAGGTGGCGGAAATTACGGAGAATGATATCTTGGACCCGGAGGCTGGTGGGGTGGTAGGTAAGGACCAGGGGAACCCTATTCCTAGTGGGGTAGCGGGAGGATGGAGTGAGAGCAGATGTGCGTGAAATGGGGGAGATGCGTTTGAGAGCAGAGTTGATAGTGGAGGAAGGGAAGCCCCTTTCTTTGAAAAAGGAGGATATCTCCCTCGTCCTGGAATGAAAAGCCTCATCCTGAGAGCAGATGCGGCAGAGACGGAGGAATTGCGAGAAGGGGATGGCATTTTTTGCAAGAGACAGGGTGAGAAGAGGAACAGTCCAGATAGCTGTGAGAGTCAGTAGGTTTATAATAGACATCAGTGGATAAGCTGTCTCCAGAGACAGAGACAGAAAGATCTAGAAAGGGGAGGGAGGTGTCGGAAATGGACCAGGTAAACTTGAAGGCAGGGTGAAAGTTGGAGGCAAAGTTAATAAAGTCAACGAGCTCAGCATGCGTGCAGGAAGCAGCGCCAATGCAGTCGTCGATGTAGCGAAGGAAAAGTGGGGGACAGATACCAGAATAGGCACGGAACATAGATTGTTCCACAAAGTTATAAATTTATAAAGCATCTTGACTGGTTCTTGAATGTGTGATGGAGAAATATGGAATTAATGTAGGCAATTGGGTTTAATTTTAATAGAGTAGATGTTCAACATAAATACAACAGGCAAAAAAAAAACCCGTGTTTGCCCTGAAGAACTATGACTATGAATTTTATTTCATCCAGCAAGAGGGAAGTGAATCACTGGAATTAGCTACAGGAACAGCTCAGCATATGTAAGGCAGGCATAATAAATTTAGGAGATCTATTTGCATAGGAAGGTGATGCTGATGAAATAGCCATGATTTTATTGAATAATAGAACAGGCGTGAGGGAACATCTGACTCATTCCTGCTCCAATCTTTTATGTTCATTTTTTTTCTTTTATGATCATATATTTTTTTTCCTTAAGCGTCAACAGCCTGGAATGGGAACACCAATGCCTTTTGAGTGGAAAATCCTACAAAGGATAGTGGATTCAGCCCTGTACATCATGGGTAAAACCATCCCAACCATTGAGCACATCTACGTGAAGAGCAGCATCCATCATCAAAGATCCTCACCACCCAGGCCATGCTCTTTTCTCACTTCTGCCATCAGGTGGAAGGTACAAGTGTCTAAGGACTCTCACCACCAAGTTCAAGAACACTTACTAACCCTCAACCATCAGGCTCTTGAAAAAAAGGGGATAACTACACTCATTCTATTTCTGGTGTGCCCACAACCAAAGGTCTCACTTTAAGGACCCTTTATCTTGTTATTTCATGCTCATTATTTATTGCTGTTTATTTCTATGCAGTTTTTTGTCCATTGATCCTGTTTACAGTTACTGTTCTATAGATTTGCTAAGTATCCCCACAGAGAAAGAATCTCAAGGTTGAATGTGATGACATGTATGTACTCTGATGATAAATTTTACTTTGAACTTTGAACTATGATTTTTACAGCAAAGTCATGCAAGTATTATTGCCTGGTTGCTGTGGTATATTCCATCCGTACCAAGATACAATGAACAGCTTTTTGCTTTGCAATCAATTGAAAAATGCTTCAGAACATAGACTCAGTGGCCTCTTTGTTGGGTACAGGAGTGGAACCTGGTGTGGTCTTCTGACATCGCCTTCAGGGTTCAACGTGATGTGTGTTCAGAGAATCTCTTCAGCACACTGTTGTTGTTCTGAGGCCTCTGTTCATTGACCAGAGGTGTTGCGTACTGGCTGTTGAGATATGCAAAGGCAGAGCAGTACAATATAGAAAACAAGCTGTTTCCCATGTAGCAAACTCTCCTCTCCTCACATCTGATGAGCCTAAAGGAACGGCAGATCGATACAGTTTGGCACCATCCGTGTCACAGGAGTTGCCAGTCAGCATTGAACTCAAGGTAGGACTGCCTTAGGGATGCCAGCTCCGGATTTTCTCCTCAGGGTTTACTCCCGAAGCCTTCTCCATGAGTGGGTATAGCTGTAAGGCAGTTTTTCTTCTCCTAGATGAACTGCTAATTATGGTTGACAAGCCTCATCTGTCCGAAGCAACTGCTTTTAAGGCACCAGTAGCCCACTGTTGCCGCTTCTCCTATCAGTAGTACCAGTTCTGCAGGGATTAGTAGCTAAACCACACATGAAGGCCAGGAGCGAGACTAGGTTGTCAGAGGCTATTTGGGGCGCACACCATTGAGTGCATTTAATAGGGAATGGGAGCCTATCCCCATTACCACCCAGCTATAGCAACCTTGAGGAACCATTGCTAGAGCACCCCTCTTGATTTTATACTGAGTGACAGGGTGGAGATATGTCTCGACCAAAGAAAGTGTAAGGTGCTCCTTCCCTCCTCTAGCATGCAGACCACCCTTGGGCAAGGTGTAGTACCTGCTTAGCCCCCCAGTCAGGGTTACCTGAAGCCATGGGAGCAGGTGGTGGATGGTTGTATCAGCAGCTGGTGCATATCACAAGTCCTGGTTATGCGACCATTGACGCCAGGCAGGCAACCTCTGAAGAGTATTGATAATGGATGGGGGGGGGGTCACCCGTCTTGTAAAGACACTGCCCAGAAAAAGTCAATGGCAAACCACTTGCGTAGAAAAATTTGCCAATAACAATCATGGTCGTGGAAAGACCTTGATCACCCATGTCACACGACACAGCACAGAATGAATGAGTGACAGGTAATGCAAATGTAACCTCAGCATAAACAAGGAGTTTTCACCTCTTTGTTTATCACAGATCTATCTACCTCCGCTTTACAACTCTTCAAAGGCTCTGCTTCCACTGCCTTTGTCGATATTTCACCACCCTTTGAATTAAACAGAATAAACTCATCTTCATTGTTTAACAAGTGAATCCTTATTTTTGAAGAGTGACTCTGAGTTCTAAATTCCCTCACAGGATAAAAACTCATTTTGTGGCTTTTAGCTTCATCTGTTCATTTTCGGTCTCCCTATGTTCCTCATTATCTTATCAAACAACTTTACCCTCAGCATATCTCCATGCCAAATTTGTGTTAATTCCTGTTTGTCCTCATTGTGTTGCTGCTATCAAAAAAACTCATTTGCATGGTATTTATACCCTGTGTATATATATCTATGACAACAATAAATTTGAACTTCAACTTTTATATATATATATATAAATAAATTAAATTAAGGGCTGCAAAAATAGGAAATTAAAACTTAACATCCATGGGCTTTTTATTCTCTTTCACAGTTCTGATGAAGGATATTTGACCTGAAGTACTAACCCTATTCCCCTTTGCACAGATAGAACCTGACATGAGTATTCCCAGCACTTTCTCAGATGCAGCATCGGAATTAGAATCTGCTAAATTTGTTGTTTTGCAGCAGTGGTACAATACTTAAGATAAATTACAATAATAAAATATAATTGCACACACAAGAACTTTACAAAAATCTTAGGCAGTTATGTATAGCTATGGTGTCTAAGACTTTTTCACAGTACTGTAGTAATTTTATGTATTGGAATTTACTACTGCCACAATAAAACTCGGCCAACCTGTCCCAAACCCCTCCCATGACACTCCACACTTCCCATTCCCAACGTCCTTTTGCTCCCGCCAGATTTACAAACTTTCTCTCGACTCCATGTTGACAAATCAGTACTGTGCAAATGTCTTAGGCACTCTAGCTGTATTCAAGTATTTGGCACAGTACTGTATACCGTTTATAATGAAATAAGAGAGTAAAAAGAGCAAAAATAGTGAGGTAGTGTTCATGGGTTTAAAGACCATAAGAAATCTGATAGCAGAGCCAAAAAGAAGCGTTATCAAAATGTTGAGAACGTGTCTGAGGTACTGAAGCCCAGAAATTTGAAACTGCTCATCTTTTCCACTACTGACTACCTCAATGAGGACTGTTGGGTGTTCTCCCGACTTCCCCTTCCTGAAGTCCACAATTAATTCCTAGGTCTTGTTATCTGGAGAAGAAGAATCTCAGAGTTGTATACTTCGATAATAACTGAATCTTTGAACCTTTGATGAATGCACAGTTGTTTTTGCACAAGTAACCAATGTTTTGCCAAGGAATTACTGTGGGATCACGGCACACACCAGCCTAATTTTCCTTGACTATAAAAATTGCATCAATGTGCATTAAATCACACTCTGTAATTTCAACCCCATTCTCCTCAAAGTGGCAATGGATCAAATTGGCATGCTCTTATAAGAAAATATTTAAGTAACCGTGTTATTACTTGCTCAGAAATATGAATAGAGAAAAGGAATAAGACATGAGTAGAGTTCCAAGTGCAGTTTCATGCCAATACTGATGATCCACATTGCATTTCCATCAAGTCTGCTTGTTGTAAATCAGTCTGCACAACCTTCTTCTCCCACCTCCCTCATGTCTGTCTAGCTTCGCTTTGGATACTGCAACCTCTCTCCATAGTCACTGAGTTCCACAAGCTCGATATTTTATTTGTCTAGCTCGAAAGTAAAGACTCATGCATGATAGAAGGGAAAGGAGAAAAAGCTGCTGATTTTCATTTTAGTATGCATGTGTATTTTCCAGTTCAAAATTCCATCAACTTAATCCCTGGATTTGTTTTAGGAAGATATGGGACCAAGTATCAACCTGCCCACGTTCCCGTCTCTATCCCCTTTTCAAATTTACCTGGTGATCCTTAATGTCACCTTTGTTACTCACTCTTAGATAGGTGCATGGAGCTTAGAAAAATAGAGGGCTATGCGGTGGGGAGATTCCAGGCAGTTTCTAGAGTAGGTTACATGGTCGGCACAACATTGTGGGCCGAAGGGCCTGTAAGGTGCTGTAAATTTCTATGTTCCTTATGTTCTATGCTAGATGATAGACATATGAAAGTAAAGCAGAAATGCTGGAAATGACAAGAAGGTCAGGCATTATTTGTGGAGAGAGAGAAATAGAGATAATCTCTGAGAATGATGACTTCCTTTTTTATAACCATAGGGCAGAAGAGCAGAATTTGGCCATTTCACCTATCAAGTCCACTCTGCTATTCGATCATGGCTGATTTCACCTACATTCTCCTGCCTTGTCCCTATAACCTTTCTAATCAAGAACCTATCAACCTCTGCTCTAAATATACTCAATCACTTGGCCTCCTCAGCTCTCCATGGCAGTGAATTCCACAGATTCACCATTCTCTGGACAAAGAAATCCCTCCCTGTTCTAATGTTGAAGCTGCGTCCTCTGGCCATAGACTCTCTCACATCCTCTGTGTCCATCTGAGCCTTTTAACATCAGTAGGGTTCAATGAGATCTCCCCACCCGCCCCCCATTCTTCTAAACTCCAGTGAGTATAGGTCCAGAGCCATCAAACACACTTCATATGTTAACTCTTTCATTCCAGAATCTTTCTTGGAAACCTCTCGAATTATAGCAGAGGTAGAACATTGGATATATTTATAAATAAATTAGATAAGATTTTTTAAATGTTTAGGGGAGCTATCAGGAGCACAGAGGAGAAGTTCAAGCCTGGCCTAGAACAGCCATGAATTTATTGAATGGGAGGACAGGATTGTGGGATCAGGTGGTCTACTCCTGCTTCTATGTTTGTGAATTCTTGAAAGTTAATCAAAAGTTCCAATGGAAGGTTATCAATATGAGATATTAAACAAGCAATTTTATAATCTGCAGTTTAGAGCTGGGAAGTTGCATTAACTTTTTGTAGCTTGGGGAAAAAATACACCCACAGGACAACAAATAATTTTTGCGTCTTAAATTCCTTTATCTGTTTTAGATTTTTATTGCAGAAAAAAGGTATCAAAATAAAAACGACAAAATAAATTTAAAAAACAGTTCCTGCCATTACAATCTCAGTTTAACCAGACCACACCCTTGTTATGTATGCAGTATGAAAATAACTAAAACAAAATATACAAAACCAATACCGTAGTGGCAATTATCTGGCACACACATGCTTAACTTCCGAACACATGTAGGCAAGACCTTGAAACGAGTTCTCCTCGCTCACGCTAGTAGGCCAATTAAGGAACTTCGCAATCACGCTATCCAGTGCTGATAAATTTACTTGTGAAATCTTTCCTCATTAAACTGAGGAAAAGCATTCAAACATCGCCCTTTCTAGAACATGACAATTCTTTATTCTACTCTACCCATACCAAATATCATCACTGTTTTCTCCTTACAGACACAGGCAGCTATTTTAGCATCACCAAGATGAATGCATAAGTACACTTGAACAACAAAAAAAAATGATATACAACTGTCACCTAGTTACAAACTTAGAGAAAGCATTCTCTCCAGATGGATCACAGGTTGTTATGGCAAATGGAACACCCAAGAATGCCAAAGATTCCAGAGAGTTTTGAATGCAGCTCAATACATTACACAAACTAGTTTCCCTTTACTGATACTTGTCTACACTTCCATCTGCAGGAAAGTAGCCAACATAATCAAGAACTCTTCTCACCCCAGATATCCTTTCTTCTCCCAACAAGAACAAAATACATAAGCTTGAAGGCAAACATCACCAGACTCAAGGACAGCTTTTATTCTGCTGCTATCAATCTATTGAACAGACCTATCATACACTACAAATAAAGTCTTGATCTCCCGATCAACTATGTGGTTCCCCTTGCCTTTCATTCATCTACATTCACTGCTCTGTCTCTGTAGCTGACACACTATCAACTGCATTCTGCTTTCTTTCACTACTTCGAAGTACATACGTATGGCATGATCTGTCTGAATGGCACACAGGCAATAATCTTTCACTGTGTCTCGGTACACATGACAATAATAATAATAAAAACAATAACCAGCATCGTTCTTTATTTTTGGTCAGTACCATGATGATGGGAGAATGGCCTTCCTGCCAGATGAATTTCTGTGGTTTAATGAGGGTGAGATGGAGGAGTGCTGGAGGAGAGTGGTGGAGATAGGAGGTAGAAGGAACAAGGAATGACCACGTGATCTTAATTCATTGATCCAGACAATGAACGATATACTGGTAGCAGAATTCCTTTAGAGTGATTAACCAAAACCATCATTGCTACTGACAATTATCAACTCCTAAAACAAAATGTACCTTTCCAATACCTTCCTCCTATTTTACATTTCATAATAACATAAAGACAGTCAGAATTCAATGTTATTACACTTTAAAACCAGCAGCAAAGTTGGGTATTTAGGAACAAGGATCATGGATCCACTTTATACAGCTAGGGAACCTAAGAGCTTTTCACAGTCCTGTATTTGTCAATGTGGAACTGAGAGCAAGTTTGTAAATTTGGCAGAAGCAAACAATGTTGAGAATGGCAAGGGTGGAGTGCCAAGGGTGGAGGGTTGTGCAGGGGAAGACACACTCAGCCCTGAGCACCAGGAAAAATGATTCTGTTCCAGATGATTGGTTTATTGATCACAACAGAATGTCCCTCTGGTGCTTCCTGATCCTCCCCTCTGCCTTCTCCTTTTCCCAACCATGATCCTCACCCTGTCCCACTCCCACTCTCAGACCACAATAGAGGCCCATATCAGAATCAGGTTTATCATCACTCACATATGTCATGAAATTTGTTATTTTTTGTGGTAGCAGTACAGTGCAATACATAAAATTACTGCAGTACTGTGCAAAATCTAAGGCACCCTAGCTATAAATATAAATAATAGCATGAAAACATTCAAAAGATATGACATAGGATCAGAAGATGTTGAATCCTTGTGGGCTAAGTTAAGAAACTGCAAGGGTATAAGTACCCTGATGGCAGTTATATATAGGTCTCCAAACAGTAGCTGGGATGTGGACCACAGATTACAATGGGAACTAGAAAAGGCATGTCAGAAGGGCAACATTATGATAGTCCTGGGAGATTTTAACACACAGGTAGATTGGAAAATCTGTTGGTAATGGATCTCAAGAAAGTGAATTTGTTGAATGCCCTCAAGATGGTTTTTCAGAGCAGTTTGTTATTGAGTCTACTAGAACATCAGCTATACTGGATTGCATATTATGTAATGAACTAGAAGTGATTAGGGAGCTTAAGGTAAAGGAACCCTTAGGAATCAGTGATCACAATATGATTGAGTTCAACTTGACATTTGATCGGGAGAACATGAAGGCAGATGTAGTAGTATTTTAGTGCAGTAAAGGAAATTACAGTGGTATGAGAGAGGATTTGGACAAAGTAAACTGGAAAGAGCTACTAGCAGGGATAACAGTAATGGCATGAGTTTCTGGGGAAAATGAGGAATGTTCAGGATAGATGCATTCCAAAAACGAAGAACTACTCAAATGGCAAAATAGCTAACAATATCAAGTGAATAGTAGAAGCTTTTTCAAGTATATAAAACATAAAAGGAAGATGAGAATGGAGATAAGACAGCTAGAAAATGAGGCTTGCAAAATAAATACAGGGGACAAAGAGGTGGCAGATGAACTAATGAGTATCTTGCATTAGTCTTCACTGTGGAACACAATAGCAGTGTACTTGTTGTTGAAGGGTGTGAGAGAAGAGAAGTGAGCGCAGTTACTATTACAAGGAGAAGGTGCTCAAAAAGCTGCAAGACCTAAGTTACCCAGACCAGATGAACTGCGCCCTAGAGTTCTGAACGAGGTGGTGGTAGAGATTGTGGAGGCATTGGTAATGATCTTTCAAGGATCATTGGACTCTGGCATGGTTCCAGAGTACTGGAAAATTGTAAATGTCACTCCACTCTTTAAGGAAAGCGGAAGGCAGCAGAAAGGAAATTATAGACCAGTTAGTTGACCTCAGTGGATGGGGAGATGTTGAAATCAATTGGTGATGAGGTTATGAAGTACTTTGTGACACAGAACAAGATAGGACAAAGTCAGCACGGTTTCCTAAAGGAAAAATCTTGCTTGACAAACTTGTTGGAATTCTTTGAGGAGATTACAAGTAGGATAGATAAAGGGGATTTTCAGAAGGCCTTTGACAAGATGCCATACATGAGGCTGCTTACCAAGTTAAGAACTCATGGTATACAGGAAAGCTACTGGCGTGGTTAGAGCACTGGCTGATTGATAGGAGGCAACATGTGGGAATAAAAGGATCCTTTTCTGGTTGGCTGCCAGTGACTAATGGTGTTCCACAGCGGTCAATGTTGGTGTCAGTGCAGGGGTCCATGTGCAGAACATAACGTTAACTTGCAGGTTGAGGCAGTGGTGAGGAAGATAAATGCAATGTTAGCTTTCATTTCAAGAGGTCTAGAATATAAGAGCAGGGATGTGATGCTGAGGCTTTATAAGACAGTGGTGAGGTCTCACATTGAGTAGCATAAACAGTTTTTGGCTCCTCATCTAAGAAAAGATGTGCTGACATTGGAGAAGTTTCAGAGGAGGTTCACAAGGATAATTTCGGGAATGAAAAGGTTATCATATAAGGTACGTTTGATGGCTCAGAGCCTGCACTCACTGGAACTTAGAAGGATAAGGGGGATCTCATTGAAACCTCTTGAATGTTGAAAGGCCTAGACAGAGTAGACGTGGAAAGGATGTTTCTCATGGTGGGGATGTTTAGGACAAGAAGGCACAGTCTCAGTATAGAGGGGCATCCATTCATAATGAAGATGTGGAGAAATTGCTTTAGCCAGAGGGTGGTGAATTTGTGGAATTGCCATTGGGTGTATTTAAGGAGGAGATTGATAGGTTCTTTATTTGCCATGGCCTGAAGGATTACACGGAGAAGGCAGGAGAGTGGAGCTGAAGAGGGAGATAAAAAAGGATCAGCCACAATTGAATGGCACAGCAGATTCGATGGGCCAAATGTTCCAATTCTGTTCCGATGTCTCAAGGTCTTAAGACTTTTGCACAGTACTGTATGTCAACATGCTTCAGAATAATGCTTTAATTCCCTAAAATCTAGTTCCCGTTGCAGTGACTTGGAGGTTTATCTTTGGATTTGGACCTTCACATACATGCGTATCTTTGTGAAAGGCCTCATTTCTTGTCTGTCCCTAATACTTCTTCAACCGAGGAGTCAATGACAAATCGAAAACATTGGTGGGTCTGAAGTCACATATATGCCGGATCAGGAGGAATGGTACATTTAGCATCAATAAACTAGATATGTTCTTATGGTAACCAAATAGATTTGTGTTTACTGTCACTGAGACAAGCTCTTGTATAAAATAAAATCCAGATTTATTTAATTCCACTAATTTAGCTTCCTCTGTTGCTCTGGAACGCAACCTCGTGTCTCATTATCAGAACAGAGACACAATAGATTGCTGCTACTGGGATCTGGAGTAACACACAAGATGCTGGAGGAGCTCAGAAGGTCAGGCAGCATCATTGGAGGAAAATGAACAATCCAGATAAAGAGTCTCTGGAAGTGGACAGTCCAGGTAATGGGTCTTCCAAAATTGACTGTCCATTTTCATCCACGGATACGGCCTGATCCATGGGGCACCTTGATTGTTGCTCTCAGTGTCAAAACCTTATTTCCAAACCCAGTAGATGAACCAGAAAATACACTGCAGCCCCAATATCTGTTGCCAGTCGAGGAATGTAGATGACCTGATGGAAGGATTAATAAGAGAATACACCAGTGAACTAAATGCAACTTTCCAAGATCAACATGCACAAAGTAGAAGAAGAAGAAAGGTGTCTACTGCTGTCAGTACCACTTCCTGCAGTCTCAGAGTTAACTCCTACAACCACCAAAACCTCAGATTGTTTCACAGATACAAGTCTCACCTGCCAAGCAGAGAGATTCCCCTTTGTCAGTAAAAGTGTTGAGTATTTACCATTTCAGTAATACTTGAGTAATCTTGTACGTATATATATTGGTTGATTAGCATTTTTGTTTGAACATGAATTGAATACATCTTCAAGCTACCATGTGATATATGCTTAAAATAAACACACAGTTAGACACGTGTCTTCCTTTGAATTAGTTTAATGTTTTAAAATTTCAAGATTTAACAGTGATTGGGGCAATTTATCACCCATCTGATTTGCATCTGAGCTAAGTTATCTATTGACCATTTCAGAGCACAGTTAAGTGACTCACAGTAAATATTAACCGAGGACATTTTCAATTTTTATTGGCAATTTCCACGACCACCAGCATCCTCATAATTGGTACAAAAATTAATTTCCTGTACTTATATTCATTTCCTGAGATTGGAAGATATGACCACTAAACAATTAGGCCAATGGTTCCAGAGCCCAAAGTTTAACTACAATTCTATTGAACCCAGCAACTTTTATTTGTTAGAATGTGTGTGCTGTTTAAAACCGCACAAAAGCCTATTAGTCAGGATTTGCGTTTTTCTTCCACCTTATCTCCCAGCCTAGATTGGTTCACTGAAAGGAGGAAGTCAGCAATATTTTTCTCTTTCCTGACCTTTGGTTTATTGGGTGTGGAAAGAGAGATTAGTCTCCTTCTGCTGTTTTGGTTGATTTTGTACAAAATGTCTCAGATTTTCACGTAGGTAGTAGAGTGAGCTTTGAAAAGAAAAAAATAACGAGTTGTTGTTCACTTCCAAAAAAAAAAGTGGCCATTCAATTTTTTCGTGGCAAATACAAACCTGGAATGAGAACTATTGAAGTTGCAAGATGAATGAATAATAGGCTAATTCAGGATACCTCTGCAAACTACCAGAGTTCAAAGTAAATTTATTATCAAAATACATATACGTCACTATTCACTGCCTTGAAATACTTGCAGGCATTCACAGTAGAACAAAGAAATGCAATAGAATCAATGAGAAGCTACTCAGAGATGAACTATATGCAAATTAAATAAATATATAATCAATTGATTAATGGCATTGAGAACATGAGTTGTAGAGTGCTTCAAAGTGAGCTCATGGGTTGTGGAGTCAGTTCAGATTTGAGGTGAGTGAAGTTATCCACGTTGGCTCAGGAGCCTGATGTTAGAAGGGTAATAACTGTTCCTAAACCTAGTGGCAATGCTTCTCTACCTCCTAACCATTAATCCATGCTGGCAGTTTTTTTCAACTTCATTTGAACATCTTGAGCTTTGCAATGTGTGCGAAGAGACAGCAGGAGTATTATCAAGCAAAAATTCAATAAGATTTGACATAAAGTCACATAAAAGAGCTATCAGTGGGAAAGTTCAAGATATTCTTGTTCTTATTATGTTATAAAATGTTGCATTTTATATTAACAAGCTAGAAACCAATGTGAAAAACATTCTATGTTGAAAAAACAAACCCTAGCATGGATTAATGGTTAGGAGGTACAGGAACCTTACCACCAAGTTCAAGAACAGTTACTTGCCTTCAAACATCAAGCTCATGAATTAGCGTAGGTAGCTTTACTCACCTCAATTCTAACTGATTCCACAACCTATGGACACACTTTGAAGTACTTTACAACTCATATTCTCAATCTCATTCATTCATTCATTCATTCATTTATTTGTTTGTCTTACCTATTTGTCGATAGCTCATCCTAATATATAGGTTTTAAGGGGTGTTCAAAAATTAGACAATTAGATTAAGAATTTGCAGATGATACCACCGTAGTGAGCAATATCTCAAATAGTGATGAGCTAGAGTACAGAAAGGAGATAGATTTGTAATATGGTGAAATGACAACAACATCTTTCTCAATGTCAGCAAAACAAAAGAGCGGGTCATTAACTTCAGGAAGGGGTGGGGGCAGTGCAAATGCTCCTGTTTACATCAACGGTGTTAAGTTTGAGGAAGTTGAGAAGTTCAAGTTCCAAGGAATGAACATTAATTATAGCCTGTTCTTCTCCAAGCACATAAATACCACAGCCAAGAATGCTTGCCAATGACTCTACCTAAAGAAATTTGGCATGTCCCTATTGATTCTTACCAATCTTCATTGATACACCATAGAATACATACTACCTGGATGCATAATGGCTTGGTATGGCAATTGCTCTGCATGTGACTACGATAAACAGAAAGATGTCGACACTGCTCAGGACATTACGCAAAGCATCCTTCCCTCTATGTATATGTTGTCTATACTTCTTGCTGTCTCAGTAAAACAGCCAACGAAATCAAATACACCCACCAGGATATTTTCTCTTCTCCCCTCTTCCATCGGGCAAAAGATACATTCGCCTCCCCCCTCACCTCCATTCAGAGCCACAAACTGTCCTTCCGAGTGAGGCAACATTTAAACTGCGAATCCACTGGGGTTGCCTCTTGTGTCCGGCATTCCCGATGTAGCCTCCTCTACATTAGTGAGACTCTTCATAAATTTGTCGAGAACCTCTGCTCCATCCATCAAAAGCAGAAATTCTTGGTGGCCAAATGTTCCCATTCCTGTTTTATCATGGCAGTCCATGGCCTCCTCTTGTGCCACAATTAGGCCACCTTCAGGGTGAAGGAGCAAAATTTTAAATTCTGTCTGGGTATCCTCCATCCTGATGGCATGAATATCGATTTCTCGTTCCAGTAAAAAAATATTTCCCTCCCTCTCTCCTCTTCTTTTATTCCCTACTCTGGCCTCTTACTGCTAATTAGAAAACAGATTATTATCTGAATGGTGGCCGATTAGGAAAAGGGGAGGTGCAACGAGACCTGGGTGTCATTATACACCAGTCATTGAAAGTGGGCATGCAGGTACAGCAGGCGGTGAAAAAGGCGAATGGTACGCTGGCATTTATAGCGAGAGGATTCGAGTACAGGAGCAGGGAGGTACTACTGCAGTTGTACAAGGCCTTGGTGAGACCACACCTGGAGTATTGTGTGCAGTTTTGGTCCCCTAATCTGAGGAAAGACATCCTTGCCATAGAGGGAGTACAAAGAAGGTTCACCAGATTGATTCCTGGGATGGCAGGACTTTCATATGAAGAAAGACTGGATGAACTGGGCTTGTACTCATTGGAATTTAGAAGATTGAGGGGGGATCTGATTGAAACGTATAAGATCCTAAAGGGATTGGACAGGCTAGATGCAGGAAGATTGTTTCCGATGTTGGGGAAGTCCAGAACGAGGGGCCACAGTTTGAGGATAGAGGGGAAGCCTTTTAGGACCGAGATTAGGAAAAACTTCTTCACACAGAGAGTGGTGAATCTGTGGAATTCTCTGCCACAGGAAACAGTTGAGGCCAGTTCATTGGCTATATTTAAGAGGGAGTTAGATATGGCCCTTGTGGCTACGGGGGTCAGGGGGTATGGAGGGAAGGCTGGGGCGGGGTTCTGAGTTGGAGGATCAGCCATGATCATAATAAATGGCGGTGCAGGCTCGAAGGGCCGAATGGCCTACTCCTGCACCTATTTTCTATGTTTCTATGTTTCCTCTCCAGCCCTCTACCTTTTCTCCTCACCTGTCTTCACCTATCACTTTCCAGATATCCTTCTTCTCCTCCCCCACCTTTTTCTTCTGACATCTTCCCCCTTCCTTTCCAGTCCTGAAGAAGGGTCTTGGTCTGTTTATTCATTTCCAGAGATCAGAATCAGGTTAAATATCACGGGCATATGTTGTGACATTTGTTGACTTTCTGGCAGTAGTATATTGTCCTGGGAGTCTAGGACAAGAAGGCTCGACTTCAGGATTGAAGGACGTCCATTTAGAACAGAGACGCGGAAAAATTACTTCAGTCAGAGGGTGGTAAATCTGTGGAATTTGTTGTCATGAGCGGCTGTGAAGGCCAACTCATTGGGTGCATTTAAGGCAGAGATAGATAGATTCTTGTTTAGCCAGGGCATCAAAGGGCATGGGAGTGGGGATGACCGGAAGAATTGAATCAGCCATGATTGTATGGTGGAGCAGACTCGATGGGCCGAATGGCCTACTTCTGCTCCTATATCTTATGGTCTTAAATACATGATGAACAAATATAGAGAAAAAAATCTGAATTACAGTAACAAGGGACTGCATATGTCTTTTCAATAGTTAAGTTGAAGTAAACAGCACAAGAAAAAACAGAAATAAAAATGTAGTTGGGTAGTGTTCATGGGTACAATGTCCATTTAGAAATCGGATGGCAGAGGGGAAGAAACTGTTACTGAATCGCTGAGTGTATGTCTTCAGGCTTCTGTACTTCCTGCTGACCTGCTGAGTACCTCCAGCATTTTGTAAATGTTACTTTGGATTTCCATTATCTGCAGAATTTCTCATATTCTTAGAAGTGACAAATGTTTCTGCATCTACCACTTGCTCAGATGGCACATTCCAGGCACCAACCGCTCTGAGTAAAAAAACTTGCCCCTCACATCTCCTTTGAAATTGCCCCCTCTCATCTTAAGTGCATGCCCTCTGGTATTAGACATTTCAATCCTTGGAAAAAGATACGGACTGTCCACTCTATCTATGCTTCTCATAATCTCATAAACCTCGATCGGATCTCCCCTCAGACTCCGCCGCTACAGAGGAAACAGCCCAAGTTTGCTCAGCCTCTCAGTTTACACCCTTGTGGCCCTTGCCTCTAATTTGTCTAGGGACACAAGGGATTGCAGATGCAGGGATCTGGAGCAGCACACAATCTGCTGCAGGAACTGGATGGGCTGCCAGGAAAGGATGGGCTGAAAGGAGAAGGAATGTCATATACACCGATGTCTTAAACAACTTCAACATAACATCCCATCTCCTGTACTTAATTCTTCGATTTACGAAGACCAACATGCCATCACTTTCAATGAATCATGAACCTCTATTCCCAGGTTCATAAGGTCTACACCACTCCTCAGTGCCCTACCATTTGCTGTGTAAGACCACTTTGGTCCTACTAAAGTGCAACTCCTTGCACTTGGGCACAATAGACACAAGTGGTTCTGCAGATGCTGGGAATTCAGTGCAACACACAAAAAATGCTGAATAAACTCAACAAATCAGGCAGCATCTACGGAAATGAATAAACAATTGTGTCAGGCCAAGATCCTTCATCGGGACTGAAAAGCAAGGGGGAAGATGCCAGAATAAGAAGGTGGGTAGAGGAGGCGTACAAACTAGAAAGTGATAGGTGGAAAAGGTAAAAGGCTGGAGAAGAAGGAAATTGATTGGAGAGGAGAGTGGACCATGGGAGGAAAGGAAGGAGGAGGAGCACTGGTGGAGATGCTAGACAGGAAAGGAGAAGAGGTAAGTGAGGGCCAGAGTGGGGAATTGAAGGAGAGTGAAGGGGGAAGGAGAAATTTTGAAGAAATTGCCATTCATGCCATCAGCCTAGATGAAATACGAGGAGTCGCTCCTCCAACCTGAGAGTGGCCTCATTCTGGCCGAAGAAGAGGCCTTGGACCTACATGTCGGAATTGAAGAGTTAGTTGGAGTTAAAATGCTTGGCCACCAGGAATGCCAGGAAGTCAATAAATGAATGTTTGCATGAACTGGTGCTCATTGAAACCTTCATGATAAGATCAGGAAAGCCATTAAGTGGTGAGCTCCTGTATTAACACATTGTTAATCTGCCATTTAATATACAGTTCAGGACATGTCTGTTTTGTCACGTAATATTTTGTCTATCTGTGTACTTCATGTAGGCATCCATCAACTTTATAACAGAAAATGTATATTGTGGCGAGCATTTGGTCCATAATGACAGACGAGGAAGCTCTTTCACTCAACAATGTTTGTTTGTTTATTTATTTTTAAGAATGGTTTTATTGTGATAGAAACAAAACAGACCGAGCACCATGACCCGGAGAGTGAAATCAACCAGTCTACCGACAGGAGAGTTGACCGTCACACACCCCGGTTACAGTTAGGGTGACCCACAAATACACAAGCAAATATCTGTATAACCTAAGCTAAAATGTAACAATAAATGAACTGGAATTCCCCACCATAATCCCACAAGAGCACTTTAACACAAGAACAATAAACAGTACTGGTCATTAGAAATGCAGGGGCGGGCTGTCGACCACGCCCCTCCCCAGAACATCACTCTATTTTAGGCATTTGAAGCCCACTCAAAGGTGATCTCACACAGATTCATTTTACTGGACCTTAATTACGAAACAGTAAATAGGACAAGTATTCAACACAGGCAGCACCTGCAGAAAGAGAAATAGAGTTAGCATCCCCAATGTTACATTGCTTAGATTTGTATGCATCACTCAAGTGGGCACAGAAGGATTTTTGATTTTCTAGTCACATAAAAGGTTACTACACAGCGTATGAATGAAGAAAGAAAAATGAAGAATGAGGATGACATATAAGAAAGTACAGTATGACCGTGGCCACAGTAGCATAGCAGTTAGTATGATCCTATGACAGCTCAGGACGTTGGAGTTCAGAGTTCAATTCCAACATCATTTGTATGTTCTCCCTGTGGAATGCATGGGTTTTCTTGGGTGCTCTGGTTTCTTTCCAAAGTCCAACGATGTACCAGTAGGTTAGTTTGTCATTGCAAAATATCCCATGATTAGACTAGGGTTAAATTGAGGGTTGCAGGGTGACATGGCTTGAAGGGCTGGAAGGCAAGTACAACGAGATCTAGGTGTCCTTGTTCATCAGTCACTGAAAGTAAGCATTCAGGTACAGCAGGCTGTGAAGAAAGCTAATGGCATGCTGGCCTTCATAACAAGGGGAACTGAGTATAGGAGCAAAGAGGTCCTTCTGCAGTTGTACAGGGCCCTGGTGAGACCACACCTGGAGTACTGTGTACAGTTTTGGTCTCCAAATTTGAGGAAGGACATTCTTGCTATTGAGGGAGTGCAGTGTAGGTTCACAAAGTTAATTCCCAGAATGGAGGGACTGTCATATGTTGAAAGATTGGAGCAACTGGGGTTGTATACACTGGAATTTAGAAGGATGAGAGGGGATCTGATTGAAACATATTAGATTATTAAGGGGTTGGACACACAAGAGGCAGGAAACATGTTCCCAATGTCCGGGGGGAGTCTAGAACCAGAGGCCACAGTTTAAGAATAAGGGGTAGACAATTTAGAACGGAGTTGAGGAGAAACTTTTTCACCCAGAGAGTTGTGGCTCTGTAGAATGCTCTGCCTCAGAAGGCAGTGGAGGCCAATTCTCTGGATTCTTTCAAAAAAGAGTTTGATAGAGCTCTTAAAGATAGTGGAGTGAAGGGATATGGGGAGAAGGCAGGAACAGGGTACTGATTGTGGATGATCAGCCATGATCACAGTGAATGGTGGTGCTGGCTCGAAGGGCTGAATGGCCTACTCCTGCACCCATTGTCTATTGTCTATTGCCCTATTCTGCACTGTAACTCAATATAATCATAAGTGATTTATGACAGGGTATGTGTTACTGAGGTGATTTCCGTAGTAGGAGGGGACATTATTTAAAATTAATGCACAGAAATCTCTTTGTGTACAGGGTAATGAACTTCTGGAATTCTCTACCACAGAGGGTTGTGGAAGCCAGTAATGAAGGGAGATAAATTTTTGAATTTTTGAGGCACAGTAGAGGATATAAGGCTAGTGTTCTGAACATGTTAAATAGTGGAACAAGCCTGAGGGGCCAGGTAGATGGTCTACTCCAACTCCTATTTTCTTGTAGACACAGAGACCACAGGTGCTGGAATCAGGAATGTAGTAATGTGGGTTTATTTAAGTCCAACTGTTGAATGCCTCTCCATCAGACTCCTGCTTTCAGATGTTTAACCAGAGTTATAAATCAGCATTTATGGGTAGCAACCATAATTCCACCAGATCTATACTTTAGAACATGGAACATAGAATAGTACAGCACAGTACAGGCCCTTTGGCCCACAATGTTGTGTCGACCCTCAAACCCTGCCTCCCATATAAGCCCCCACCTTAAATTCCTCCATATACCTCTCTAGTACTCGCTTAAATTTCACTAGTGTATCTGCCTCCACCACTGACTCAGGCAGTGCATTCCACGCACCAACCACTCTCTGAGTAAAAAACCTTCCTCTAATATCCCCCTTAACTTCCCACCCCTTACCTTAAAGCAATGTCCTCTGTATTGAGCTGTGGTGCCCTGGGGAAGAGGCGCTGGCTATCCACTCTATATATTCCTCTTATTATCTTGTACATCTCTATCACGTCTCCTCTCATCCTCCTTCTCTCCAAAGAGTAAAGCCCTAGCTCCCTTAATCCCTGATCATAATGCATACTCTCTAAACCAGGCAGCATCCTGGTAAATCTCTTCTGCACCCTTTCCAGTGCTTCCACATCCTTCCTATAGTGAGGCGACCAGAACTGGACACAGCACTCCAAGTGTGGCCTAACCAGAGTTTTATAGAGTTGCATCATTATATCGTGACTCTTAAACTCTATCCCTCGACTTATGAAAGCTAACACCCCATAAGCTTTCTTAACTACCCTATCCACCTGTGAGGCAACTTTCAGGGATCTGTGGACATGTACCCCGCGGTTTGCGGTTTTTCAGTGTTATCACCAGAACTGTCACAGCAGTGAAAACTCCTTTGCCAAAATGTCGATAAACTGGAGTATTCCCCTCAGGTGAGGCGCATGTGATATATCAGTCAAACAACAGAGTGAATTTCCTTGAGATGATATTGGACTAAGTAACCAAATCAATCAATCACTGAACTTGGAACAAGCAGTTGGAATTAAGGTGATACAGTTAAACAGAGGGTTGCGTCAATCATGATCAGAATCCGGTTTGATATCCTCGGCAAATGTGGTGAAATTTGTGAACTTTGCGGCAGCAGTACAATGCAATACATGAAAAATAAAGAAAAAAACTGACTTATATGTGTGAGTATATTAAGTAGTTAAATTAAAATAAGTTGTGCTGAAACAGAAATAAATATTAAAAGAAGTAGTGAGGTAGTGTTCATGGGTTCAATGAACATTTAGAAATCGGAAGGCAGAGGGGAAGAAGCTGTTCCTGAACCACTGAGTGTGTGCCTTCAGGCTTCTGTACTTCCTTCCTGACAGTAAAAATGACAAGAGGTCATGTCTTGGAGGTGGGGGTCCTTAATGATGGATGATGCCTTCCTGAGGGATCGCTCCTTGAAGATGTCTTGGATACTACAGAGGCTAATGCCCATGGTGGAGCTGACTAATTTAGCAACTTTCTGCAACTTACTTAGATTCTGTGCGGTAGCCTCCCTCCCCCATACCAGACAGTGTTGTAGCAAGTCAGAATGCTCTACGTGGTACATGTGTAAAAGTTTTCAAGTGTTTCAAGTGACAAACCAAATTTCCTCAAACCCCTAATGAAATATAGCTGCTGTCTTGCCTTCTTTATAACTGCATCAATATGCTGTGACCAGGTCAGATCCTCAGAGATATTTACACTCAGGAACCTTGAATTCATATAAGTAAAAAGTTCCTTGTAGGAGCAAACATTTGCAACTTGAAGGGGCTTGAAATAAGGGGCCTATCAAGAAAGGCTATCCAGGCTGGGTCTACAATCATTGGCCTGCACTTTAGAAGAATGAAAGTTGATTTTATTGAAACATTTCAGATTTCAAGGTGAGTGAAAACAGTAATTGCTGGAAATATTCAACAAATCAGGCAGTCAATGTTGAAGAAAAGAAACAGCATTAAACTTTTGTGTCAAAGTCTCATTGTCAGGACTATGAAAGATTCTGAGCTGACAAACAATCCGCTGGAGGAACTTGCTGGATGAGCAGCTTCTGTGCATGAAATGGTGCAAGGCCTCATACTGAATTGTTGACAATTCCTTTCCTACCACAGATGCTGCTCGAGATTACAGCATTTGCAATTTCCTGTGACTCCCTCAAAACCTGTTTAGGCTTGAGAATGACAAAGCTGAGAGGATAGTTCCCTCCACTCTTCTTAGGCAAAATTCCTTTCTCATCTTTAGAATTCTCCACCCTAGAAAGCTGTGGAGACAGAATCATTGAATATGATCAAGGCGGAGTTAGATACTATTGTACTCCATGTCAATTGTTAAAGGGAACAGGCAGGAAAGTTTAACTGAGACCAAGATAAGATCAGACATGACACTATTAAACGGCAGAGCAGCTCCTGCTCTTAGTCCCTGTGTTATCGTTTATGTCGGTCAAATTTGTGATGGAGGAATAATAAATCTGCCTGAAAAGCATGGAAATTAACTGAACACAAGGTTCAACCAACATGGAAGCCAATTGGAGAAGATTATTTTTTGGAGCTAGTGTTTTCTGAACTAATAATACCGGCTTATTATGTCTCAGATCTTGAGGTTTCCCATTGCGGTGGGTCCACTTATCTCTTATCTCAACCTAAAAAAAACAAAATGTGAAAATTAAATTTGTTTTGTGCAAGCTGTTACAAGCATAAAAAAAAATCCCAAAAATGTTTGGACATAAGTTAAAACTGAACTCAGAATCTCCCAATATACTGCCTCATGGCTCTTGTGATTTATTTAGCTACCTGTACTGCACTTGCTCTGTCACTGAAACACCATATTTTGCATTCTCTTTTTTTGTTTTTTACTACTTCAGTGGAATCATGTATGGCATGATCTGTTTGGGTAGCACACAAACAAAAGATATCCACTGTAACTTGGTGCATGCTACAACTTAAACCTCTGTGTTAGTATGTGGTGGGATCCCACAAGCCTTAGTAAGAAAAAGAGAGTTTGTCACAGAAGGAAACACTCTGGGTCTACAGAATGAGAAACTATCTTGTTGAAATGCATAAAGATCTTATAGAATTCAGCAAATAATTGTGGGAATAATGCTTCTCTGAATGTGATGCCTTGAAACAGGAATTGCTTGTTCAAACTTGGCTAAGGAAGTGCTTTGCATGAAAGCCAGTGAATGATTGAAGTTCTCAGTGTAAGGTTCAAATACAAGGATATGCAAGACTTATAGATTATTAGTTATTACTGGAATCAAGGAATGCATGCAAAAAAAGAGGCATGAGGCAATAGATCAGTCAAGATCTTGTGAAACGGTAGAGTAAACACGAAGGCCTGAGCCATGGAGAGGAACTCAAACCCACATACTACTTCCTTTTTAAAAGAATCCACTCCTACGCAGACCAAATACAGCTGACTTAGGCATTGGGAAGAGAGTTGTGCACACCATGGGAGCCAGCCTCTTCTCCACCGACATTATTTACGCTTCTCCCTGCTTCAGTAAAACAGCCGACATAATCAAAGAGCCCACCCATCCTTGATATTCTCTCTTCTCCCCCTCTCCCTTCGGACAGAAGATACAACAACCTGCAAACACACACCACCAGGAAACAGGACCGATTCTATCCTGATATTGAATGGACATCTGGATGGCAAGATGGACTCTCTTTTGACTATAGCATCAATGTGGTTGAACCAGGACGGGTGATATCCACTCCTAGGAATTTGTAGCTCTCAATCCCCTCAACCTCAGGACCGTTGATATAAATAAGAGCAGGTGCGCAGTAGCCGCTCCCCTCACTTTCCTGAAGTCAATGTTAGGATGTTTGTCATGACAACATGGAGGGAAAGGGTACTGTCATGATAACACATCACTAGGCTGTCTATCTTCTTAATGGTACTCTGTCCAATGGATAGGTCATGTCAACTGGATGTCTCTTATCTTCCCAAACAAGTTGAAGAAAGGTCAGCCAGCCCCTGGTGGGTAAAGGAAATGCTTCAAAGATACATAAAATGCAGCCCTGAAGAAATCCAAAATTACCTCTAAAAACTGGGAAGACTTTGCACTCAGTGGGTACACTCGAAGGAAATCAGTTCAAGAGGGAGCTGCACTACATGCTGCAGAGAACAAGCGGCAGCTGGGAAAGGAGAGAATGAGCCACCAAAAGATCCAACCACCAACCACGTACTCATGCTAATGCTGTCCAGGTAGCCCTCTCGAGCCATCTGAAGACCCCTTAGGACAGGAGTTCCAAAAACTTTTTTTTATGTCATTGATCCCTACCATTAACCAAAAGGTCCAAGGATTCTAGGTTGGGAAACCTTGACTTAAGAGAACATCATACTCCATTCAACTGATCGCACTACTACTTTGACCGATTGTTATTTGAGATGTGGCCCATTATGGTGGTATCACCTACAAGCATGGCCTCTTTCTCCAGTATAATAGGTAGTAAAGGGCCAAAGCTGGAATAGGCCAAGAGAGGAATAACTGTTAGCTAAGCCTGCCGTCAGCGAAGAAAACAAATCCAGTCGACCTAATAATATTTTATAACTAAAATATTCTGTAGTTGGCAACATCTTTATGAACTTCCTTTTAACTTTTCCAGCATGATCACATCCTTCCTGCAATGTGGTGTTCTTGTAACTTGGTGCTGCAAAGATAAAAAGAATGGGTCATTTGGTCCTTCTGCTTTGTTCATTTGATAAGGTCAATGCTGATCTTTTATTATCAGTGCCACTTTCCTGTACTAAGCCCACAGGAAAGATCTGTCCTGGAGTCTCCATTTCATCTTCAGGGCCACACCACACTGGAAAAAAATCTGAAGGGAACTTAAATATTGTGGTATAGTTAAACTTCCTTTTCAACATATTTGTTTTCATATTATATTCAATAAGAAAGAGTTATTTGAATCAGACTTATCAGTCTTATTTGAGGTGAAATTCATTGTTTTGTGGCAACATTACAGTGCAAATGCAGTACTATAAGTTACCAGATAGAAAAATAAATAATGCGAAAAAAAAGGAATCATGAGATGGGGTTCATGGGCTGTTAGGAAATCTGACAGCGGAGAAAGCATTGTTTCTAAATCATTGAATGTGAGTTGGCTGTGGAGACTGAGTCATTGGGTATATTAAAAATGGAAGTTGATAGATTCTTGATCAATAAGGACATCAAAGGTTAAAGGGAGATGGCAGAAAAATGGTTGAGAGGCTTAATAAATTAGCCATGATGGAATGGTGGAGCAGATTTGATGGGCTGAATAGCCTAATTCTGTTCCTGTGTCTGATGGTCTTATGGACTGGTACATCCTTGTGAGGCAACCTCAGAGCATTATCAAAATATACACAAATGATAACCCAGGCAAATGAGGGGCTATACAGAGGCTTTTACAAATATATATTTTTTCGATTGGAAGAACCTACTGGACATTAAGAACTTGAAGTACTGCAGGTCTCCCTCATCAGTGAGTTGCTCATGGCCCAAAGCAGCAAATTAACCAACAAGTACATATTTGGGATGCAGACCAATATGAGGGAACTAGAGAACGTGGAAGAAACACATGGTCACAAGTAGGCTCTGCATCAAGACATTTGACAACTGTTGTAGATGCAGAAAAGCTTCATAAGAATGTTGCCTGGATTGCAGGACTTGATCTATATGCACAAAATGGATAGATGAGGACTCTTTTCCCTGGAAGATAGGAGAGTGAAGATGATTTTATAAACCTTATTAATGCTCATGGAATTATTAATGGCATAGATAAGGCAGATGGTCTCAGTCTTTTTCCCAGGAATGGAAAGTCTAAAAAATAGAGGGTGTAGGTTTAAAGTTAGAGGGAGAAGATTTAAGAGGGACCCAAAGAACAATTTTTCACACAGATGGTGGTGTGTATCTGGAACAAGACCATAAGACCATATGATCTAGGAGCAGAATTAGGCCATCTGGCTCATCGAGTCTGCTCTGTCATTTCTTCATGGCTGATCCGTTTCCCTCGCAGCCCCGATTTCCTGCCTTCTTCTCGTCTCCCTTCATGCCCTGACTAATCAAGACTCTATCAATCTCTGCCTTAAATATACCCAATGACTTGGCCTCTACAGCCACCTGTAGCAATGAATTCCACAGATTAACCACTCTCCAGCTGAAGAAATTCCTCCTCATCTCTGTTCTAAATGGACGTCCTTCTATTCTGAGGGACAACAGGCTGCCAGACAAAGCTTTAGAGGTGGGCACAATTACGGCATTAAAAAGACACCTGGACAGGTGCATGGATAGGAGGGATTTAGAGTGATATGGGCCAAATTAAAGTAAATCAGGAAGGGAACTTGGTTGGCATAGAACATAGAGCCATACAACACAGTATAGGCTCTTCGCTCCACAATGTTTTGCTGATCTTTTAACCCACAGTATGACCAATCAAATGCTTGCCTCCCATGTAGCCCTCCAATTTTCTTTCATCTATATGACTAAGTGTTTCTTAAGCCAACCACGGTCTATTCCAGCTGCTACCATCTGGGAAATGGTACCAGCACATAAAAGCCAGGACCAATAGGCTCTGGAACAGCTTCTTCCACTAGGCTATCAGACAGATTAACTCATGCTGATTTGACTGTATTTCTATGTTACATTGACTGTTCTATTTATTATAAATTATTATAAATTACTATAACTGCACATTGCACATTTAGATGGAGACGTAACGTAAAGATTTTTACTCCTCATGTATGTGAAGGATGTAAGAAATAAAGTCAATGCAATTCAATTCAATAATGTATCTGCCTGTACTGCTGCTCTGACAGTGTGTTCCAGGTACCCAACATTTTTTGTACATAAAAAAAAACTACCTCTGACATTTGCTCTATACTGTTCTTTCCGCCTATCACCTTAAAATTATGGCCTGTCATATTAGCCATTTCCAACCTGGGAAAAGGACACTTTTCACTGTCCACTCTATCTATGCCTCTTCTCATCTTATACCTACAGAAGAGTCTGTTTTCCATGCTCTGTAATTTTATGACTCTGTAAGAGAGTATGAGATTTAAAACCTTATTTTAAACTAATATCACACCTGAAATTAAGAATCTAATTTGCAGAGTTTACATGTGACCCATGTGTTTCTTCCACGTATTCTGTTTCCCTCCCTCATCCCAAAGATGAGTTGCTAGGTTAATTTGCTCCTTTGAGTATTAAGAGCAACAAGAATCAAATGAATTTAGAATGCAATTTGCTGTTATAGTTTTCTCTTGCATTACCTAAGACGGCTGCAACACAGTCTAAGAACTGGTGCAGAAAAATTTGCCCAGTTTTCCATTACTTCACTATTCTCTGTGTCCAGCCTTAGTTTCCATGTACTGTATGGCTTGTTGTCACAAGGGCTGCTGTTGACAGGAACTGTCAGATTTAAGTGTTCTCAAAAAAAGAGTATGACATCTCAGTGTTGATGCCTGCCTTAGAAAGGGAAGTTCTCACAGTTCTACTTCAGGAAGCAGATTTCTCGATTAAAATGACTCCTTCAGTTACCAGAACTGAAATAGACCATCTGGACATAATCACAACATTCTTCATGAGATACCAGCTTCATGGTAAACTGAGGAACTCACTAGGCCACGCAGCCTCCTATGGAGGGAAACGTACAGTCGACGTTTCAGGCTGAGACCCTCCATCTGATTTGCTGTGTGCAAATTGAAATTCTTATTTGAGCACGTCCATCCTCAAACACTGTCCTGGGTCTCAACACCATCATTTGAAACTGGACCCCCAACTTTGTAACCAACACACCGCAGACAATAAGTAATGCCCCCGCCCCAATTATTCTCAGTACTGGTGCCCCACAGGGCTGCGTCCTCAGCCGCCTACTTACTTCCTCTACATTCGCAACCGCATGGCCAAATTCTGCTGATAGCAGAAGTTGGCAGTTACAAGTTTGCAGATAAACACCACCATAGTGGGAGGAATCTCACATAAGATGTGTCAGAGTACAGGAAAGAAATAGGGAGCCTTGTGACCTGGTATTATGTCCTCAACCTTTCCCTCAGTGTCAGCAGAACAAAGGAGCTGGTCATTAAACTTAGGAAAAGGGGCAGTGCCCATCACCTGATATATAACAGTGTTGAGGTCGGGATGTAGCAATCTGATCTGTATGGGTGGTGGAACGGAGATATGTCTCTACCAAAGGAAGTGTAAAGTGCTCCTTCCCTCCACTAATGGGAGGAGAAGATGGCAGCGCGACGCAGTGCGCACAGCTCTCCGGTGAAATGATATCGTATCTGCTAACTAGGGGCTGCGGACAATTCTGATTTGACGAAGACAGACGTGAGAAGCAGAGGAACATCTGGAGAAATTTCTGAAATGCCTGGTTCGCTATTGTTGTTACTGTGCGATCGAGAATCTCCGGAGGGAAGGCCCCAAAATCACCAGCTTTGCCTGCTGCTGGTGACCGAGGCTGAGGTTGAAGCGTTTGGATAGAGATGGTGCTCGGTACTCGGTGTCGGAGGGCTGATCAGACCTCGAAGTTTTCGGCCGACTCAGAGTTGGACTGTGGTCGGGCATGGTAGGAAGAGTTTTCTTCCTTCTCCCGTCCGCGTGAGATGTGGGACTTTTGAGAAACTTTGAACTTTTTCACTGTGCCTTGGACTGTTCTTCATCAAGTTATGGTATTGTTGCATTGTTGTAACTATATGTTATAATTATGTGGTTTTGTCAGTTTTTTCAGTCTTGGTCTGTCCTGTGTTTCTGTGATATCACACCGGAGGAATATTGTATCATTTCTTAATGCATGCATTACTAAATGACAATAAAAGAGGACTGCGTGTCCTCATAATCTAATCTAAAAAATCTAACCTGTAGGTCACCCTTGGGCAAGGTGCAGGAGTTGCTTAGTCCCCAGTCAGAGTCACGTGAAACCATGGGAGCAGGTGGTGGATGGTCATATGACAAGCTGGTGCACATCACAAGTCATGTTTATGCGAACACGAAGCGGCCTGTGGAAAGCAGCCAGTGAATGAGTGGGCCAGTGAAGGAGTGGAGCTTTGAGGCTTTGACTTGAGAGGTTTCGATGAGAAGAAGCGGAGGACATGCTTGCTCGCAGTTAGTCTTTATGATGCCTCCTGAGATGGTGATGTGCCTCTCATGTGAGATGTGGCAGTCTTGGGGGAACGCCCCTCTCCCGCAGAGTCACATCTGCCAGAAGTGCATACGGCTGGGCGATCTGGAAGACCGTGTAAGGGATCTGGAGCAGCAGCTGGATGACCTTAGACTCAGAAGGGAGAATGAGGCAGTCATAGATGAGAGCTACAGGGAGGTAGTCACACCTAGGCTATCGGAAGCAGGTCGTTGGGTGACAGTCAGAGGGGGGAAAGCGAAGGTGAGCAGACAGGTAGTGCAGAGCACCCCTGTAGCCATTCCCCTGAATAATAAGTTTACCGTCCTGGATACTGTTGGCGGGGACGACCGACCAGTCGTGAGCCACGGTGGCAGGGCCTCTGGCACTGCGTCAGACCCTGTGGTGCAGAAGGGTGGGACGGAGAAGAGGAGAGCTGTCGTCATTGGAGACTCTATATTCAGGGGAGCAGACAGAAGATTTTGTGGATGTGAGAAGGACACCCACATGGTTTGTTGCCTCCCGGCTGCCAGGGTCCGGGATGTGTCTGACCAGGTGCACGACATCCTGGTATGAGAGGGAAAGCAACCAGAAATCGTGATACATGTTGGGACCAAGGGCATAGGCAGGAAGAGGGATGAGGTCCTAAAATGTGAGTTTTGGGAACTAGGCAGAAGGCTGAAGAACAGAACCTCAAGGGTGGTGTTCTCAGGATTGCTGCCAGTGCTATGTGACAGTGATGGTAAGAACTGGAGGAGATGGCAGTTGAATGCGTGGCTGAGGAGTTGGTGCAGGGAGCAGGGTTTTAGATTTTTGGATCACTGGGATCTCTTCTGGGGAAGGTGGGACCTATACAGATTGGATGGGTTGCACCTGAAGTCGAGGGGGAGAAATATCCTTGCAGGTAGGTTCGCTGGCATGGTTCAGAGGGGTTTAAACTAATTTGCAAGGGGAATGGGACCCAGAGTGATAGAGCAGTGAAAGAAATGCATGGAGTAAAGTCAGATCTAACATATAGAGAGGCTTTGAGGAAAGAGAAGCAGAATAAACAGTGTAAAGGTAGGAAGGTAGAAGGGCTGAAATGTGTGTACCTCAATGCAAGAAGCATCAGGGACAAAGGTGATGAACCGAGAGCTTGGATACATACATGGAATTATGAAGTAGTGGCCATTACAGAGACTTGGCTGGTACCAGGGCAGGAATGGATTCTCAATATTCCTAGATTTCAGTGCTTTAAAAGGGATAGAGAGGGCGGAAAAAGGGGAGGAGGGGTGGCATTACTGGTCAGGGATACTATTACTGCTACAGAAAGGGTGGGTAATGTAACAGGATCCTCTTTTGAGTCAGTCTGGGTGGAAGTCAGGAACAGGAAGGGAGCAGTTACTCTATTGGGGGTATTCTATAGGTCCCCTGGTAGCAGCAGAGATACAGAGCAGCAGATTGAGAGGCAGATTTTAGAAAGCTGCAAAAATAACAGGGTTGTTATCATGGGTGACTTTAACTTCCCTAATATTGATTGGCACCTGATTAGTTCCAAGGGTTTAGATGGGGCAGAGTTTGTTAAGTGTGTCCAGGACGGATTCCTGTCACAGTATGTGGACAGGCCGACTAGGGGGAATGCCATACTAGATCTAGTACTAGGTAATGAACTGGGTCAGGTCACAGATCTCTCAGTGGGTGAGCATCTGGGGGACAGTGACCACCACTCCCTGGCCTTTAGAATTATCGTGGAAAAGGATAGAATCAGAGAGGACAGGAAAATGTTTAATTGGGGAAGGGCAAATTATGAGGCTATAAAGCTAGAACTTGCGGGTGTGAATTGGGATGAAGTTTTTGCATGGAAAAGTACTATGGACATGTGGTTGATGTTTAGAGATCTCTTGCAGGATGTTAGGGATAAATTTGTCCCGGTGAGGAAGATAAAGAATGGTAGGGTGAAGGAACCATGGGTGACAAGTGAGGTGGAAAATCTAGTCAGGTGGAAGAAGGCAGCATACATGAGGTTTAGGAAGCAAGGATCAGATGGGTCTATTGAGGAATATAGGAAAGCAAGAAAGGAGCTTAAGAAGGGGCTGAGAGGAGCAAGAAGGGGGCATGAGAAGGCCTTGGCGAGTAGAGTAAAGGAAAACCCCAAGGCATTCTTCAATTATGTGAAGAAAAAAAGAATGACAGGAGTGAAGGTAGGACTGATTAGAGATAAAGGTGGGAAGATGTTCCTGGACGCTGTAGAAGTGAGCGAGGTCCTCAATGAATACTTCTCTTCGGTATTCACCAATGAGAGGGAACTTGATGATGGTGAGGACAATATGAGTGAGGTTGATGTTCTGGAGCATGTTGATATTAAGGGAGAGGAGGTGTTGGAGTTGTTAAAATACATTAGGATGGATAAGTCCCCAGGGCCTGACGGAATATTCCCCAGGCTGCTCCACGAGGCGAGGGAAGAGATTGCTGAGCCTCTGGCTAGGATCTTTATGTCCTCGTTGTCCACGGGAATGGTACCGGAGGATTGGAGGGAGGCAAATGTTGTCCCCTTGTTCAAAAAAGGTAGTAAGGATAGTCTGAGTAATTATAGACCAGTAAGCCTTACGTCTGTGGTGGGAAAGCTGTTGGAAAAGATTCTTAGAGATAGGATCTATAGGCATTTAGAGAATCATGGTCTGATCAGGGACAGTCAGCATGGCTTTGTGAAGGGAAGATTGTGTCTAACAAGCCTGATAGAGTTCTTTCAGGAGGTGACCAGGTATATAGATGAGGGTAGTGCAGTGGATGTGATCTATATGGATTTTAGTAAGGCATTTGACAAGGTTCCACACGGTAGGCTTATTCAGAAAGTCAGAAGGCATGGGATCCAGGGAAGTTTGGCCAGGTGGATTCAGAATTGGCTTGCCTGCAGAAGGCAGAGGGTCGTAGTGGAGGGAGTACATTCAAATTGGAGGATTGTGACTAGTGGTGTCCCACAATGATATGTTCTGGGACCTCTAATTTTCGTGATTTTTATTAGCGACTTGGATGTGGGGGTAGAAGGGTGGGTTGGCAAGTTTGCAGATGACACAAAGGTTGGTGGTGTTGTAGATAGTACAGAGGATTGTCAAAGATTGCAGAGAGACATTGATAGGATGCAGAAGTGGGCTGAGAAGTGGCAGATGGAGTTCAACCCGGAGAAGTGTGAGGTGGTAGACTTTGGAAGGACAAACTCCAAGGCAGAGTACAAAGTAAATGGCAGGATACTTGGTAGTGTGGAGGAGCAGAGGGATCTGGGGGTACATGTCCACAGATTCCTGAAGGTTGCCCCACAGGTGGATAGGGTAGTTAAGAAAGCTTATGGGGTGTTAGCTTTCATAAGTCGAGGGATAGAATTTAAGAGTCACGATGTGATGATGCAGCTCTATAAAACTCTGGTTAGGCCACACTTGGAGTACTGTGTCCAGTTCTGGTCACCTCACTATAGGAAGGATGTGGAAGCATTGGAAAGGGTACAGAGGAGATTTACCAGGATGCTGTCTGGTTTAGAGAGTATGCATTATGATTAGAGATTAAGGGAGTTAGGGCTTTACTCTTTGGAGAGAAGGAGGATGAGAGGAGACATGATGGAGGTATACAATATAATAAGAGGAATAGATAGAGTGGATAGCCAGCGCCTCTTCCCCAGGGCACCACTGCTCAATACAAGAGGACATGGCTTTAAGGTAAGGGGTGGGAAGTTCAAGGGGGATATTAGAGGAAGGTTTTTTTACTCAGAGAGTGGTTGTTGCGTGGAATGCACTGCCTGAGTCAGTGGTGGAGGCAGATACACTAGTGAAATTTAAGAGCGTACTAGAGCGGTATATGGAGGAATTTAAGGTGGTGGCTTATATGGGAGGCAGGGTTTGAGGGTCGGCACAACATTGTGGGCCGAAGGGCCTGTACTGTGCTGTACTATTCTATGTTGTATGTTGTATGTTGTATGTTGTATGTTGTATGTTCTATGCCAGGCAGGGAATCTCTGAAGAGTATGGAAGGCAATGGCAAACCACTTCTGTCAAAAAATTTGCCAAGAACAATCATGGTCATGGAAAGACCATAAGATCCCATATCATATGAGACAGCACAAAATGAATGAACGATGAACAACATGCAAGACAAGCATCTCACTTTGTCTCAGTAAAGGCAACAATAATAGATCAATACTAGTACCACACTGAATAACACAACCACATAGATGCTATGGCCTGGAAAGCTCAATAGTGACTCAACTTCCTCATAGGGCTAAAGAGATTTGACATGTTCCCTTTGACCCTCACAATTTTTATCAATGCACCATAGAAAATCTCCTGTATCACAACTCAATATGTCAATTGTTCTGCCTGAAAACACAAGAAATTGCAGAGAAGTTGTAGACAAGCTCAGCACATCTGGGAAACCAGCCTCAGCTCCATGGATTCTGCTTATCTTGATGCTTCGATAAAGCAGCCAACGTAATCAAAGAAACCTACACTCTGTTCGCCAGAAGAAGCAGGATCTTCCAGTGGCCACAGATTTTAATTCTACTTCCCATTCCCATTCTGATATGTTAATCTATGGCCTCCTCTACTGACGTGATGATGAGGAACAACACCTTTCTTTCTTTCTTTATTAATCTTTTTATTGATTTAAAAAGAACATATATACAAACAAGAGGAGAATTATTTCAAATATATATATCAATAACAATACAAACAGAGATTGAAATAGACATTATCAAAATCATACATAGTGTTAAGCTAGTCTATAATATAAAATAAAAAAGATAACAGTAATTCTCCTCTTATCAGTTCATGAAGAGGAAAGAAAAAACTTCAAATTTTAAATGAAGAAAAAAAACCCATTGCACTATACAAAAAAAAGAGAAAAAAAAAGAGACTGGGCAGTCCATTCTGAGGATATGATAAAAAAAAAGACTTTCTGATCAAATCTAAAACTTCAAAAAAAAAATTGGAAGAGTAATAAATCAATTTAAATGAAAATATTGAATAAAACGTCACCAGGTTTTCTCAAATTTAAAGGATGTATCAAATGTCCGACTTCTTATTTTCTCTAAACTTAAACAGGACATAATGGAGAAAAGCCAATAAAAGACCGTAGGTGGGTTAGAATCCTTCCACTTCAGTAAAGTGGCTCTCCTAGCCAATAAAGTTGAAAAGGCTATCATACATTGAGCAGAAACAGGAATATTTCCTGGTTTTGATGGGGTAATCCCAAACATTGCCGTGAGTAAATTAGGTTGTTGGTCCAGATCCAAGACTTTTGATAATGTTTTAAAACCATCTCTCCGAAAATTGTTTAGCTTTATACAAGACCAAAACATATGTGTTAAAGTGGCCACTTCACTATTACATCCGTCACAAATAGGATTGATGTTGGAAAAAATACGTGCCAGTTTATCCTTTGATATTTGTGCCGGATGCACTACCTTGAACTGTAGCAAGGAATGACAGGCACAAATAGATGAGTTATTAACCAAATGAAGAATTTTACTCCATTGATTATCTGAAAATGACTCTTGAACTTTCAATTCCCTAGCACGTTTAATTTTAACATTAGATATCATTTGTAAATTCAATATCCGTTTATAAATTATAGCTATCAACCCTTTTTGAAGTGGTTTAAGCCGAAAAAGAGCATCTGTCATATTAGGTGGATAAGCAGAAGGGTAATTTGGCAGCAAACCATGTAAAAATTCCTAATTTGTAAATATCTAAAGAAATGTACGAACAACACCTTATATTCCATATGGGTAGCCTCCAACCTGATAGCATGAACATCGATTTCTTGAACTTTTGGTAATTGCCCCACCACCCCTTTACCATTCCCCACCCCTTTTCCCTCTCTCACCTTATCTCCTTACCTGCCCATCACCTCCCTCTGGTGCTTCACCCCCCTTTTCATTCTTCCATGGCCTTCTGTCCTCTCCTACTCCCCCTTCTCCAGACCTGTGTCTCTATCATCAATCAACTTCCCAGCTCTTTACCTCATCCCTCCTACTCCCAGTTTCACCTATCACCATGTGTGTCTCTTTCCTCTTGCCCCACCTTTTAAATCTACTCCTCGTCTTTTTTTCCTCCAGTCCTGCCGAAGGGTCTCGGCCCCAAATGTCAACTGTACTATTTAACATGGACGCTGCCTGGTCCACTAAGGTCCTCCAGCATTTTGTGTGTGTTGCTTTGATTTCCAGCATCTGCAGATTTTCTCTTGTTTGTGATTGAATGTAATCAAAGAACCCCATCCTTCAGAGACATTCACTCTTCTGCCCTCTCCCATTGGGCAGATGATACAAATCCCTCAGGACTGATGAAGGGTCTTTGCCGGAAACATTGAATCCTTAATCCCCTCCATAGATGCTGCCTGACCTGCTGAGTTACTCCAGTGACTTGTGTTTTTGTTATTGTATAAATACAGTCTTCTTTCTTTGAGATATTTCACTGTCATTATTCATTTGTTTGTTATGTACCATGTGGTATGACATGGGCAATTCTGGTCTTTCCATGACCATGATTGTCCTTGGCAAATTTTTCAACAGAAGTGGTTTTCCATTACCTTCTTCTGGGCAGTGTCTTTCTAAGATTGGTGATTCCAGTCATTAACATTGCTCTTCAGAGACTATCTGCTTGATGTCAGTGGTTGCCTAACCAGGACTTGTGATGTGCACCAGCTCCTCATATGACTATCCACCAGCTGATCCCATGGCTGCACATGACCCTGATCAGTGGGGTTAAGGAGGTGCTGCACCTTGCCCAAGGGTGATCTGCAGGCTAGCGAAGGGAAGGAGCGCGTTACACCTCCTTTAGAAGAGATGTATCTTCACCTTGCCACCATGTATCTTCAGAATCAGAATCAGGTTTATTATCACTGGCACGTGACGTGAAATTTGTCAACTTAGCAGCAGCAGTTCAATGCAATACATAATCTAGCAGAAAGAAAAAAAATAAACAAGTCAATTAATCTTGACACCCAGAACTTGAAGCTACTCACTCTCTCCACTTCTGATCCTTCTATGAGGATTGGTATGTGTTCCTTTGTCTTACCCTTCCTGAAGTCCACAATCAGCTCTTTCATCTTACTGACGTTGAGTGCCAGGTTGTTGCTGCAGCACCACTCTACTAGTTAGCATATCTCACTTCTGTACGCCCTCTCGTCACCACCTGAGATTCTATCAACAATGGTTGTATCATCAGCAAATTTATAGATGGTATTTGAGCTATGCCTAGCCATGTAGTCATGTGTATATAGAGAGTAGAGCAGTGGACTAAGCACACACTCCTGAGGTGCGCCAGTGTTGATCATCAGCGAGGAGGCTATGTTATGCACAGATTGTGGTCTTCCAGTTAGGAAGTCGAGGATCCAATTGCAGAGGGAGGTACAGAGGCCCAGGTTCTGCAACTTCTCAATCAGGATTGTGGGAATGATGGTATTAAGTGCTGAGCTATAGCTGATGGACAGCATCCTGATGTAGGTATTTGTGTTGTCCAGGTGGTCTAAAGCCATGTGGAGAGCCATTGAGATTGCGTCTGCCCTTGACTTATTGTGGTGATAGGTAATGCAATGGGTCCATGTCCTTGTTGAGGCAGGAGTTCAGTCTAGTCATGATCAACCTCTCAAAGCATTTCAACACTGTTGATATGAGTGCAAGGTGTTGCACAGCCTCATAATATTCAGCCTGGCAAGAAATAATCCAGTAACTAATTCGGCAAAGTATCTCATTTCTAACAAATAGATTTGGACTCTTAGCCACGCCCAGGGCTTTGATTGCTGGTAGTACTTTATCATGTGCATGTTGAAAGACTACTTTTACCTGTTTTGCGAGACATAATTTGTGCGTAATGAGTGAGAAGGTGTGCTGTTTGTACCTGTTGTTATCAGTTGGGATACCGTGTGATTCCAATCTTATCAGTTCACACTCTTCAAAATCATGTATCATGCTCTGTGGTGGGGCTTTTCTTCATGGAAATAGATAGATACTTTATTGACCCCAGAGGAAAATATAGTATCACAGTAACATTACAGTGTACATGTAGATTAGATTAGATTAGGGAGGGAACGTCGACTCAGACCATGAGAGGCCTGCGTTTGGCATTTTCATGCCTTACAAGGTGCAGATTGGAAGTCTGTGTGGGACGCCACTCCTCGCACAGACAATAGAGCAATGTGTGATTAAGTGCCTTGCTCAAGGACACAAACAGGCTGCCACAACTGAGGCTCAAACCAGTAACCTTGAGATCACTAGACGAACGCCTTAACCAGTTGGCCGCATGCCCAACACAAAGATTAGATTAGATTCAACTTTATTGTCATTGTGCCCAGTACAGATACAAAGCCAATGAAATGCAGTTAGCATCTGACCAGAAATGCAAAGAATAGTTATTTACAAAATAACTGCGAATAAAAAGTAAGTGCTACAGCACACAAATATAAAAGTACTGAGACAGTACAATATGGGTGCAATACTGCTTCGCACTGTGATGTGAGGTTCAGCAGTGTCACAGCCTCAGGGAAGAAGCTCTTCCTGTGCCTGCTGGTGCGGGAGCGGAGGCTCCTGTAGCACCTACCGGTTGGGAGGAGAGTAAAAAGTCCATGGTTAGGGTGAGATGCATCCTTGATAATGCTTTTCACCCTGCCCAGGCAGCGTTTATGGTAGATGTTCTCTATGGTGGGCAATTGGGTGCTGATAATCCACTGGGCAGTTTTTACCACACGCTGGAGTGCTTTGAGTTCTGATATGGAACAATTGCCATTACACACTGAGATGCAGTTGGTGAGTATGCTCTCAATGGTACAGTGGTGTACCATGGTGTAACACCTTGGGAAAGGTTTCACTGCTAATGTAATGGTCTTTTAGTAGAAGCACTACTAAGGTTTTGGCTAGAGATAACAGGGGCTTTGGAATGTGTGCCGTCCAATTAAGGGAGTGTTTTTTCTTGTTGTGTTCCTGAGACCGAGGTAATCTGGGTGTTTTGTTTGGCAGAAGATGAAGAGAGAAGATGCCAGAGTGGAGAGGTCATGGACACCTTAAAGGAGTGGACTTGGAGTGGGACCGGGAGCCGACAAAGCCCAGGGAAATCGATGGAGGACTGGCAGAAGGGAAGTTGTGAGCTCCAACCTGTGCAGATTAGACTGTTTAATTAAAATGGGCCCTTTTCTTTTTGTTTTACTTTACTAACTCTTTAGTCAAACTAAGAATTATAAAGCTAAGTCGGTTAATTGCATATGGTGTTGTTACGTACCCCGTAACTGGGTTGCCAAACCAGCAGAAATGGATCACTTAGTTGGAGTCTGGATTACTAGAACTAAGAAAGTTTTATTAAAGGAACAAGCAACACAGTACTCTAATCAAAAAAGGATAATAAATGCAACAGTTCAGCAATGATAAACACACATGTACACAGAATTAAGATAACAAGAATAATCAAGCTCTATTGTTGTCTAGGGGTAAATGACCAGTTTCAAAGTGACACAAAGTCCAGTTCAATTTAGTTCAGTTCGCAGTAATCGTTGCCATGGGAGATGGACAGTGGGGGGGAGGAAGAGAGAGAGCAAAACGAATGAATATTCAACACAGCTTCCATACACAGACCTTCGCAGTCAGCTGTCGGGCGAGTCCTTTGTGATGTCATCTGAGGTCACCGACCGTGACCCCTCCGTTTCCAGATACAATTGTTTCCCTGCGCTGAACCTGGCACCCAGGCAAGGGTGGACACACACCAGGTTCCCGCCGATCGTGCCTTGCCACCCTGTGCGTTTATGGCTTGATCCCGCGATCAGCCGTCCAAAAGCTTCCCACCGACTTGTGAGAGGCGCACCGCTTCCAGGGTCTCGTTACCTCGGGTGTCGTGTGTGCTGCCTTAGCGAACCTGTCCCTTTTTATCCCCCTGCTGGGGTATCGCCTGTCCATCACTTCAAACAGTTCAGGGTTCAAAGGGGGAGCCGATCTTGACAATACCCAAACTGATGGCTCCTTCATTAACATCTCCAAATGCTGCTTCATTGTGTGCCTTATCTCTCCTTCTCCTGAGGACAGGTGGCAGACCAACTGCTGATGCCACTGGTGCTAGCCCAGGCCAGCAAACATCTTAATTTATGTGTATTCTTGTCACAGTGTACTGTCTGATATTTTGTGGTATTGATTTGTAACAGGGTAACACACCATACAGCATCCACACAAACAGGAGGTTTTTGCACCTCGATCTCATACGTTTGGTGGGGCCAGAGATTGTCTTCCCTAGACAGAACCTCAGGGCTACATGCAGATATATAAATATACAAATATTAGAAAAGAAGTAAGAAAGAATAAAAAACAAGTTGCCTCAAACATCTAACAGGAGGGGGGTCATCACTTCCCTGGCTATAGGTTGACTCATTATAGAGCCTAATGGGAGACGGTAAGACATCATATAGCACTCTTTGGAGTAGCACAGCTTTCTTAGTCTATTACTAAAAGTACTCCTCTGTTCATGCAAGGTGGCATGCAGAGCTTGAGAAACATTGTCCAGAATAGCCAAGATTTTCTGTAAGGTCCTTTGTTCTGCTGCAGCCTCCACTGTGTCCAGTTCGACTCCTATAACAGATTCAGCCTTTCTAATCAGTTTATTGAGCCTGTTAGCATCACCCATGTTGATGCCATTGCCCCAGCAAACCACCACAAAGAAGATTGTACTGGTGACAACAGACTGGTAGAACATGTGAAGGAGAGGCCTGCATACTCCAAAGGACCTCATTCTCCTCAGGAAGCAGAGGCAAATCTCACCCTTCTTGTATACAGTCTGTGTTGGTGCTCCACTTGAGTCTGTCATCCAGGTGTACCCTCAGGTACTTGTAGGTCCTCACCACATCCATGTCCTCACCATCAATAGTAATAGTGCAGGCTTAGTCTTCCTAAGGTCCATCACCATCTCCTTTGTCCTGCTGATGTTGAGCTGCAGATGATTCAGCTTGCACCATGTGACAAAGTCCTCCACCAGGGCCCTGTATTCATCCTCCCGTCCTCCCTTTATACACCCAACAATTGCTGAGTCATCAGAGAATTTCTGCAGATGACATGACCCTACAATGTTTACATTGTAGAGGAGAGCCTTGGAAATAACAAACAGACGTAAGTTTACACCCAGTATTTACTGTTCCATGGAGAGGGCAAAAGCTAATCTCATTTGGTTCTTTTGGAAGAGTTTTCAACAGCGAGTAGGAGGCATCATTGTTTAGGTTAAACTCACTGCCTTTTCCCCATCTTAGTCAGAAAGCAGTCTTCAAACTTAGTAGATGTAAAGGCTTATTCAGAATCAGAAACGGGTTTAATATCACTGGCATATGTTGTGAAATTTGTTAAATTTGAGGCAGCACTACAATGCAATACCTGACAATAGAGAGAAAAAGAAAACTGAGAATTACAGTAATATATATTAAATAAGTAGTGCAAAAATGGGGGGGGGGTGGAATTCTGAGGTAGTGTTCTTGGTTCAATGTCCAGAAATCGGATGGCAAAGTGGAAAAAGCTGTTCTCAGTCACTGAGTGTGTGCCTTCAGTCTTCTGTACCTCCTTCCTGATGGTAGCAACGAGAAGAGGGCAGGTCCTGGGTGGGTCCTTAATGATGTACACCGTCTTTCTGAGGCACTGTTCCTTGAAGATGGCCTGGATACTATGGAAGCTAGTACCCAAGATAGAGTTGATTAAATTTACAATTCTTTGCAGTTTACTTCAATCCTGTGCAAAAGCCCATCACCACCCCTCCCCATTCCAGACTGATGCAGCTGGTTAGAATGCCCTCCACAGTACATCTGTAGAAACTTTTCAGAATTGCTTAATTCAAGATTGTTTAATGTCATTTCCAGTCCACAAGTGTAAAGGTGACCAAAATTATTGTTACTCTAGATCTGATTCAGCATGAAAAAATGCCATAAGATAAAGACACACCAATTAAAAAAATATAATGAATATACTGTAAGTACATAAGGTAACTCAAATACAGAGATTGATTGTATGTCCATAAAGTGACGCTAGGCACAGGAGTGTCTGTACATAATGTGACTCTGAATGGAAATGATTAGGTAGTGGGTGGAGATGTTGATCACCCTTACAGCTTGGGAAAAGTAACTGTTTTTGAGTCTGTTAGTCCTGGCGTGGATGCTACATCAGGGAAAGAACATGGACTCTGATCAGTTTTGATCAGTTCAATTTCATCTCCCTCTCTATATAATTTGGTATGGTGCTGCTAACTCCCTGCAATCAATTCACTAGTAAGCCTGAACAGTTCTAGACAGGCCAGAGTCCGTGACGATCTCCAGCACTGCATTAAGGAGAGGAGCCACCAGTGCATTGCTTCTATTGCCTCAGGTCTCTTCACCACCTTCAGTCCCTCACAGGAGACCAGACATAAGGGTTCGGCAGAGGTGAAAGAGGGAGGAGGCATTATTGTGGTGCTTCAAAGCAGTCATCAGCTGAGGACATTCCTTGTTGTTCATTTATTATATCTGATGTGGACATTGCTTTATTATTTCCCATCTGTAAATGCCATTGAACAGAGAAACCTGCTAGACCATTTCAGAGAAGCCGTGCTAACCAATTACACGCACTTCACCAATGAACCTATTAAAACTTGCATCTTTTGAATGTGGGCGGAAAGCAGAGCACCCGGAGGAAACCCATGTGGGCATGGGGAGAATGTACAGACTCCTTACAGAAATTGAACTCGTGTCGCTGGCACTGTAGTAGTGTTATGTTAACTGCCAAGCTACCGTGCTGCTCCCACGTCTTGATGCCGTGATAAAGCAGCCAACATAATCAAAGACACTGCCTTCCTCAGACATTCTCTCTCTTCCTCTCTCCCGTTAGGCAAAATATGCAAAAGCCTGAAAGCACGCACTCCAGGTTCAAGGGCAGCTTCTAGCCTAGGCAACACACACAAACTGCTGGAGGAACTCAGCAGGTCGGGCAGCATCTATGGAAAAGAGTAAACAGTTGACGTTTCGGGCCGAGACCCTTCCTCGGGACTGAAAGGGAGGGTTGGTGGGGGGGGGGGTGTGGGGAGATGCCTGAATTTTATCCTGCTGTTATATGACTAGTGAACAATTCCCTATTATGATAAGACGGGCTCTTGACCTCACAATTTACCTCGTGGTGGCCTTGGAACTTTATTGTCTGTCTGCACTACATTTACTTTGTAAAACTTTATACAGTCATCGAAAAATATAGCACTGAAACAGGCCAATCAGCCCATCTGTTTCGGAGACCCATGAGAATGCAAATGCTGGAATCTGGAGCAATGCACAAAGCACTGGGACAGAAGACAGAACTTTGAGGATACAGTGGTGACATGAACAGCAAATTCACAAACTTTCAGTGACTGCTCCCCTCTGTCCCTTTTCCCCTTTATTCCTTTCTCTCTTTACCAGCCCACGTCAACCCATCTCTTTCCCTTCCCCCGCTCACACCATCTGCTTGTTACACACACACACACACACACACACACACACACACACACACACACACCCCTCCTTCTGGTCCCATTCACAACCTCCCTCCGTTTCTTCCACGCTCTACCTTCCTCTCCTATCGGAATTGGTTTATTATTGTCACATGTACCCAGATACAGTGAAACACTTATCTTACATACTGTTTAAATCATTACACAGAGCATTGAGGTCGAGCAAGGTAACACAATAACAATCTAGATTAAAGTGTAAAAGCTGCAGGGAAAGTGCAATGCAGGTAAATAATAAGGTGAAGGATCATAACGAGGTAGATTGTGTGGTCAAGTGTCCATTTTATTGTATTAGGAACTATTTGGTGGGTTGGGGGGACAGGGTGAGGTGGAGGTACATCTCTACCAAAGGAGGTGTAAGCTCCTTCTCTCCGCCAGCCTACAGGTCACCCTTGGGCAGGGTGTAGCATCTGCTTAGCCCCCAGATCAGGGTCATGTGAAGCCTTGGGAGCAGGTGGCGGATTGCTGTATGAGCAGCTTATGCCTATCACAAATTCTGATTATGTGACCACTGACGCCAGGCAGACAATCTGTGAAGAGTACTGATAATGCCTGGGATCACCCTTCTTGTAAGGACAGTGCTCAGAAGAAGGCAATTCTGCAGGTGCTGAAAATTCAGGGCAACAGACGCACAAAATGCTGGAGGAACTCAGCAGGTCTGGCAGCATCGATGGAAATGAATAAACAATTGATGTTTCAGGCTGAGACCCTTGTTCAGGACTGGAAAGCAAGGGGGAGGATCCTTGAATAAAAAGGTTGGGGGAAGGGAAGGAAGCTAGCTGGAAGGTGAGAGGTGAAGTTAGGTGAGTGGGAAAGGTCAAGGACTGAAGAAGAAGGAATCTGACAGGAAAGGAGAGTAGATCATAGGAGAAAGGGAAGAAGGAGGGGACGCAGGGTAAGGTGATAAGCAGGTGACGTGCAAGGCCAGAGTGGGGCATAGAACAAGACGGGAGGGAGAAGGACATTTTTTTTCATGCTGTGTTGCTTAGTTGCAAGACAAGCTTACGCTTCATGATTTTTATAATTGACCTGGATGAGGAAGTGGAAGGATGAGTTAGTAAGTTTGCTGATGACACAAAGGTTGGGGGTGTTGTGGATAGTATGGAGGGCTCTCAGAGGTTACAGCGGGACATTGATAGGATGCAAAACTGGGCTGAGAAGTGGCAGATGGAGTTCAACCCAGATAAGTGTGAAGTGGTTCATTTTGGTAGGTCAAATATGATGATAGTATTAATGGTAAGACTCTTGGCAGTGTGGAGGATCAGAGGGATCTTGGGCTGCGCAGGTTGACTCTGTGGTTAAAAAGGCGTATGGCGTATTGGCCTTCATCAATCGTGGAATTGAATTTAGGAGCCGGGAGGTAATGTTACAGCTATATAGGACCCTGGTCAGACCCCACTTGGAGTACTGTGCTCAGTTCTGATTGCCTCACTACAGGAAGGATGTGGAAACCATAGAAAGGGTGCAGAGGAGATTTACAAGGATGTTGCCTGGATTGGGGAGCACGCCTTATGAGAGCAGGTTGAGTGAACTCGGCCTTTTCTCCTTGGACTGACGGAGGATGACAGGTGACTCGATAGAGGTGTATAAGATGATGAGAGGCATTGATCGTGTGGATAGTCAGAGGCTTTTTCCCAGGGCTGAAATAGTTGCCACAAGAGGACACAGGTTTAAGGTAGTGGGGAGTAGGTACAGAGGAGATGTCAGGGGGAAGTTTTTTACTCAGAGAGTGGTGAGTGTGTGGAATGGGCTGCCAGCAACAGGTGGTGGAGGTGGATACGATAGGGTCTATTAAGAGACTTTTGGATAGGTACATGGAGCTTAGTAAAATAGAGGGCTATGGGTAAGCCTAATAATTTCTAACGTAGGGACATGTTCGGCACAACTTTGTGGGCTGAAGGTCTGTATTGTGCCGAGGGTATTCTATGTTTCTATGTTCTACAAGCTATTTAGTTATTGGCTGCTGACTATATCAAAGTGTCCAGTGGAGACACAAAAGACTGCAGGTGCCAGAATCTGGAGTAACACGAAAACAGGAGTGCCTGGGTACTGTAACACCATTACAGCGCCAGAAACCACTAGCAGTTGCACACTTGATTCCGGATTGTTATTCCATCACTGTCTCGAAGGAGTTTGTATCTCCGTGTGACCACATGGGCTTCCTCCTTCTCTATTCCAAAGACTTACGGGTTAGTAGGTTAATTGGTCACATGGGTGTAATTGGGCAGCACGGGTTCATTGGTCCGGCAGGGCCTGTTACTATGCTGTATCTTTAAGTAAAATAAACTGCCAGAAGATCTCAATGGGCTGAGCAGTATCTGTGAAGGGAAATGGATAACTGATGTTTCAGGTCGAGACCCTGTGCCGGGACGGAGAGAGTGGAGAGGACTGGCAGGGCGAGGTCCAGGTTAGGTGGAGGAAGATAGGTGTGTGGCGGCTGGTGATTGGTGGAAAAGAGAGGGGAAGTTTAGAGCCGGAGGCTGGCAGGTGATCAGTGAAAGGGGCAAAGTGGGCAGTTCGGGGATGGGGAAGGGAGAGAAGAGCAAAGATAGACACAGGCGGATGGAAGGTGATAGTGAAACCTCTTTGGGATTTTTAGTATCGAAGGTGGTCTGTCTGAAGTGTTTGTCAAAAGAGTTATCCTTGGTGAAGGTCAATGCCTTCTGTTGTCTTGCTCTTGCCCATTAACATTCTGAGGATCGCCTACACTGGTCACTGGACTTACACCCTGTTTAAGAAAGGTGTCTGTTTGAATTCGGAGGAACAACACCTGATTAGATACTTGCATTGTTCGTTTATTAATTTATTGAGATATAGTGCAGAGCAGCCCCTTCTGCCCCTTTGAGCCATGCTGCCCAGCAATACCCCAATTTAACCTTACCCAAATCACGGGACAATTTACAATGACCAATTAACCTACCAACTGGTTCGTCTTTGGACTGAGGTAGCAAACCAGAGAACCCGGAGGAAACCCTTACGTTCATGGAGAGAACGTGCAAACTCCTTACAGGCAGCGGTGGGAATTGAACCTGGGTCACTGGTACTGTAAAGTGTTGTGCTAACCACAACTCTACCATGCCACCCAGGAGTACCTAATACAGTGGCTACTGAGTGCACAGTGTATATAAAACAACATACCTGTGTATTAAACAACAGGAATTCTGCAGATGCTGGAAATTCAAGCAACACACATCAAAGTTGCTGGTGAATGCAGCAGGTCAGGCAACATCTCTAGGAAGAGGTACAGTCGACGTTTTGGGCCGAGATCCTTCGTCAGGACTAACTGAAAGAAGAGCAAGTAAGAGATTTGAAAGTGGGAGGGGGAGGGGGAGATCCAAAATGATAGAAGACAGGAGGGGGAGGGATGGAGCCAAGAGCTGGACAGGTGATTGGCAAAGGGGATATGAGAGGATCATGGGACAGGAGGCTCGGGGAGAAAGATAAGGCGGGGGGAACCCAGAGGATGGGCAAGGGGTATAGTCAGAGGGACAGAGGGAGACAAAGGAGAGTGAGAGAAAGAATGTGTGTATAAAAATAAATAACGGATGGGGTACGAGGGGGACGTGGGGCATTAGCAGAAGTTTGAGAAGTCAATGTTCATGCCATCAGGTTGGAGGCTACCCAGACAGAATATAAGGTGTTTTTCCTCCAACCTGAGTGTGGCTTCATCTTTACAGTAGAGGAGGCCATGGATAGACATGACAGAATGGGAATGGGATGTGGAATTAAAATGTGTGGCCACTGGGAGATCCTGCTTTCTCTGGCAGACAGAACGTAGGTGTTCAGCAAAGCAGTCTTACAAACAGCGGTCTGTCTCTTGCAAAAACGCCATCCCCTTCTCGCAATTCCTCCGGCTCCGCCGCATCTGCTCTCAGGATGAGGCTTTTCATTCCAGGACGAGGGAGATGTCCTCCTTTTTTAAAGAAAGGGGCTTCCCTTCCTCCACCATCAACTCTGCTCTCAAACGCATCTCCCCCATTTCACGTACATCTCCTCTCACTCCATCCTCCCGCCACCTCACTAGGAATAGGGTTCCCCTGGTCCTCACCTACCACCCCACCAGCCTCCAGGTCCAACATATTATTCTCCATAACTTCCGCCACCTCCAACGGGATCCCACCACTAAGCACATCTTTCCCTCCCCGCCTCTCTCTGCTTTCCGCAGGGATCACTCCCTAAGCGACTCCCTTGTCCATTCGTCCCCCCCATCCCTTCCCACTGATCTCCCTCCTGGCACTTATCCTTGTAAGCGGAACAAGTGCTACACATGCCCTTACACTTCCTCCCTTACCACCATTCAGGGCCCCAGACAGTCCTTCCAGGTGAGGCGACACTTCACCTGTGAGTCGGCTGGGGTGATATACTGCGTCTGGTGCTCCTGATGTGGCCTTCTATATGCTGGCGAGACCCGATGCAGACTGGGAGACCGATTTGCTGAACACCTATGCTCTGTCCGCCAGAGAAAGCAGGATCTCCCAGTGGCCACACATTTTAATTCCACATCCCATTCCCACTCTGACATGTCTATCCACGGCCTCCTCTACTGTAAAGATGAAGCCACACTCAGGTTGGAGAAACAACACCTTATATTCCGTCTGGGTAGCCTCCAACCTGATGGCATGAACATTGACTTCTCTAACTTCCGCTAATGCCCCACGTCCCCCTCGTACCCCATCCGTTATTTATTTATATACACACATTCTTTCTCTCACTCTCCTTTGTCTCCCTCTGTCCCTCTGACTATACCCCTTGTCGATCCTCTGGGTTCCCCCCCCCCTTGCCTTTCTCCCCGAACCTCCTGTCCCATGATCCTCTCATATCCCTTTTGCCAATCACCCATCCAGCTCTTGGCTCCATCCCTCCCCCTCCTGTCTTCTCCTGTCATTCTGGATCTCCCCCTCCCCCTCCCACTTTCAAATCTCTTACTAGCTCTTCCTTCAGTTGGTCCTGACGAAGGGTCTTGGCCTGAAACGTCGACTGTACCTCTTCCTAGAGATGCTGCCTGGCCTGCTGCGTTCAGTTGTTCTTCAGAGCAAACATCAGAATGTGGAAGGAATGTGAGCTAAGTGATTTTGATCGTGGAATGATTGTTGATGCCAGATGGTGTGAGTATCTCAAAAACTGCTGATCTTTTGTGATATTCAGGGACAACAGTCTGTAGAGTTTACAGAGAATGGTGCGAGAAATAAAAAGAAACATCCAGTGAGTAATAGTTCTGTGGGTGAAAATGCCTTGTTAATTAGAGAAGTCGGAGGAGAATGGCCAGACTGGTTCAAGCTGACAAGATGGCAATGGTAACTCATGTGTTACAACAATGGTTGTTCCTCAAGGTTATTATAACTGGGGATAAGCTCCCATTACCTAGTAAATGCTCCCTATGGTGCACACCTCAAGTAGCCTCTGACAACCAAGCCCCTGGCTTCCATGTGTGGCTTAGCTACTAAGCTCTTTGGAACTGTTTCTACTGATAGGAGAAGGGGCAAAGGTGGGTTACTGGTGCCTTAAAAGCAGTTGCTTCTTGCAGAAGGGGCTCGACAGCCATGGTTGGCAATTCATCTAGGAGAAGTAAAACTGTCTTGCAGCTATACCCACTCATGGAGAGGGCTTTGGGAGTAAACCCTGAGGGAAAAGTCCAAAGCTGGTGTCCCTAAGGCAGTCCTATGTTGAGTTCAATACTGACTGGCAACTCCTGTATTTCTGCTGGTGCTGAACTGTATTGATGTCTGCTGTTTCTTCAGGTTCATCAGATGCGTGGAGAGGGGGAGCTTGCCTCATTGCTAGCAGCTGGCTCTGCCTTACATATCTAGACAGCTAGGACGCAACATTCGTGGTTGATGATGGAGACTTCAGAACAACAACAGTGTGTAGAAGAGATTCCCTGAACACACAACACATTGAGCCTTGAAGGCGTTTAGCTACAACATCACAAGACCACACCGGGTTCCACTCCCATACCTAATAAAGTCTACTATCTGAAGCAGTTTGCAATTGCTTGCAAAACAAATACCTGTTTATTGTGTCATGGTTCAGCTGGAAAATACCACGACAGCCAGGTAACAATTGTTGTGCAATGTTACCGTAAAGATTACGCTTAAGGAAAAACTTCATGATCATAAAAGAAAGGAGCAGGAATGAGTCAGATGTCCTCTCACGTCTGTTCTGTCACTCAATAAAATCATGGCTATTTGATTTGTGTCACCTTCCTACCGCAAATAGATCTAGATTTATTAGTGTCAGCCTTAAATATGCTCGGCAGTTCACATAGCTATTTCCAGTGATTCACTTCCTTCTCAAGCGTCATGTCTAATAATACTAATCCCAATTGCCTGCATTAATTCCATATTCCTATATCACTCTTTAAAGAACCTGTCAAGATGCTTTACAAATGTTACTTTGTGTCTATCCTTGAATGGATGAGTTCTTATTAGATCAGACCTTTTATGATGTTTGAAAGCATATGGGAATGAGAAGTGATCACATAAAGGTGTCCTCCAAGCGTACCACAACCTAGTCATAGGGTTTGGAGGGTCACATGTCTCAATGACCTGGAAGGCCATGTTGGCCAGAGATAGGCCCTTGTGTTTTGACTCTTGGTAGGGTCACCCATGCCAAACAGGTCAAAGGGTAAAGGCCAGACTAAGAGTGGTCCACCTGTACTCCTGGTTTGGGGTTTCGACTCAGGGCTATCGACCATGACTGGCCAAAAAAGGTTGTTACAGAAAACACAATGAAGAATCCTTCAATATCTGTGTTATGATGTTAGGGACTGACAGTGATGGAGGGTCTTCATTGCTGCCCTAAGCTCCAGCGGCATAACAGGCAGTAAGTAAATATACATGTGTGTATAAAATCATCATATTATGTGCCGTGTCATATGATGTGGGCAATCATGGTCTTTCCAGGACCAGGATTGCTATGCGCAAATTTTTCTACAGAAGCGGTTTGCAATGCTGTCTTCTGGGCAGTGTCTTTACAAGATGGGTGACTCCCAGACATTATCAGTATACTTCACAGATTGTCTGCCTGATGTCAGTGGTCACATAACCAGGACTTGTGATGGGCACCAGACGCACGTACGACCGTCCACCATCTGCTCCCATAGCTTTATGTGATACTGGTTGGAGTGGGCTAGGCAGGTGCTATACCTTGCCCAAGAGTAACATGCAGTCTAGTGGACGGATGGAGCGTTTTACACCTCTTTTGGTATAGACGTATCTCCACCTGCCACTCAGTAGAAATTCAAGAGGGGTAGAGAGTCAATTCCCACAATATTTGTTCGGTTATTGAGAATTTGAGGGCATAGATTTAAGGTGGGAGTGGTAAGATTTAATAGGATATTTTTTCAAGCTGAGGTGGTCAGTGTATTGAATGGACCACCAAGAGAGGCTTGGGGTGGATGAGGCAAGTACATCTAAAAGGTAATTGGACAGGTACATGGATAGGAAACTTATAGAGGGATATGAGCCAAATATGTGCAAATGGGACTAGATGGAAATCTTGGTCAACATGAAATAGTCGGGCCAAAAGGCCTGTTTCCATGTGGTATGACTCTCTTAGTCTATGTTGTGGCTAAGGAATGGTGGGTCAAATGAGTTTCTTCTACATCATAACAATTCAATGTTTGTAAAAGCACTCTGAAGTATTGTGTGTTAATGACAATAAGTTTTTATAGTAAGTGGGTGGTGCAGCTGAGGCCTCATTTAATCCTAGTTTAAAGGAGAGCACAAGCTTTAAACTCCATCTGATGTTCAACATTAACTCATGAAAGTCTGAAACTGGGTAGGTAAACAGGAATGGTCTGTTTTGTTCAGTTAAGACCGGGAGACATAAATTTTAGATGAAAGAATTAGAGAATACAGAAGCAATTTATTTCCATCTAACAAAGTCACTGCATGAAAGGGTGTGACAGGCAGGACGCTGACACTTCAAAATTTCTGGCTCAGCTCCTGAACAGCACATCTGCAGAGCTTTGAGCAAAAACAGAGGTGACAATATGCCGGCATGGACTCAGGAGAGTGAATGGTTTCTTCCTGTCTGGAAGATATTCTGTCCTATAACTGGTTAAGATTGTTTCTCTTTTTCTCTTGGCAGTTTAAGTGATTGGTGGATTCATATTCTATGGTACTGTTGCTTGAAATGAGATAAATAGTTAAGATACAAAATTCATTTATTATCAAAGTATCTATGCAGTATACAATCCTGAAATTCATCTGCCCCACAGACAGTCACGAAACAAAGATGCCCCTGGAGCCAAACCATTCAAAGAAAAACATCAAACCTCAAACCTTCCTCCCCTTCCACGTGCAAAAAAATCATGCCAATGGCAACACAAAAAAAATTGAAGAACACAGAAAGCATATTCCAGTACAGCTCAGTTCAACTCAGCGTTCATTATCTGCAGGCTGCTCGATTTAAAAATTGCCCAATAGTTATAACAACAAAAAAGAGCAACCAGAGCTGGAACTAGAAAGAGAACACATGATAAAAGCTGAAATAGAGTCCAAATCTACAATCAGTGTTGATGAAACCTCGCTTTGGCCCCATCTGCAGACATCATTAAGGGAGAGAGAGAGATGAATCAAATACAAGGACCTTCCCTCAGGAGCAGCAAATGGGAGAATGCCACACATAGACACCTTCTCTGGCAGCAGTGAGCAAGAGGCTGGTAGACGGGGCCGAACGCTCACTCACCTTCCTCGGCGAGATTGGCGAGAGATGGAGTGGACCATGGGCCCGCACTTCACGTCCATGCTGTGTGCTTTGGTTACAGCCCGGTGGAAACTTCTCGGGGACAGCAAAGCGCCAGATAGCGCAATCGGCCTGAAATCACATCGCCAGTTACAGGCCTGGACAGTAGCAGAACCATACCTGAATTAAAAAGAAGCTGTAGAGGAAGTGAAAGGAGTTGCTTCTTGACCTGTCTTCAAGACATTGCTTTTGGTTGCTTCGAGCAGAAGTTGAGCCTCAACGGTCAAGGCTCCTAGCGCGGCTTGTTCGGAAGTCGGAAGTCCGATGTCTGTGAGGTCCACTGGAGGCTGGAGGCCAGTAGACGGCATGCCCTGGGTTGGAGGCCTTGTTGTGTGAGTGCGAGGGTGGGAGTAAGGAAAGCAGCTTGTTTTACTGTTGTTTTGCTTTGTTGCTGCTGTTGTTGCTTGTGTTGTTCTGTTGAACACACTGGGCATCCTATGTCAGTGCTGGCATGTGTGTTACACTTGTGGGGTGCCTCCAGCCCAGCCTTAGGTGCTGTTGGGTGTTAACACAAACGAAACAGTTCACTGTATGTTTTGAAGTACATTTGATAACGAAATTAATTTGAATCTGAATCTAATGGTCCATAGATAAATTAACGCGACCTCATCATTCCCATTTCAGTGAATATTTACTTAATTAAAAAAAATACAGTCGATGTCTCGGCCCAAAATGTCTGTACTCTTTTCCATAGACGCTGCCTGGCCTGCTGAGCTCCTCCAGCATTTTGTGTCTGTTGTTCGGATTTCCAGCAGCTGCAGATCTTCTCTTGTTCGTTATTTATTTAATTGAAATTTGTAGTAAATGTTAAGTGTTTGCACTGTACTGTGTTACGAGAATACACATAAAATTAAGATGTTTGCTGGCCTGGGCTAGCATCAGTGGCATCAGCAGTTGGTCTGCCACCTGCCCTCAGGGGAAGGAGAGATAAGGAACAATGGAGCAGCGTCTGGAGATGTGTAATGAAGGGATGTGGGAGGAAGAGCTGTCTGGAGCGGCTCCCCCCTTTGAACCCTGAACTGTTTGAAGTGATGGACAGGCGATACCCCAGCAGGGGGATAAAAAGGGACAGGTTCGCTAAGACAGCACACACGCCACCCGAGATAACGAGACCCTGGAAGCGGTGCGCCTCTCACGAGTGGGTGAGAAGTGCCAGACAACGACAAGGGTGAAAAGGTACGATCAGCGGGAACCCGGTGTGTGTCCGCCCTTGCCTGGGTGCCGGGTTCACTGCAGAGGATCGACCGCATCTGGAGGAGGGGTCACAGTCGGTGACCTCAGGTGACATCACCAAGGACCCGCCCAAAAGCTGTTTGTGAGCCATCTCGCTGGTCTGTGAGCCATCTTGCTGGTCTGTGAGTGAGGCAGTGTTCTGAATGATCAGTTGTTCCTATTCTATCTCTCTCTTCCCCCACGTTGTCCACCGCCATGGCAACGATTACTGCGAACTGAACTACTAACTGGACTGAACTTTGAGTCATTTTGAAATTGGTCATTTACCCCTAGACAACGATAGAGCTTGATTGATGCTGTTATCTTAATGCTGTGCACATGTGTGTTTATCATCACTGAACTGTTGCATTTATTATCCTTTCGATTACTGTGTTGCTTGTTTCTTTAATAAAACTTTCTTAGTTCTAGTACTCCAGACTCCAACTGAGTGATCCATTTCTGCTGGTTTGGCAACCCAGTTACGGGGTACGTAACATAAGTGGGGGCTCGTCCGGGATTTTGAACGCTAAATTTGGGACGGAGTAAATTGATTGGGTTAAAATTCCCGAAAGAAAGAAAAGACAAACAGCAGAAATGGAGGTTGAGGAATTTATAAAGGCGCCGACCTTGGAGGCATTAGAGGATGCCAGGAAATCGGAATTGATAGCAGTGGTCAAACGGGTGAATCTTGCTAAGGTGAAGTTGACAATGAGGAGAGAGGAGATACACAGAGCTATTGTAGAGCACTATGTATCTAAAGGTGTGTTTCCCCAAGGTGAGCTGGGGGTGGTGTCTATTGAAAAACCTGCTGGAGACGCGGTACAGGTACAGCTTGAAAAACTGAGACTCGAGCACGAGTTCCGGGTACGGCAGTTAGAACACGAAGAGAAGCAGTTAGAAAGGCAGGAGAGAGAGTTAGAAAGGCGGGAGAAAGAGAGAGAGTTAGAAAGGCGGGAGAAAGAGAGAGAGTTAGAAAGGCAGGAGAAAGAGAGAGAGTTAGAAAGGCAGGAGAAAGAGAGAGAGTTAGAAAGGCGGGAGAGAGAGAAAGAGTTAGAAAGGCGGGAGAGAGAGAAAGAGGTAGAAAGGCAAGAGAGAGAAAGACAGTTGGAGAGAGAGGAGAAACAGAGGGAAAGGGAATTTGAGCTGGAGAAGTTAAAGATAAGGGCCGAGCAGGGGCTCGTGCCGAACCAAGGTGGAGGGTTCCGGGCGACCCAGGAGGTTAGGCTGGTTCCCCCATTTGACGATACCGATGTGGATCGGTACTTTCTCCACTTCGAAAAGGTGGCTATAAGTCAGGAATGGCCGAGGGATAAGTGGGTTGTTTTACTTCAGAGTGTACTGAAAGGGAAGGCCCAACAAGCTTACTCCGCTTTATCCGCGGAAGATGCCCAGAAGTATGAGGTGGTGAAGGAGGCCATCCTCAGGATTTATGAGTTGGTCCCGGAGGCATACCGGCAGAGGTTCCGGAATGCGAGGAAGCGGTGGGACCGCACGTATTTGGAGTTTGCTCGTGAGATGCAAACATATTGTGAGCGTTGGTGCGCCTCGAAAGGGGTAGAGGGGGATTATGACAGACTGCTGCAGCTGATTCTGATTGAGCAGTTTAAAGGTTGTGTCCCTGAGGGTATGAGACCCTACCTCGATGAGAAAGAGGCAGCCACGTTAGCCGCAACTGCTAAGTTAGCGGATGAGTATGCGTTGACGCATAAAATGAAGGTTGCCCCGAGTAAAGGCTACCAGAAGGGTAGTCAGGACGGCGGGGAGAGTCCGCCGGAAAAGTCAGAAAGTAAGCCGGGGACTAGTGAAAAGGATAAGGTAGACCGGGAGCAGTCTGGTAGGAAGTCTCCTGGGGTCGTCTGTTATAATTGTGGGAAAGTCGGACACTTTGCGTCCAGGTGCTTTGCCCCAAGGAAGGAGACGGGGAAAGGAAAAGCGGAAATTTTGAATGGCTGTATTGAGCTGTTAAGCGAACCGCTAGGGAAGGACAGGTCTGAAAAAGTCCAGGAAGGGCGCGAGAGGTTTATCTCGGCCGGACTGGTGTCAGTGAAGGAGGGGTTAAAACCAGTTCCAGTGCGGATCTGGAGAGACACGGGAGCGTGTCAGTCACTAATACTGAAGAGTGTATTAGAGTTTAGCTCAGAGACCCAGACTGGGGAGGTAGAGGTCAAAGGTGTTGGGGAAGGGACAGAGTCAATCCCTTTGCACCAGATACATTTACAGAGCAACCTGGTCTCTGGACTAGTCACGATCGGGGTGAGGTCCGAATTACCGATGAAAGACGTGGAAGTCTTGCTCGGTAATGACATCGCCGGAGGAATCGTGTTCCCAGTCGTGAGATTGACGGGTCAGCCTGCCAGCATGGAGGCCCCGCCCGCAATGGTGAATTTGGCTGAAACATTTCTGCCAACCTTGTACGAGACAGGGTGTAGTGAGGTAAGAGGTAGTGAGGGAGCTGGGACGGACGTAGCAGTAGCCAGGAAAGAATTTGTGCAGACGCAGGAGCGAGACGAGGGGCTGATGGTTTTTGCCGAGACAGCTCTCTCTGACACAGCCTTGACAAGGGAACTAGTAGGCTATTGTGCGGATGAGGAAGTGCTAAGGAAGAAAGGGAAATCAAGGACAGTATCCGCAGATGAGGAGTGGGGGGTGGTGCAAAAGAGTTATGGGGATGAGGTTTTTAACATGGCCCACGAGGTACCCCCCGGTGGACATTTTGCGGTGCTGGAGGAAACAGTTGGTGGAATCATGAAAGAGATTTACCGGCTGCCCAGGGGGAAAAATGTTATTGATCATGACCGACGCGAACTGAGACGGTCACCGGCTTTTGATATGCTAACAAACCTAGTCGGTGCTAGCGTGGAAATCAATGAAGCTAGGGGCCCCCTGCTAAGAGGAAAAAACCATTTTGAAAAGATTAGGATGGGATCGGTCAGATGGGAGAAGGCTATTGTTTTGGCCAGGTCTACTGATAAGGTCTCTCCCTTAATCCCCGAAGGAGTAATTAAACGACTCGCACCCATGTGTTTGATTGTCCCGAGGAAATGCAAAGAACTGGGACGTTGGGTGATTGTGGTTACAATAGGGCAGCCAAGTAAACAACACCCATATTTTTTGAGTAATTCAGTGACTAAAGGGCTGATGAACACAGAGGTGTGTATTGGCAATTTAACACGGCTGTCTGAAGCCAGCTTGATAGTGAACCTTGAAAAAAATGAATTCGGCCACACGAAGGTCACTTACCTGGGAATTGTGGTGACACAGGGGCAGCTGGCAGTGATGCAAGCTACAGTGCAGGCTATCGCTGACCTCCCAACCCCGACAGACAAGAGGGCCCTCAGAAGGCTTTTGGAGATGGTGGGGTACTGCAGGAAGTTTTGCAATAACTCTGCGGTCAATACCCGTCCCCCTCCTACTAAGCCCTTGCGAGAGAAAATTGAGTCGGAATGGGACGACCCTTGTTGTTGTGGTCCGGGACAAAACCAAATGAGAGGTTACATTGGTGGCAATTCATCAGTGTTTTTGGCCACTATGAAGTTTGCTGAGTTGGAGCCTGGTCTAAGGGATTATTAATAACACGTGTAAGAGGAACAGAAAGTGTGATGACTGTCTGTCAAGGTGTTGACAGCTTCAAATTCTCTGTATTAGCTAAATAACTGTTAAAGATGTATATTGTGTATGTATCAGATAATGTAGTCATGTTTGTAATTTTTACCTCCCGGTAAAAATCCTTAAAGGGGGGAAGTGTTACGAGAATACACATAAAATTAAGATGTTTGCTGGCCTGGGCTAGCATCAGTGGCATCAGCAGTTGGTCTGCCACCTGCCCTCAGGGGAAGGAGAGATAAGGAACAATGGAGCAGCGTCTGGAGATGTGTAATGAAGGGATGTGGGAGAGAGAGCTGTCTGGAGCGGCTCCCCCCTTTGAACCCTGAACTGTTTGAAGTGATGGACAGGCGATACCCCAGCAGGGGGATAAAAAGGGACAGGTTCGCTAAGACAGCACACACGCCACCCGAGATAACGAGACCCTGGAAGCGGTGCGCCTCTCACGAGTGGGTGAGAAGTGCCAGACAACGACAAGGGTGAAAAGGTACGATCAGCGGGAACCCGGTGTGTGTCCGCCCTTGCCTGGGTGCCGGGTTCACTGCAGAGGATCGACCGCATCTGGAGGAGGGGTCACAGTCGGTGACCTCAGGTGACATCACCAAGGACCCGCCCAAAAGCTGTTTGTGAGCCATCTCGCTGGTCTGTGAGCCATCTTGCTGGTCTGTGAGCCATCTTGCTGGTCTGTGAGTGAGGCAGCGTTCTGAATGATCAGTTGTTCCTATTCTATCTCTCTCTTCCCCCACGTTGTCCACCGCCATGGCAACGATTACTGCGAACTGAACTACTAACTGGACTGAACTTTGAGTCATTTTGAAATTGGTCATTTACCCCTAGACAACGATAGAGCTTGATTGATGCTGTTATCTTAATGCTGTGCACATGTGTGTTTATCATCACTGAACTGTTGCATTTATTACCCTTTCGATTACTGTGTTGCTTGTTTCTTTAATAAAACTTCCTTAGTTCTAGTACTCCAGACTCCAACTGAGTGATCCATTTCTGCTGGTTTGGCAACCCAGTTACGGGGTACGTAACAACTGCTACCAGCAAAGTTCATATCATAGAGCACGTTGTTAATAAATCTGTTTAACACTGAAAAGAGAACAAAATGTCAAGATATGGGAAAGAGCAGGCACGGACACCAGAGGCAGAATGCTACCAACAGCTTCTCCCCTTCTCCATCAAACTTCTGAACGAACAATGAACCCATGAACACTACTTTTGGTCTGTTTTTGCACTACTTAATTCATATTTTACACATATTTTCCATTGTAATTTATAGATTTTTTAATGTATTGCACTATACTGCTGCCATGGAACAATGAAGTCCATGACAAAGAGTACTGTGCGAAAGTCTTGGGCACATATGTACAACAGCTGGGTGCCCCAGACCTTGGCACACAGTACTGTAGTAATTTTTTTGCATTGCGTTGTGTGCTGCCACAAGGAAAAACAAATTTCAAGACATATGTCAGTGATGATGGACCTGATTCTGATATGGGTCTTTGTTGTGGACTGAGGGGGGGAAGGGGGCAGGGAGAGGTGAATCATGGATGGGAAAAGGGGAAGGGAGAGGGGAGGGAGTGGGAAGCACCAGAGAGACATTCTGTAATGATCGATCAACCAATTGTTTGGAATCAAATGACTTTGCCTGGTGTCTCAGGGTTGGGTGCGTCAGCACCTGGTCCACTCCGCCCGTCCCTGGCACTCCTTCTCTGCTACCTGTCCCACACCCCTCCCATGGTGTTCCACCCTTGCGATTCCCAACATCCTCTGTTCCTGCCACATTTAAAGCTTGCAGTCTGTTCCATGCTTGCAAATACAGTACCGTACAAATGTCTTAGGCACCCTAGCTATAGTGGCATGCAAAAGATTGGGCGCCCCTGGTCAAAATTTCTGTTACTGTGAATAGCTAAGCGAGTAAAAGATGAACTGATTTCCAAAAGGCATAAAGTTAAAGATGACACATTTCTTTAATATTTTAAGCAAGAAATCTTTTTTATTTTCATCTTTTACAGTTTCAAAATAACAAAAAAGGAAAAGGGCCCGAAGCAAAAGTTTGGGCACCCTGCATGGCAGTACTTAGTAACACCCCCTTTGGTAAGTATCACAGCTTGTAAACGCTTTTTGTAGCCAGCTAAGAGTCTTTCAGTTCTTGTTTGGGGGATTTTCACCCATACTTCCTTGCAAAAGGCTTCTAGTTCTGTGAGATTCTTGGGCCGTCTTGCATGCACTGCTCATTTGAGGTCTATCCACAGATTCTCAATGATGTTTAGGTCAGGGGATTGTGAGGGCCATGGAAAAACCTTCAGCTTTTGCCTCTTAAGGTGGTCCATTGTGGATTTTGAGCAGTGTTTAGGTTCATTATCCTGTTGTAGAAGCCATCCTCTTTTCATCCTTGGCTTTTTTACAGACTGTGTGATGTTTGCTTCCAGAATTTGCTGGTATTCATTCTTCCCTGTACCAGTGCCACTGGCTGCAACACAAGCCCAAAGCATGATCGATCCACTCCCGTGCTTAACAGTTGGAGAGGGGTTCTTCTCATGAAATTCTGCACGCTTTTTTCCCCAAACATACCTTTGCTCATTGCGACCGAAACGTTCTATTCGAAAGGTTCAAAGAAACATCTGAACAAGCCTGATGCATTTTGGAAACAAGTCCTGTGGAATGATGAAGTTAAAATAAAACTTTTTGGCCACAATGAGCAAAGGTATGTTTGGAGAAAAAAGGGTGCAGAATTTCATGAAAAGAAACACCTCTCCAACTGTTAAGCACGGGGGTGGATCGATCATGCTTTGGGCTTGTGTTGCAGCCAGTGGCACAAGAAACATTTACTGGTAGAGGGAAGAATGAACTCAATTAAATACCAGCAAATTCTGGAAGCAAACATCACACCATCTGTAAAAAAAAAGCTGAAGATGTAAAGAGGTTGGCTTCTACAACAGGATAATGATCCTAAACACACTTCAAAATCCACAATGGACTACCTCAAGAGGTGCAAGTTGAAGGTTTTGCCATGGTCCTCACAGTCCCCTGACCTAAACATCATCAAGAATCTGTGGATAGACCTCAAAAGAGCAGTGCATGCAAGACGGCCCAAAAATCTCACAGAACTAGAAGCCTTTTGCAAGGAAGAATGGGCGGAAATCCCCCAAACAAGAATTGAAAGATTTAGCTGGCTACTAAAGTCGCTTACAAGCTGTGATACTTGCCAAGGGGGATGTTGCTAAGTGCTGACCATGCAGGGTGCCCAAACTTTTGCTTCGGGCCCTTTTCCGTTTTTGTTATTTTGAAACTGTAAAAAATGGAAATAAAAATTTTCTTGCTTAAAATATTGAAGAAATGTGTTATCTTTAACTTTATACCTTTTGGAAATCAATTCATCTTTTACTCGCTTAGCTATTCACAGTAGCAGAAATTTTCACCAGGAGTGCCCAAACTTTTGCATGCCACTGTATGTACTTAAGACTTCTGCACAGTACAGCATGTCAGTATTAATATGCCTTATTCTGATTCTATTGAAGTTCACATTTCCCATGATCCAAGTAGTTCGGAGGTTTTTAGATGGACACGTGAATATACAGAGAATGGAGAGGTATGAACCATTTGTAAGCATAAGGTATTAGTGTAATTATGCATCATGTGGGCTTCCTCCGGGTACTGCAGTATCCTCCCATATTCGCAAGATACAGTGTTCGAGATTAATTGGCCAGATGGGTGTAATAGTGTGACGTGGGCTCAATGGGCCTGTTACCACGTTTAAGGTCAAAAAGAGAAACAAAATAATATTTCTGAATGTCAACTTATGATCATCAAGTGTAAAATACTTAGTTACAAAGAGCATTCGTTTCAAGAGGTCTAGAATTTAAAAGGGATTAGGTGCTGAGGCTTTATAAGGCACCGGTGAAGCATCACCTTGTATATTGTGAACAGTTTTAGGCTCCTCATCTATGAAAAGATGTGCTGGCATTGGAGAGGGTTCAGGGGAGGTTCACAAGGATGATTTGGGAATGAACAGGTTATCATACGAGGAACATTTGATAGCTCTGGATCTGCACTCACTGGAATTCAGAAGGATGGGGAGGGGGATCTCACTGAAACCTTTCTAATATTGAAAGACCTAGACAGAGTAGATGTCGAAAGGATGTTTCCCATAGTGGGGGAGTCTAGGACAAGAGAGCACAGCCTCAGGATAGAGGGGCGTCCATTTAATTCTGAGATGCAGAGAAATTTCTTCAGCCAGACAGTGGTAAATTTGTGAAATTTGTTACCACAGTTAGCTGTGGAGGCCAGGTTGTTGGGTATATTTAAGGCAGAGATTGATATGTTCTTGATTGGACACAGCATCAAAAGTTACGGGGAGAAGACCAGGGAGTGGTGCTGAGGAGGGAAAAAAGGATCAGCCATGATTGAATGGCAGAACAGACTCAATGGGCCAAGTGGCCTAATTCTGCTCCTATGTCTTATGGTCTTTATAATCAGTAAGTGTAAAATACTTAGTTTTGTGCAAGAGGTCAAAGAGGGAGGAGATGAAATATGTAATAAAACTTCAGATCTAATCAACAATTTCCCCATTATGTAACTACATGGAGTGCCACTGGAAGAAAGAATGGATAATAGAATCCTCTTCACTCGGTACTATTAAAAATGCTCCTGCAAAACATCAGCCTAGAAAATAAGAAGATGACTCACTCATTGTAAATCCATCATTAATATGCTATAATCAGCTCAGGGTATCAACTATTTTGAAACCATCTTTTGAAGCAGTGATTATCACTATTTGACATATGTGATCACATCTATCCCGACTTTCACAGTGGTTTGGAGGGGTGAAGTGAGCAGTAGTGGAGTGGGAAAGGTCAGGAACAGTTTCTAGTTGTCCTGAGATGAGGCATTGATGGTCAGTTATCTTTTCCATTGCACATTTTGAAATTTTGTCTGAGAAATGGCAATGAGAATGGCATCCCCACCGGTTTATCTCTGGAACAGCTAGAGTGTATATTTTGGAGGAGCTCTCACAATGTTATCAGACAAGATTAGACCCATTATCCATGCAGGGGAGGCAATATATTTCCATGGCAGGAGGTCATGTGACATGTGAGAGCATTTTTGGATGATGGTTCCTTCAGGTATCTCCTGTCCTTACAGCTTATTTCCATAAATGGAAATGCCACACTTAATTGGATAACAGCAGCAGTTTGGCATTTGTTCATGAAAGAACATACCGTAGGTCTCTCTTCAGTGAACCCTCTCTCGCTGCTCCCCAAATGGTTAGGCCTGTTATTTTCAGCGATCCTAGGCTTTATGCAGCTTAGTACTTCAGACATTCATTATGCATAATCTTAACCTTAGAACAATACTGTGGGGTAGATGTGTGTCAACTGCACAATCCTTTTGTTGACTCTTGTTAGCTCTATCCAATTATTCAGATACAACCTCCCATTATTGAAGATTTGCTGGCTTCCTTTGTTTAGTCATTGTCTCTCCAAGTAAAGGTTAAGCCTGTCCTTTGGAAGTTGTTCCAATAATTTGCCACACACCGATATTAAATTATCAGGAGTTAAATAAATGATATAAGACCATAAGGCCATAAGACATATGAGCAGAATTAGGCCATTCAGCCCATTGAGTCTTTTCCATCATTCCATCATGGCTGATCCCAGATCCCACTCCACCCCATACACCTGCCTTCTTGCTATATCCTTTGATGACCTGACCAATCAGGGATCTATCAACTTCCGTCTTAAATATACTTACGGACTTGGCTTCCACCACATTCTGTGGTAGAACATTCCACACATTTACTACTCTCTTGTGGAAAAAAAAATCCTCCTTATCTCTGTTCTAAAAGGCTGCCCCTCATTATTGAGGATGTTCCCTCCAGTTCTGGATACTCCCTCCATTGGAACCAATCACTTCACATCCACCCTATCTAATCCTTTTAACTTTCAGTAGGTTTCAATAGGATCCCCATGCATTGTTCTAAATTCCAGTGAGTACAGGCCCAAATCTGCCATTGCTCCTCATATGTTAACCCCTTCATTCCCAGAATCATCTTCATGAACCTCCTCTGGACTCTCTCCAATGGCAACACATCCTTTCTGAAATAAGGGGCCTGAAACCATTGACAACACTTCAAGTGTACCCTGACTAGTGTCTTATAAAGCCTCAGCATCATCTCTTTGCTTTTATATTTTATTCCCCTTGAAATAAATGCCAACATTGCATTTGCCTTCATTACCACAGACTCAACCTGTAAATTAACCTTCTGGGCATCTTGCACAAGGACCCCCAAGTCCCCCTGCACCTCTGATATTTGAAACTTCTCCCCATTTAGATAATAGTCTGCACTATCATTCCTTTAACCAAAATGCATTGTTATACATTTCCCAACACTGTATTCCATCTACCACCTTTTTGCCCGTTCTTCCAATTTGTCTAAATCCTCTTGCAATCACATTACTTCCTCAGCACTACCAACCCCATTCATCTATCTTCATATCATCTTGAAATTTTGCCACAAAGCCATCAATTCCACTATCCAAATTGTTGACAAACTATGTGAGAAGTAGAGGTCCCTATACCGAGCCCTGAGGAACACCACTAGTCACTGGCAGCCAACCAGAAACGACCCTCTTTATTCCCATTTGCTGCGTCCTGCCTGTCAGCCATTCCTCTATCCATGCCGTATCTTCCCGTAGTGCCACAGGGTTTTATCTTAAGTAGCCTCATGTGTGGCACCTTATGAAATGTGTTCTGAAAATCCAAGTAAATGACATCCACTGCCTCTCCTTTGTCCACCCTGCTTGTTATTCCCTCGAAGGACTCTAACAGATTTGTCAGGCAAGATTTCCCTTTACAGAAACCATGCAGACCTTGACTTATTTTATCATTAGTCTCCAAGTACCCTGAAACCTCGTCCTTAATAATAGACTCAACACTTTTCCAACCACTGAGGTTAGGCTAACTGGCCTATAATTTCCTTTCTTTTGTCTTCCTTCCTTTTTAAAGAGCAGGGTGACATATACAATATTCCAGTCTTCCAGGACCATACCAGAATCAAGTGGTTCTTGAAAGATCATGACCATTGCATCCGTTATCTCTTGAGCACCCTCTCTCAGGACTCTACAATGTAGTTCATCTGCTCCAGGTGACTTATCCACCTTAAGACCTTACAGCTTGCCTGGCACTTTTTCCTTTGTAATATCAATGGCACTCACTCTTGCTCCCTGACACTCATGGACCACTGACATGCTGCTATTGTCATCAACAGTGAAGACAGATGCAAAATACCCATTAAGTACATCTGCCATTTTTTTTGTCCCCCGTTACTACCTCACCAGCGTAATTTTCCAGTGGTCCAGATATCAACCCTTACCTCCCTTTTACTTTTTATATACCTGCAAAAAACCTTTTAGTATCCTCCTTTATATTATTGGCTAGTTTGCCCTCATATTTAATCTTTTCCTTTCTTATAGCTCTTTTAGTTGCCTTTTGTTGGATTTTAGAATCTTCCCAATTGTGCAACATCCCACTCAGTTTTGCTACCTTATATGCCCTTTCCTTGGCTTTAATGCAGTCCCTAATTTCCTTTGTCAGCCATGGTTGCCTAACCCTGCTAATTGAAAACTGTTTCTTCTTTGGGACATATCTATCCTGTGCCTTGTGAACTATTTCTGGAAATTTCAGCCATTTCTGCTCTGCTGTCATCCCGCCACCTGGGCAAGCCTTTCGACACAAAGTATATCCTTTGATGTTAATCTCCCAACTATGGCCTTCTTTCAGTCATGACTCAGTGATGCACACAACGACATACTGACCAATCTCTAATTGCGTCATGTGTTTGTCCATCTTATTCTGAACATTATGCACAGTTAAATGCAACATCTTCAGTCCTGCATTCTTAGCTCTTTTGAAATTGACTTCTGTGGTACAATTTAACTTTTTGCTGTGTCTACATTTGTACCCAATCATTGGCTTGTCCTTCCTTACATTCATGTTCCACTCATCATCTTTTCTGGATCTTCATTATTTACATTTATTGATATGATCTTAGAGTCATAGAGACATAGAACACTACAGCTTAAACTGGCCCTTTGGCCCATTTAGTCCATGCCAAGCTATTATTCTGCCTAGTCCCATAAACCTGCACCCAGATATAGTCCTCCATATTCCTCCCATTCAAGTACTTAACCCAACTTCTCTTAAATGTTGAAGTTTAATCTACATCCACCACTTCCACCGGCAGTTCATTCCACACACTTACCACCCTCTGAATGAAGAAGTTCCCCCTAATGCTTCCCTTTAACATTTCACCTTTCACCCTTAACCCATGACCTCGAATTCTAGTTTTAAATCTTATTTATGGATATGGATCCACTTAATGGGCTCAGGTGAAGATCCAAAATGTACAACAGATTAAAACAAAAGAGACACAAGAGAATGCAAGTTCAGGAATCTGGAGCCAAAAACAAGACACTGGAGGAACTCAGAGGGTGGGCAGCATTTGTGGAGGGGAAGGAATTGCCAATATTTCAGATTGAGACTATGTAAGGATTGTGCCGGTCAAATAAAGTTTATGTTTGGAGCCAGATATATATTGGCACTGGAAATTCTTTTCAAATTCCATTTAGTAGCAAATGGCCACATCTTCCTCAGACTATTCTCAAATATGATAGTAATTGTTTAAGAAATAAATCTGCATGAAAATGGAAGGACGTTAGAGGTAGTTAGATGGATGAAGCAAGATTTTCCCCTTTTCGGTGATAGTCTTGTAATCTTATTATGTATCATTTCCTTAATGTAGTTGAGTCAAACACAGAGTCTTACACACACATAGTCATGTTTATTGATTGTCCACTTGCTGGTACTGTATATTTTATGCAAAAATTCTAGGATATCCAAAATTAAGGAAATCTTTTAGCCACTGACAAAGTATTCTCCTATATAAAAACAATTAATTTGAATGCCCATCGGCCATTTGTATCTTTAAAGAGAATGAACATGGCTTAGAAGTGGCTTTTAGTCAGGTTCATCAGGCACATGTGTATGTGGAGTGCTAGGGTGCCTAAGACTTTTGCACAGTACTGTAGTAATTTATGTATTGCACTGTACTGCTGCCACAAAAAACAATCATGGCTTATGTGAGCAGTGATGATCCTGCTTCTGACATGGGTCTCTATTGTAGACTGAGAGTGGGAAGGGGGCAGGGAGAGGGGAATCATGGTTGGGAGAAGGGGAAGGGAGAGGTGAGGGAGTGGGAAACGCCAGAGAGAGACATCTCTAATGATCAATAAAACAATTGTTTGGAATCAAGTGACCTTGCCTGGTGTCTTAGGGCTGGGTGTGTCTGCACTCTCCCCCAACACCACCGCCCCTGGCATTCGTTCTCTGCCACTTGTCCCACATCCTTCCTGTGGCGCTCCACCCTCACCATTCACAACATCCTTTGCTCCCACCAGATTTACAAACTCACTCTCCACTCCACATTGACAAATACAGTACAGTGCAAAAGTCCTGGACACCCTAGCTGTATAATGCATAAATGTCGAAGTCTTTTGCACAGTACTGTACATGAATATCCATGGAATGTAGGGATATAGATCTCAATGCAGGCAGAAAACATGTTTAATTTAGCATCATACTTTGCACAGACATTGTGGGATGAAGATACTGTTCCTGTGCTGAACTATTTTGGCATAGTAGCATAGTGGTTAATGTAAAACTATTAAAGCAACAGTGACTCAGGTTGAATTCCACCACTGTTTGTAAGGAGTTTGCACGTTCTCCCAGTGAGTGTGTGGGTTTCCTATGGGAGCTGCCAGAGATGTACGGGTTAATAGGTTAATTGATCACATGGATATAATCAGGCTGTGCATGCTAGTTATAGAGTCATGGAGTCATAGAAAAGTACAGCTCAGAAACAGGCCCTTTGGCCCATCTAGTCCATGCCGAGCCATTTATACTGCCTACTTCCAATGACCTGCACTGGGACTACAGCCCTCCATACCCCTACCATCCATGTACCAATCCCAACATCTCTTAAATGTTGAAATTGACCTCACAGGCCTCACTTGTGCTGGCAGTTTATTCCACACTCTCATGACCCTCTGAGCGAAGAAGCTCCCCCTCAAACTTTTCACTTTTTACCCTTAACCCATGACCTCTGGTTGTAGCCCCACCCAACCTCAGTGGAAAACGCCTGCTTGCATTTAGCCAATCTATACCCCTCACAGTTGGGCCAGAAATGTCTGTAACTTTGCTGTATCTCTAAACAAACTAAATGAATACATTCAGTTGGTCAGACAGTATCTGTGGAGGAAAACGGGAAAGGGGTTAAGGAGCCAGTTCAGAGTACCCATATGACCATCCCCCTCAACAGCAAGTTCATCTCTTTGAATACAGTTGGGTTGGGGGGATGACTGAACAGAGGAAAGTCACAGGGGTCAGATCTCTGGCACTGAATCTGCATCTGCGACTCAAAAGGGAAGTGGGGGGGGGTCGGAGAAGGAGCCTGCTGTGGTGATAGGGGATTCATTAGTTGGGGGAATGGACATGTGTGCGAGAATGAGCTATCCGGATGGTATGTTGCCTCCTGTGTGCCAAGGTCCAGGATATCTCAGATTGAGTGCTCAGCATTCTTAAGTGGGAGGGTGAACAGCCATGAGTCGTGGTTCATGTAGGTAGCAATGAAATGGGTAGCATAAGTGATGAGGTACTGCATAGGGAGTTCAGGGAGTTAGGTGCTAAGTTAAAGGGCAAGACCTCCAGGGTTGTGATCTCAGGATTGCTACTGAGACCAGAACAAGCAAGATTATACAGTTTATTTTGTGGCTAAGGAGTTGGTTTAGGAAGGAGGGCAGAAGATTTTTGGATCATTGGGCTTGCTTCCAGGGAAAGTGAGACCTGTACAGAAGGACAGTTTTCACCTGAACTGGAGTGGGACTAATATCCTAGTAGGAAGGTTTGTTATTGCTGCAGAGTGGGATTTAAGATAGAGTTGCAGTGGGGTGGGATCTAGAGTGCAAGAACAGTTAGTGGCAATGTTGTGGAGGCAGATGTTGGTAAGATCTCTGGTAAAGTTTAAGGATAAAGGGTAAGTCTTTTAGTATCGAGATGAGGAAAAACTTCTTCACACAGAGAGTGGTGAATCTGTGGAATTCTCTGCCACAGGAAACAGCTGAGGCCAGTTCATTGGCTATATTTAAGAGGGAGTTAGACATGGCCCTTGTGGCTAAAGGGATCAGGGTGTATGGAGAGAAGGCTGGTACAGGGTTCTGAGTTGGATGATCAGCCATGATCATACTGAATGGTGGTGCAGGCTTGAAGGGCTGAATGGCCTACTCCTGCACCTATTTTCTAAGTTTCTATGTTTCTAAAGTTAGGAATCAAAAGGTTGAGCTAGTCACTAGTCATGGTGTGACTAGTGACCTGAGCTGCCTATATTTCAATGCCAGGTGTATCATAGGAAAAGTGGGTGATAGTGGTGAAGATGAGGCAGGTTTACAAACACAGTCAATGTGTAGTGAGGAGAGGCTGTTGATAGGGCAAAACTGCAGTCAACAGGATGAGTTGCAATGTAAGAGGTGGACAAATTCAAAAAGGGTGAATACCGGACTGAAAGTGTTGAATTTGAATGTGTGCAGTATATGGAATAAGGTAGATGAACTTGCAGCACAGTTAAAAATTGGAAGATATGATATTGTAGGCATCACTGAATCAGAGCAGAAAGAAGATTATAGCTGGGAGCTTAATGTCGAATGATGCACATTGTATTGAAAGGATAGAAGGATAGGCAGGAAGGCAAGATGGGGTGGTATTGTTCTGTTGGTAAAAAATGAAATCAAATTATTAGAAGGAGGTGAAATAGGGTCAGAAGGTGGTGAATCATTGTGAATAGAGCTAAGAAACTGCAAGTGTATAAAAGACCCTGATGGGAGTTTTATACAGACCCTCAAACAGTTGTAAGGACATGGTCTACAAATTATGACGGGAGATAGAAAATACATGCCAAAAGGGCAATACTACAATAGTCCATAGGGACTTCAATGTGCAGGTAGTTTGGGAAAAATAGGTAGGTGCTGGATTACAGGAGGAGGAATTTATAGAGTGCCTATGAGATGGCTTTTTAGAGCAGCTCATGGCTGAGCTCACTAGTGGATCAGCTATTCTGGATTGGGTGCTGTGCAATGAACCAGAATTGATTAGAGAGCTTAAAGTAAAAGAACCCTGAGGGGAAAGTGATCATAATATGATCAAATTCATCCTGAAATTTGAGAAAGAAGCTAAAGTCTAATGTACCAGTATTACAGTGGAGTAAAGGGAATTACAGAAACATGAGAGAGAAGTTGGCCAGAACTGATCGGGAAAAAAAAACACTGGCAGGGATGACGGCAGAGCAGCAATGGCTGGAATTTCTGGAAGCAATTTGGAAGGCACAAGATATATGCTCCACAAAAAGGAAGAAGTATTCTAAAGGGAAGATGAAACAACTGTGACTAACAAGAGAAGTCAAAGCCAAGATTAAAGCCAAAGACAGCAAAAATTAGCAGAAAGTTAGAGGATTGCGAAACTTTTTAAAACCAACAGAAGGCAACTAAAAAAGTCATCAAGAAGGTAAAGATGGAATACGAAAGTAAGCTAGACAATAATATTAAAGAGGATACCAAAAGTTTGCTTAGATTCGTTAAGTATAAAAGAAAGGTGAGAGTGGATATCAGAATGTTGGAAAACGATGCTGGAGAAGTAGTAATGGGGGACAGTGAAATGAGGATGAACTGACCAAGTATTTTGTATCAGTCTTCACTGGGGAAGACACTAGGAGTTCGGTGAAAGTTCCAGGTGTCAGCGGTCATAACTGGACAGAAGGTTGTTGTGAAACGAAATGTCTGAAGGTAGGTAAGTCATGTGGATCAGATGGTGTACAACCCAGAGTTCAGAAAGAAGTAGCGGAAGAGATCATGTTGGCATTAGTAATGATCTTTCTAGAAACACTAGATTCTGGAATGGTTCTGGGAGACTGGAAAATTGCAAATGTCAGTTCACTCTTCACGAACTGAGAGAGGCAGAAGGAAGGAAATTATAGGCCAATTAGTCTGACCTCGGTGGTTGGGAAGGTGTTGGAGTCGATTATTAAGGATGAGGTCTTAGGGTGCTTGGAGGCACATGATAAAATAGGCTATAGTCAGCACGGTTCCCACAAGGGAAAATCTTGCCTGACAAATCTGTTGGAATTCTTTGAAGAAATAATAAGCAGGATAGACAAAGAAGAATCGGTTGATGTTATGTAATTGGATTTTCAGAAGTCCTTTGCTAAGGTGCCACACGCAAAATTGCTTAACGAGTTAAGGACCCATGATATTACAGGAAAGATTCTCCAGGTGGGAGAGGTGGACAGCTGGAGTCAGGAAACAGTGGTTACTGGGTGATAGGTGGAGATGAATAAGTAGAGGTAAGAAAGGGAATAGATCAAGACAGGTTGTAGGGTGGGAGGGTGGAGGTAGAAGCAGAAGCTGAAATGTGGAGGGATGATAGGTAGATGGAATCAGTTGGGCAAATGGATAAGGACACCTAGAAGATGTTGGTAATAGATGGATGGAACTGGCTGGGGGAAGTGAATGAAAAGGGAACATGGAGGGATGGAATGAAAATCAGAGAGAGAAAGGAGCACAGGGAGTGTGGGTAACGTGAATATAGAATATTTTATAGAGCCTATATGCCAGTCCTCATCAGAGAACCAGAGGTGGAAAGGGTCAGCAACTTTAAATTCCTTAGGGGATGTTATTTCGGAGAATCTGCTCTGGGCCCAGCACATATGTACAATTATGAAGGAAACACTGCAATGCCTCTACTCCCGTAGGACTTTGAAAAGATTCAGCATGACATCTAATACTTTGACACATTTCTATAGATCTGTATATTGACCGGCTCATCACAACCTGGTATGGCAACACCAATGCCCTTGAACAGAAAATCCTCCAAAGAGTAGTGGGGATTGTCCAGTGCATCATGGGTAAAATGCTCCATACCAATGAGAACATCTACATGCAACGTTGTCAAGGAATGCAGCATCCATCATTAGGAACCCCCACCACCCAGGTCTTGCTCTATTCTCTCTGTTGCCATCATGAAGAAGTTACAGGAGCTTCAGAGCTCACACCACCAGGTTTAGAAACAGTTATTAACCCTCAACCATTAGGTTCTTGAACCGCAGTGGATAACCTCAATCAACTTCACTCGCCCCATCATTGAAATGTTCCCACAACCTATGGACTCACTGTCAAGGTCTCTTCAAACCTCCAAGAGGATCACAACCTTGTCATGGTTTGGAGGCTTGCATACCTCAATGTCCCGGAAAGCTACATTGTCTGGTGTCAGTCTCCTGTGCTTTGACTCTTGGTAGGGTCACCCATACCAAACAGGTGAAATGGTAGAGGTCAGACCAAGAGTGGTCTACTGGTCCTCTCGGTTGGGGGCGAGGGATTCAGCTCAGGGCTAACAACACTGACTGGGGAAAAAAAACAGTTATAGAAACAACAATGATATGATGAAGGAAGCCCTAAACACTGTCAAGACCAAGAATGCAATTGGTTTTGATGGCCAAAGACAGACAGACCAGAGATGGAGGATCTTCATTGCTACCCTAAACGTCAGGGCATAATGGGCACTATGTAAATAAGTCAACTCCTGTTCTTGATATTTATTGCTTATTTATTATTGTTTATTTACTTTTATTATTCTTTCTTTTTGTATTATGACAGTTTATTGTCTTTTGCACACTGGTTGAATGCCCAAGTTGGTGAAGTCTTTAATTGATTCTTTGGTCTTTGGTCTTACTGATAGTGAATACAAGTTTGTTACTGCGACACCACTCAACCAGCTGGTATATCTCACTCTTGTACACTCTCTCGTCTTCACCTGAGATTCTGCCAACAGATAATTTACAGATGGCATTGAACTACACCTGGCCACACAATCATTGGTATAGAGAAAGTAGAGCAGTGGGCTAAGTACACATCCCTGAGATGCGCCCGTGTTGATCATCAGCGAGAAGGAGATATTATTATCAATCCACACAAGCTATGGTCTTCTGGTCAGGAAGTCATTGATGCAATTGAAGAGGGAGGTACAGAGCCCAAGGTTCAGTATCGATCAGGAGTTTAGGAATGATGGTGTTGAATGCTGAGCTATAGTCAATATACAGCATCATGACATAATACTGAATTATAAACTGCCCAGGCAAAATAGGAATTACTGTTGTATATACTATAGTTCTTTGTAATTTAGCAGCTTTTTAATATAATACATTCTGAAGCCTACTAGCCTTTCTTTCTTTGAGTGGGAAACCAGGGATTAAGTCCCCTTACTGACCTGCAAACTGATGGAAACCATTTCTTGGTGTTAACCTTCTCAACAGATTCCTGGCTTATCTTTCCAAGCAGAATCACCACAATCCTTGCAGATTTCTACAGAGGTACAGTGGAGAGCATTCTGACTGGCGGCATCACAGGCTGGTATGGAGGCTCCAGTCGACAGGATCAGAAAGGGCTGCAGATGGTTGTAGACTCAGCCAGTTCCACCAGAGCACAATCCTTCTCACCATCGAGGACATCTTGGAAGGCCTAGATAGACTGGATGTGGAGAGGATGTCCATGGTGGGTGCCTTTGTTTACACTGGCTGTTTTACTAAGACAGCAAGAAGTATCGACAACATTCATAGAAACATAGAAACATAGAAAATAGGTGCAGGAGTAGGCCATTCGGCCCTTCGAGCCTGCACCGCCATTTATTATGATCATGGCTGATCATCCAACTCAGAACCCAGCCTTCCCTCCATACCCCCTGACCCCTGTAGCCACAAGGGCCATATCTAACTTCCTTTTAAACATAGCTAATGAACTGGCCTCAACAGTTTGCTGTGGCAGAGAATTCCACAGATTCACCACTCTCTGTGTGAAGAAGTTTTTCCTAACCTCGGTCCTAAAAGGCTTCCCCTCTATCCTCAAACTGTGACCCCTCGTTCTAGACCTCCCCAACATCGGGAACAATCTTCCCGCATCTAGCCTGTCCAATCCCTTTAGGGATCTTCCCTTTTCGTAGAGGGAAGGCTAGTTTCTGTGTCCACAACACTCTGATGTTTCTAGTAGTCACGTGCAGAGCAGTTGCCATACCGACCCGTTACGCATTCAGGTAGGATGCTTTCTACGGTGTATTGATAAAAATTGTTGAGTCAACATGAGCGTGCCAAATTTCTTGAGCTGCCTGAGTTTTCTTAGCCGTGACATTAACATGGTAGGACCAGAACAGACTATCAGTGATTGTACGCTCCCGGCAACTTGAAGCTCTCAACCCTACATCTCAATTATACTGTTAGGTTCTTGAAAAGAAAATGACGCGAGGCACTTGTTGTTTAAGAAAAAAATGTACCAACTCATTTATTCAACTCCAAAAAACTGAACACAGCACAGTAAAAGTACTTTATGTAATTATGTCATCACATCAGACCAGTCTCTTAAGATGAACACCAACTCAATGTCGGTGGTTGTGAATTACACACGTTTCCATCAATTGCATCACCCTACAATCTATCCTAGTTGGAATCTGCAGGATAGGTGTAAAATTGTCCTCACTAAAGGCAGTGTATTTGAGTTTAATAGGAGAAAATTTTAAGCTGTTGTCACTATATTTGTTCTGAATTGCATGTGGTTTGCACATACAATTGAGGACAAATTTCTGCCTCAGACTCCAGTCTGGTAGACCAACACTACACAGAACGGAAGAATATGCCAAACTGTGCTGAAACACTAACTATATGTACATGTCAGAGTTCAACCTTCCTCTTTCTAAGTTTGAATGTAATTCAATCGAATATCTGAGATATGGTGACCAGCATCACTCACAAAGCTCCAACTTGTACAGTTGTGGTATCGCTCCCATCCTTCGTGTAGTTGGAGTATAGATTTAACGATTATTGCAGATGTAACATAGCCTCCAATCTTTTTATTTCTTTATACAGAAACCATCAGCATGGTATGGTGGTTAGCGCGATGCTTTACAGTACCAGTCACCCAGGTTCAATTCCCACTACTGCCTGTAAGGAGTTTGTGCTTTCTTTCCCTGACTGCGTAGGTTTTCTCCAGGGGCTTTGTTATCACTCACAATCCAAAGAAATACTGGTTGTTAGGTTATTTCAATGTAAACCATCCTGCGATAGGTTAGGGTTCTCAAGAAGTATAATCAAATAAGTTCTTTAGCCAATTGATTATTTTATATGCTTGTTTTAAAAAAGTTACACAAGATGGTGAATTTACTGTGGAACTAGACCATTAGGGTCCTTATCCACTAAGACTTCACAGAGACTTTGCAGGTGTTTTCTCTTACTTCCAGTTTTTTCATAATAACTTTTTAATGGGTAATTTTCATTTACTTGTTTTCTATTCCCCTGTGTGTTCACTTGAGAATTGAGCATCCAACATATTGAAAAACTCTGATGATATTCATTAAGGATCTCATGTTCTCATGTCAAAGCCAAGCCATGGGTGAGGGATTTCCCTTTACAAAGTGCAGGAGGTATGCTGGTTAATTGCTGAAGTGATGATAATACAGGTCAATGGTGAAATAAATTAGTAGTCATTTTGCAATGGAAATAATTCTTAAAATGGTTCTTATAATGTTCACACTAGGACTGAGTTAATAGATATCATGTTCCCACTTGTTTTCCGAAAGTAAATCATTTTTGAAGTGTTCTTGAATTCCAGAACAATGTTTGCTGACAAGTTGGAAGCTTGAGTAAGGAACTGTGCTAATTGACAAGGAACTGGGTATTGTTTAGTGCTACGAACAAAGCGGATGAGCTTAGCGCCTGGATCAGTGCTTGGAGATATGATGTATTGGCCATTACAGAGACTTGGATGGCTCAGGGACAGGAATGGTTACTGCAAGTGCCGGGCTTTAGATATTTCAGAATGGACAGGGGGGCGGTGGGGCGGGAGGCAAAAGAAGTGGGGGCGTGGCACTGTTGATCAGAGAGAGTGTCACGGCTGCAGAAAAGGTGGATGCCATGGAGGGATTGTCTACGGAGTCTCTGTGGGTGGAGGTTAGGAACAGGAAGGGGTCAATAACTTTACTGGGTGTTTTCTATAGGCCGCTCAATAGCAACAGGGATATCGAGGAGCAGATAGGGAAACAGATCCTGGAAAGGTGTAATAATAACAGAGTTGTCATGATGGAAGATTTTAATTTCCCAAATATCTATTGGCATCTCCCTAGAGCAAGGGGTTTTGATGGGGTGGAGTTTGCTAGATGTGTTCAGGAAGGTTTCTTGACACAATATGTAGATAAGCCTACAAGAGGAGAACCTGCAGTTGGGGTATTGGGAAATAAACCTGGTCAGGTGTCAGATCTCTCAGTGGGAGAGCATTTTGGAGATAGTGATCATTATTCTGTCTCCTTTACAATAGCATTGTAGAGAGATAGGAACAAACATGTTAGAAAAGCGTTTAACTGGAGTAAAGGGAATTATGAGGCTATCAGTCAGGAAATTGGAGGCTTAAATTGGAAACAGATTTTCTCAGGAAAAAGTACGGAAGAAATGTGGCAAATATTCAGGGGATATTTGTGTGGAATTCTGTATAGGTATGTTCTAATGAGACAGGGAGGTTATGGTAGGGTACAGGAACCGTGGAGAACAAAGGCTGTAATGAATCTAGTCAAGAAGAAAAGAAAAGCTTACAAAAGGTTCAGAGAGCTAGGTAATGTTAGAGATCTAGATTATAAGGCTAATAGAAAGGAGCTTAAGAAGGAAATTAGGAGAGCCAGAAGGGGCCATGAGAAGGCCTTGGCGGGCAGGATTAAGGAAAACCCCAAGGCATTCTGCAAGTATGTGAAGTGCAAGAGGATAAGACGTGAAAGAATAGGACCTATCAAGTGTGACAGTGGGAAAATGTGTATGGAACCGGAGGAAATAGCAGAGGTACTTATTGAATACTTTACTTCAGTATTCACTATGGAAAAGGATCTTGGTGATTGTAGTGCTGACTTACAGTGGACTGAAAAGCTTGAGCATGTAGATATTAAGGAAGAGGATGTGCTGGAGCTTTTGGAAAGCATCTAGTTGTATAAGTCGCCAGGACCAGATGAGATGTACCCCAGGCTACTGTGGGAGGCTAGGGAGCAGATTGCTGAGCCTCTGGCAATGACCTTTGTGTCATCAATGGGGACAGGAGATGTTCTGGAGGATTGCAGGATTGCAAACATTGTTCCTTTATTCAAGAAAGGGAGTAGAGATAGCTCAGGAAATTACAGACCAGTGAGTCTTACCTCTGTGGTTGGTAAGTTGACGGAGAAGATCCTGAGAGGCAGGATTTATGAACATTTGGAGAGGTGTAATATGATTAGGAGTAGTCAGCATGGCTTTGTCAAGGGCAGGTCGTGCCTTACAAGCCTGATTGAATTTTTTGAGGATGTGACTGAACACATTGATGAAGGAAGATCAGTAGATGTAGTGTATATAGATTTCAGCAAGGCATTTGATAAGGTACCCTATGCAAGGCTTATTGAGAAAGTAAAGAGGCATGGAATCCAAGGGGACATTGCTTTATGGATCCAGAACTGGCTTGCCCACAGAAGGCAGAGAGTGGTTGTAGATGGGTCATATTCTGCATGGAAGTCAGTTACCAGTGGGGTGCCTCAGAGATCTGTTCTGCAACCCTTACTCTTCGTGATTTTTATAAATGACCTGGATGAGGAAGTGGAGGGATGGGTTAGTAAGTTTGCTGATGACACAAAGGCTGGGGGTGTTGTGAATAGTGTGCAGGGCTGTCAGAGGTTACAGCAGGACATTGATAGGATGCAAAACTGGGCTGAGAAGTGGCAGATGGAGTTTAAGCCAGATAAGTGTGAGGTGGTTCATTTTGGTAGGTCAAATATAATGGCAGAATATAGTATTCATTTTAAGACTTTTGGCAGTGTGGAGGATCAGAGGGATCTTGGGGTCCGAGTCCATAGGACGCTCAAAGCAGCTGCGCAGGTTGACCCTGTGGTTAAGAAGGCGTATGGTGTATTGGCCTTCATCAAACATGGAATTGAATTTAGGAGCCAAGAGGTAATGTTGCAGTTATATAGGACCCTGGTCAGACCCCACTTGGAGTACAGTGCTCGTTCTCGTCGCCTCACTACAGGAAGGATATGGAAGCCATAGAAAGGGTGCAGAGAAGATTTACAGGAATGTTGCCTGGATTGGGGAGCATGCCTTATGAGAATAGGTTGAGTGAACTTGTCCTTTTCTCCTTGGAGTGATGGAGGATGAGGTGTAATCTGATGGAGGTGTATAAGATGATGAGAGGCATTAATTGTGTGGATAGTCAGAGGCTTTTTCCCAGGGCTGAAATAGTTGACATGAGAGGACACAGGTTTAAGGTGCTGGGGAGTAGGTACGGAGGAGATGTCAGGGGTAAGTTTTTTTACTCAGAGGTTGGTGAGTGCGTGGAATGGGCTGCCGACAACGGTGGTGGAGGCGGACTTGATAAGGTCTTTTAAGAGACTTTTAGATAGGGTCATGGAGCTTCGTAAAATAGAGGGCTATAGGTAAGCCTGGTAATTTCTAAGTTAGGGACATGTTCGGCACAAATTTGTGGGCCAAAGGGCCTGTATTGTGCAGTAGGCTTTCTATGTTTCTATGTTTAAATAGCTTATCATCTTGCAAATTTTTATAAAATGACTTTGAATCAATTGTGTCCTTTCTCAACAGGAGTTGAAGCAGAAGTGTTGATTTGAGCAACATGCAGATTACCTACCATTGTGGATCAATTTGGCATGCAATGTGTCATGAAATAAAACTGTCATCAGCAATATTCACAGACAATAGCTAATGAATGATCTATTTCCTTTGATTTTTATTTGTAGATTGAGAAATGGATTTGACTCAAAAATCATATTCATATCCTAACAAATAACGTCCCAATATTTAAAACACCTTTCTTTTTCTTTTGGTAATCTGTTCAAAAGCACTGACCACTCATTATGGTTAATTGCAAAGTTGTTTCATCAATACTCCAAATAAATACTCCAAGTGTTTATGACAGCAGACTTGATTCACTAAGAAATGTGATCAAGGTTAAAGAGAAACATAGAAAAAATTATTTAAACTTATTTCTGGAATGGAAATCAGTGGTTGGTAATTATAGCCATTCTACATAACTGCAACTACACTCAGTGGGCCACTTTATTAGGTATCTCCTCAACCCTAATGAATTTGCCACTGAGTGGATGTTCATCGTCTCCTGCTGCTGTAGCCTACTCACTTCAAGCTTCAATGGGTTGTACATTTAGACATGCTCTTCTGAACACCAATGTTATAAATATGTGGTTATTTGAATTATTGTTGCCATCCTGTCAGCTTGAACCAGTCCAGCTGTTCACTTCCAACCTCTGTCATTAGAAGGTGTTTTCACCCACAGAACTTCTGTTCACCGCATGCATTTTTTTTTTAGTTTATTACACCGTTCTCTATTATCTCTACAGACTGCTGTACATGAAATCCGAGGAGATCAGCGGGTTCCCAGATACGCAAACCACCCTGTCTAGCACCACACATAAAATGCTGGAGGATCTCTGCAAGAAAGTACAGTAAACATTTTGGGTCGAGACCTTCTGGCAGGACTGGAGAGAAGAAGCTGAGGAGTAGATTTGAAAGGCGGGGGAAGGGGAGAGAGAAATACCAGGCGATAGGTGAAACTTGGAGGGGGAGGGATGAAGCAAAGAGATAGGAAGTTGATTGGTGAAAGAGACAGAAGGGCATGGAAGAAAGAGAAAAAAGAGGGGAGGAAAAGCACCTGAGGGAAGCGATGGGCTGGCAAGGAGTTCACATGAGAGAGGAACAAGGGGAGGGGAAATGGTGAAGGGGGGGAGGCATTACTGAAAGGTTGAGAAATCGATGTTCATGCCATCAGGTTGGAGGCTGTCCAAATGGAATACAAGTGTTGTTCCTCCAACCTAAGTGTGGCCTTATCCCAACAGCGGAGGAGGCCATGGATGGACATATCGGAATGGGAAGTGGAATTGAAATGGGTGGCTACTGGAGATCCCGTTTGTTCTGGCAGACAGAGTGTAGATGTTCGGCGAAGCGGTCTCCCAATCTAGGTCGGGTGATATACAAGACACCACCCTAGGAGCACCAAACACAGTATATGACCCCAACAGGCTCACAGGTGAAGTGTCGCCTCAACTGGAAGGACTATTTGGGGCCCTGAATGGTAGTGAGGGAGGAGGTGTAGGGGTAGATGTAGTATTTGTTCCGTTTGCAAGGATGAGTGCCGGGGGGAGATCAGTGGGGAGGGATGAATGGATAAGGGAGTCGCATAGAGGGCGATCTTTGTGGAAAGCAGAAAGTGGCGGGGGGGGGGAGGAAAGATGGTGGGATCCAGTTGGAGGTGGCGGAAGTTTCAGAGAATTATGTGCTGGATGTGGAGGCTGGTAGGGTGGTAGATTAAGACAAGGGGAACCCTATCCCTGGTAGTGTGGCGGGGGGATGGGGTAAGAGCAGACATGTGTGAAATGGAAGAGATGCGGTTGAGGGTAGCGTTGATGGTGGAGGAGGGGAAGCCCTTTTCTTTGACAAAGGAGGACATCTCCTTCATTCTAGAATGAAAAGCCTCATCCTGAGAGCAGATGCGGCAGAGACGGAGAGAAAGGGATGGCATTTTTACAAGTAACAGGGTGGGACATGGATAGCTGTGAGAGTCCGTTGGTTTATAATAGACATCGGTGGATAAGCTGTCTCTGGAGATAAAGACAGTGAGATCAAGAAAGGGAAGGGAAGTGTTGGAAATGGACCTGGTGAATTTGAAGGCAGGGTGGAAGGTCGAGGCAAAGTGTATGTCCTCATGTGGAAGTGGAAGTCCAGAACAAGGGGTCACAGTTTAAGGATAAAGGGGAAGCCTTTTAGGATTGTGACGAGAATACACATAGATAAGATGTTAGCTGTCCTGTGTGATCAGCAGTTGGTCTGCCACCTGTCTTCAAGAGAGAGCTGTCTGGAGCGGCTCCCCCTTTGAACCCTGAACTGTTTGAAGTGATGGACAGGCGATACCCCAGCAGGGGGATAAAAAGGGGCCGGTTCGCTAAGGCAGGACACACACGACACCCGAGGTAACGAGACCCTGGAAGCGATGCGCCTCTCACGAGTCGGTGGGAAGTATCGAACAACGCACAGGGTGGAAAGGTACGATCAGCGGGAACCCGGTGTGTGTCCGCCCTTGCTTGGGTGCCGGGTTCATTGCAGAGGATCGACCGCATCTGGAGGAGGGGACACAGTCGGTGACCTCAGGTGACATCACCAAGGACCTGCCCAAAAGCTGCTTGTGAGCCATATCGCCGGTCTGTGAGTGGAAGCCGTGTCTGAATGATCAGTCGTTCCTGTTCTCTCTCTCTCTCTCCCCCCACGTTGTCCATCGCCATGGCAACGATTATTGCGAACTGAACTAAATTGGACTGAACTTTTGTGTCACTTTGAAATTTGGTCATTTACCCCTAGACAACGATAGAGCTTGATTGATGCTGTTATCTCAATTCTGTGCACATGCGTGTTTATCATTGCTGAACTGTTGCATTTATTATCCTTTCGATTACTGTGTTGCTTGTTTCTTTAATAAAACTTTCTTAGTTCTAGTAATCCAGACTCCAACTGAGTGATCCATTTCTGCTGGTTTGGCAACCCAGTTACGGGGTACGTAACAGGATCGAGATGAGGAAAAGCTTCTTCACACAGAGAGTGGTGAATCTGTGGAATTCTCTGCCACAGGAATCAGTTGAGGCCAGTTCATTGGCTATATTTAAGAGGGAGTTAGATATGGCCCTTGTAGCTAAAGGGATCAGTGGGTATGGAGAGAAGGCAGGTACAGGGTTCTGAGTTCGATGATCAGCCATGATCATACTGAATGGCGGTGCAGGCTCGAAGGGCCGAATGGCCTACTCCTGCACCTATTTTCTGTGTTTCTATGAAATTGACGAGTTCAGCATGGGTGCAGGAAGCAATGTAGTGTAGGAAAAGTGTGGGAGGTCACCAGTGCAGGTTTGGAACATAGACTGTTCCATGGAACTTATAAACAGACAGGCATAGCTGGAATTCATGTGAGTGCCCATGACTACCCCTTTCATTTGAAGGGAGTGGGAGGCGCCAGATGAGAAATTATTTAGAGTGAGGACAAGTTCCGCTAGGTGGAGGAGAGTGGTGGTGGAGGGGGACTGGTTGGGTCTAGAGTCCAGAAAGAAACAGAGAGCTTTGAGGCCTCCCTGGTGGGGGACGGAGGTGTATAGGGACTGGACATCCATAGTAAAAATAAGATGATGGAGGCCAGGGAACCTGAAATCCTTGAATAGGTCAAGAGTGTGTGAGGTGTCAACGAAGGTAGTAGGTAGGGGCCTGAACCAGGGAAGGATGTGGGTGGGAAGGGACTGAACTGTCTAGCACCAACGGTCCAAACCACTTAGACGTCATTTCTCCTCCATCTGATGTTTGATCTGAACAACAACTCAAACTCTTGACTGACCAAATCTGCATGCTTTTATGCCTGGAGTTGTTGCCACATGATTGACTGATCAGATATTTGCATTAATAAGCAGGTGTACAGGTACGTGTATCTAATAACGTGACCTCTGAGTGTAATGTTGCAGTTATGGAAAAAGTGCAGTGCAAGTAGTTACAAATGCAAGGAATACTTCAGTATCACAATGCAAAGTTTTGGTAGGGATTCACTCAATTATCTTCTGACCAGGGAATGTGCAGCCACCACTCCAGGAAAGTCAGGTTTACTATCTCTATCAGAACTGGCCATGTCTGCTGTAAATCAGTCAGCTGTGACATTAGCTCTGTTTTTTACTTCTATTGCACGCCAACTGTTGTATCTTTTTCAGAGACCCATTATCCGCATTGCATGACATTTCTTTGCCTGCTAATTTACCCATTAAACTTACGTTTTTTTTCTTTCTCCATTCAGATGTAGGGTGTTTAACTGGAAAATATTATTTATGTGTGACTGCCTGACCCGCAGAGCGTTTCCAACATTTTCTGTATTTATTTTAGGCGCAGAAACTTATTTCGCATCTAATCACAATGAATCCACAGAAAATGTCACTCTCACCCTCTCCACATAAAACTGGCAAACTGTGAATATCCCTGTGTTATTATGTATGTACATAATAAAAAACTTCAGCTCCCATTGGGCAACGCTGATGGTTCACTCTGGAACCGAAAGTGACGTTGACGAGCTGGTCACACATGCTCAGTGTGACGCTAAACCTGGCTCTGTAAATAAAATATTCTAGCATTAAACCCATGTTAAGTTTCTCTTTATTAAGAGCAAACATAACATGGTGTCAGAAGTGGGATCTCAGATTCACACTTGATCCCCTGGCTTAAGGACTGGTAGGCTTTTTGCAGTCTTGTCATTATACTGTTTCTGTTTTTCCTACCCTCTCTCTTTAGCCAATTTGACCTTATGTACTCCTTTAGGGGTCAACAGGTTTTTCTGCACTAGAAGGTTACTGCGCATGCATTGACCCATCAGATTTTGGGTTGGTGAAAGACCATTCTGCAAATAACATGTTCTAGCATTAAACCTACATTGTTTGTCTTTATTAAGAACAAACATAACAATCTCTATTTCATACTTTATACATGAATGTTGTCAAACCTTTAACATAGACATATGGGTCAAGCCCATCTTCTTCCAGTTAAGATACCAATAAATGTGGCACTCATTATTTAACTTCATTGTGATTAGAAGTGAAAAATGGTTTCTGAGTAATAGTTTTGAAGATTTGATTGATGCTCCAAAAATTAAGCAAGAAATTAGATAAAATTAGAACTAAGAACAGTAAGTTTTTCCCTCAGAAAGAAAGCTTCTGGATCCCTTGACTGATGTAAATTCAGAAAATAGTGGGAATTCTCTGCGGGTGAGACAGGAATAGACCCACATTACCAAGTTCAGGAACAGTTATTACCCTTCAACCATGAGGCTCCTCAACTTTTTGAAAGATCTTTGGTGAACAAAACCATTAGTTAGGCATTGGCTAAATAATCTCAGAACTACTAAAAGTGTTATTGGATGATCATTCAAAAGTAGGCCATGAGATCTATGTTGGAAAATCACCAAAAGCTAAAGATCTAGCAATGGTAATCACATACAGTAATTGGATTCGGAGAAGAGATAGGAAGATGGGGCTTATTTCCATAAGGCACTGCTTTAGTGGAAAATTAAAGGAACTATAGGTGGGTTATAAGCACAAGAGGATCTACAGATGCTGGAAACCTTGAAGGAACTCACTAAGTCAGCCAGCATCTCTGGAAGGGAAATAACAGTTAACATTATTGTTTGTCATATACTTTAATACACATTAATGATCTGGATGATGGGGTGGTAAACTGGATGAGTAAGTATGCAGATGATAGTAAGATAGGTGGAGTTGTGGATAATGAAGCAGGTATTCAAAGCTTGCAGAGAAATTTGGGCCAATTAGAAGAGTGGGCTGAAAGATGGCAAATGGAGTTTAATGCTGATAAATCTGAGGTGCTACATTTTGGTAGGACTAATCAAAATAGGACATACATGGTAAATGGTAGGGCATTGAAGAATGTAGTAGAACAGAGGGATATAGGAATAATGATGCCTAGTTCCCTGAAGGTGGAGTCTCATGTGGATAGGGTGGTGAAGAAAGCTTTTGGTATGCTGGCCTATATAAATGAGAGCATTGAGTATAGGAATTGGGATGTAATGTTGAAATTGTGCAAGGCATTGGTGAGGCCAAATTTGGAGTATTGTGTACAGTTCTGGTCGCCGAATTATAGGAAAGATGTCAACAAAATTGAAAGAGTACAGAGGAGATTTACTAGAATGTTGCCAGGGTTTCATCACCTAAGTTACAGAGAAAGGTTGAACAAGTTGGCTCTTTATTCTTTGGAACGTAGAAGGTTGAGGGGGGACTTGATAGAGGTGTTTAAAATTATGAGGGGGATAGATAGAGTTGACGTGGATAGGCTTTTTCCATTGAGAGTGGGGGAGATTCAAACAAGAGGACATGAGTTGAGAGTTAAAGGGCAAAACTTTAGGGGTAACATGAGGGGGAACTTCTTTACTCTGAGAGTAGTAGCTGTGTGGAACGAGCTTCCAGCAGAAGTGGTTGAGGCAGGTTCGATGTTGTAGTTTAAAGTTAAATTGGATAGATATATGGACAGGAAAGGAATGGAGGGTTATGGGCTGAGTGCAGGTCGGTGGGACTAGGTGAGGGTAAGAGCTCGGCATGGACTAGAAGGGTCGGGATGGCCTGTTTCCCTGCTGTAATTGTAATATGTTTATATGATTATACTATGAGATAAGACCCTTCTTTGGGACAGGAAAGAAAGGGGGAAGAAGCCAGAATAAGAATTTTCTGGAAGAGAAGGAGTACAAGTGACAGGTTGAACCAGATGGGGGGGGGGAAGGTGGGTGGGTGGAGGAAGGGGATGAAGTGAGAAGCTGGGAGGTGATAGGAAGAAGAAGGAATCAGATAGGAGAGGACAATAGACCGTGGGAGAAAGGGAGAGAGGAGGATCACCAGAAGGAGGTGATAGGCAGGTGAAGAGAAAAGAAGGGGAAAGAGGGGAGTCCGAATTTGGAACATATTAAAGAGAGGGGGGAGTGGAGAAATTATGTGAAGTTAGTGTATTCGATGCTCATGCCATCAGGTTGTGTAGACAGTGAGCTAGATCTTTCCCATGTAGCTCCCTCTTGAGAACTATGCTTTAGGGAGATTTAAAGGGAAAAAGAAAGGGAGACAGAAAACAAAAGAGGAATTGCTTTAAAAATACCTTTTTCTGAGCAGAAGCCACTTCTTTATCAGAGCTAATATCATAGCTTTAATGAACACATGTTGGAATCCGTTCACTGGCATTCAGAAGCACTCCCTGGTAATTAAATCTACCAACTTAAAGATGGATTGAAACTTAAATATTTGACTTGGATCAGCAGCCATAACATGAGTTTGTTTTAATTATACTCTACAAAGTATGGGCATAATTTCAATAGTGGAACAAACGGGGAGGAAACAGGAAATTGAATAACTAAGATAACGTCATTCTTTAGTGATTGTTTCCAGCAGATGGATCTTTGTCACAAAAAACATGTCTTCATGAAATAGTGCATGACACCCAGGTCATGTTTTCCCCATTCGTAAGTTTTACTCTGATGATAGGTTTTGTAAATATTTTTCTGGGCAAACATGTTCAAACTTTCCTGAGAATGGAAGATCAATTTCAAGTTCAAGTTTATTTGTGATTGTATGTATACAGCTAAACAAAACCTCATTCTTCTGAGGCCAAGGTGCAAAACACTCTACATACAGTCACAAACAGCACATATACTCAGTGGACACTTTATTAATGTGAAGAACTCAACACCGAAGCTGTCTCCAAGAAGGGTCAGAGCCGTCTCTATTTCCTGAGGAGACTGAGGTCCTTTAACATCTGCCGGACGATGCTGAGGATGTTCTATAAGTCATGTGCTGGCCAGTGCGATCATGTTTGCTGTTGTGTGCTGGGGCAGCAGGCTGAGGGTAGCAGACACCAACAGAATCAACAAACTCATTCGCAAGGCCAGTGATATTGTGGGGATGGAACTGGACTCTCTGACGGTGGTGTCTGAAAAGAGGATGCTGTCCAGGTTGCATGCCATCTTGGACAATGTCTCCCATTCACTACATAGTTTACTGGTTGGGCACAGGAGTACATTCAGCCAGAGACTCATTCCTCCGAGATGCAACACTGAGCGTCATAGGAAGTCATTCCTGCCTGTGGCCATCAAACTTTACAACTCCTCCCTTAGAGGGTCAGACACCCTGAGCGAATAGGCTGGTCCTGGACTTATTTCCTGGCATAATTTACATACTATTATTTAATTATTTATGGTTTTATATTGCTATAACTATACTCCATTCTTGGTTGGTGCAAATGTAATGAAACCCAATTTCCCTCGGGATCAATAAAGTATAACTATGACTATGGCTATGACTATGGCTAACCAGCCAGCCATGTGGCAGCAACTCAATGCATCAATACAGGCAGGGTGAGGAGGTTTGTAGTTCAACCCAGTCCTCAGAATGGAGAAAAAACGTGATCTAAGAGACTCTGACCTTGGAATGATTGTTACAGAGTGGTTTGAGTATCTCAGAAACTGGGGGTCTCCTGGGATTTATACACACATCAGTCTCTACAGTTCAGAGAAATTGCTGTGATGAACAAAAACATATCAAGTGAGCACTAGCTCTGTGGGAAAAAGTGCCTTAGAAATGAGAGAGGTCGATGAGAATGGCCAGACTGGCCAGGAAGGTGACTGTAACTCAAGTAACCATGTGTTACAACAGTGGTGGGCAGAAGAGCATCTTTGAACATACAACATATCGAACTATGAGGTGGATGGGCTAGGGCAGCAGAAGACCACGAACATACATGCAGTTACTACTTTATTAGGTACCTCACGTACATGAGGCAGGTACCTCATCACATGGCTACTGAGTATATAGTTACGATAGTGCATGCAGTCACAAAATAATATTAACACAACTCCCTGACTGGCATGGCCTGAAGATTGATGGTGGATGCGATGCTGTCATAGAACCATGGTCCTGGAAGAACAAGCACACGGCGGGCCATAATCTCACGCTGGGTCAACCACAGATGAAGGCAGTCCAGCTTGTCTTCCAGGGAGCGAACACTGGAGAGCAGCACCAACAGGAGAGCTGGCCTTCAGCAGCCTGCCACCAACCCAGTAGGAATTGTAGCTGCTGAGGTGGGCAAAATATACAAGTGCCTGAAAGCACGTACCACCAGACTCAAGGACAGCCACTCCCTCATTGTTATAAGACTATTAAATGGTTCCTAGTACCAATAAGATGGACTCTTGACTTTGCAATCTACCTCATTATGATTTTTTTATTGCTTACCTGCACTGCACTTTCTCTGTACTATTACACCTTATTCTCTCTCCATTGTTATTATTTTACTTCGGTGTACTGTGTAACAATTTGATAGTGTAAAGACAAGATTTTTTTTAACTGTATCTCAGTACACGCGACAATAATAAACCAATTACTATTGGGGAGGAGAAGATGGCGGCGCGATGCAGCGCGCGCGGCCGCTCCAAAATGATATCGTATTTGTAAGTAGGTACCGTGCACAATCCTGATTTGATGGAGACAGACGTGAGGAGCATGGAGGAACATCTGGAGAAACTTCTGAAATGCCCACTTCGCTGCTGCTGCTACTGTGCAATTGAGAATCTCCGGAGGGGAAGGCCCCAAATCCTTGGCTTTGCCTATTGCCTGTTGCCGGGGCCGGGGTTGAAGCGCTCGGCAGAGATGGTGCTCGGTGTCGGAGGGCTGTTCGGAGGCTTGAAGTTTTCGGACGGACTCAAGAGTCGGCTGTGGTCGGGTGCTTCCAGGGCGCTGCATCGGCAAGTTTGCGGCGCTCGAAGTTCATGGCAGGGAGAGTTTTTCTTCCTTCTACCGTCTGCGTGAGATGATGGGACTTTCAAGAGACTTTGAGACCTTTTTTTTTACCGTGCCCATGGTCTTTCTTTATCAAATTACGCTATTGTAACTATATGTTATAATTATGTGGTTTTTGTCAGTTTTTCAGTCTTGGTTTGTCTTGTGTTTCTGTGATATCATTCTGGAGGAACATTGTATCATTTCTTAATGCATGCATTACTAAATGAGAATAGAAGAGGACTGCATGTCCTCATAGTCTAATCTAATAAACCAATTCCAGTTTCAAATCCATCTACAAGTAATGACAGTCCTGTGTCGACAACCCAAAGGGAACTGTCCTGAGAAAAGTGTGTCAGTATGGAGTGGGCTCATGTAAAACAGCCAATGGACTGGAAACCAAGGGCATGTTATAATCAGAGCAATATGGTACAGCATGGGCTCTGAATGACCAATTGCTTACATTGCAACCATGATCACTCAATTGAAATAACCCAGCCAGTGGAAAATTTATTAAATATAGAACATCAAACATAGAATGTGTACAGGCTGTTCAGCACACAATGTCATGTTGACCTTTGAACCTACTCAAGATGAATCTAATCCTTCCCTCCTACCTAGCCCTCTATTTTTCTATCATCCATGTGCCTATCTAAAAGTTTCTTTAAATGTCCCTAATATGTCTGCCTCCACCAGCAACCCTGGCAGTACATTCTACACACCCATCACTCTGCATATAAAAACTTACCTCTGACATCCCCACTATACCTTCCTCCAAGCACCTTAAAATAAGCCCTTTAATATTAACCACTTCTGTCCTGGGAGAAGGTCTCTGGCTGTCTGCTAGATCTATGTCTTTTATCATCTTGTTCAAAGTTCAAAGTATGTATGCAGTATACAATCCTGAGGTTTGTCTTCCCGCAGGCAGCTGTAAAACACAGAAGCACCATGGAACCTGTTGAAAACATCAAACATCCAACCTGCAAAAAAAAAAGAAAACTATCACGCAAATAACAACAAAATAAGCGAATACACATAGAATGTTAATCGTCCAACTGCTGAGTCCTTCAAACAGTCTAGGAATGTTCAGTGTGGTTCAGTTCAGTTCAGTTTAGTGCTGTGTTGTTTGTTGACTGCCACCTGCAGAGACAGCGTGCCCCAATCAAAATCGCATAAATAGCAATAAAAAGAAAGAAGCAACCAGAAATCAGAACCACATACAGGACTGTGAAAAAGTCTTGGGTACACATGGGTAGCTAGAAACCCTAATACTTTTGCACAGTTTTATGCATTGCACTGTACTGCTGCCACACAAAAAGCAAATTTCATAACATATGGGAGTGATGATAAACTGATTCTGATATGGGTCTCTATTGTGGACTGAGAATGGGAAGGAGGCATGGAGACGGGAATCGTGATTGGGAAATGGGAAAGGGAGAGGCGAGCGTGTGGAAGTACCAGGCAGACATTCTGTAATGATCAATAAACCAATTGTTTGGAATCAAATGACCTTGACTGGAGTCTCAAGACTGGGTTTGTCTTCACCCACACCAACCCCTGCCCCCGGCCTTCCTTCTCTGCCAACTTTCCCACACCCCTTCCATGGTGCTCCAGCTCCACCCTCACCAATCCCAACATCCTTTGCACCCACCAGATTTACAAACTCACTCTCTGCTGCACATTGACAAATACAGTACTGTGTGTGCAAGTCTTAGGCACCCTGCCTGTATAAATACTGTACATGTGCCTGAGACTTTTATGCCTCTATCAAATCGCCTCATATTCTCCTGTGCTCTAGAGAATATAGTCCTAACCTATACATGTATATAGAATAGTACAGCACAGTACAGGTCCTTCGGCCCACAATGTTATGCCGACCCTCAAACCCTGCCTCCCATATAACCCCCCACCTTAAATTCCTCCATATACCTGTCCAGTAGTCTCTTAAATTTCACTAGTGTATCTGCCTCCACCACTGACTCAGGCAGTGCATTCCATGCACCAACCACTCTCTGCGTAAAAAAACTTCCTCTGATATCCCCCTTGAACTTCCCACCCCTTACCTTAAAGCCATGTCCTCTTGTATTGAGCAGTGGTGCCCTGAGGAAGAGGCACTGGCTATCCACTCTATCTATTCCTCTTAACATCTTGTACACCTCTATTATGTCTCCTCTCACCCTCCTCTCCAAAGAGTAAAGCCCTAGCTCCCTTAATCTCTGATCATAATGCATACTCTCTAAACCAGGCAGCATCCTGGTAAATCTCCTCTGTACCCTTTCCAATGCTTCCACATCCTTCCCATAGTGAGGCGACCAGAACTGGACACAGTACTCCAAATATGGCCTAAACAGAGTTTTATACAGCTGCATCATTACCTCGCGACTCTTAAACTCTATCCCTCAACTTATGAAAGCTAACACCCTATAAGCTTTCTTAACTACCCTATCTACCTGTGAGGCAACTTGCAGGGATCTGTGGCCATGTACCCCCAGATCCCTCTGCTCCTCCACACTACCAAGTATCCTGCCATTTACTTTGTACTCTACCTTGGAGTTCATCCTTCCAAAGTGTACCACCTCACACTTCTCTGGGTTGAACTCCATCTGCCACTTCTCAGCCCACTTCTGCATCCTATCAATGTCTCTCTGCAATCTTTGACAATCCTCTACACTATCTACAACATCACCAACCTTTGCGTCGTCTGCAAACTTGCCAACCCACCCTTCTACCCCGACATCCAGGTTGTTAATAAAAATCACGAAAAGTAGAGGTCCCAGAACCGATCCTTGTAGGACACCACTAGTCACAACCCTCCAATCCGAATGTACTCCCTCCACTACGACCCTCTGCCTTCTGCAGGCAAGCCAATTTTGAATCTACCTGGCCAGACTTCCCTGGATCCCATGCCTTCTGACTTTCTGAATAAGCCTACCGTGTGGAACCTTGTCAAATGCCTTACTAAAATCCATATAGATCACATCCACTGCACTACCCTTATCTATATGCCTGGTCACCTCCTCAAAGAATTCAATCAGGCTTGTTAGACACGATCTGCCCTTCACAAAGTCATGTTGACTGTCCCTGATCAGACCATGATTCCCTAAATGCCCGTAGATCCTATCTCTAAGAATCTTTTCCAACAGCTTTCCCACCACAGATGTAAGGCTCACTGGTCTATAATTACCTGGACAATCCCTACGACCTTTTTTGAACAAGGGGATAACATTCGCCTCCCTCCAATCCTCCAGTACCGTTCCCGTAGACAACAAGGACATAAAGATTCTAGCCAGAGGCTCAGCAATCTCTTTACTCGCCTCGTGGAGCAGCCTGGGGAATATTTCATCAGTTCCTGGGGACTTATCCATCCTATTGTATTTTAACAACTCCAACACCTCCTCTCTCTTAATATCAGCATGCTCCAGAACATCAACCTCACTCATATTGTCCTCACCGTCATCAAGTTCCTTCTCATTGGTGAATACCAAAGAGAAGTATTCATTGAGGGCCTCACTCACTTCCACAGCCTCCAGGCACATCTTCCCACCTTTATCTCTAATTGGTCCTACCTTCACCCCCATCATCCTTTTTTTCTTCACATAATTGAAGAATGCCTTGGGGTTTTACTTTACCCTACTCGCCAAGATATTTTCATGCCCTATTCTTGCTCTTCTCAGCCCCTTTTTAAGCTCCTTTCTTGCTTCCCTATATTCCTCAATTGACCCATATGATCCTTGCTTCCTAAACCTCATGTATGCTGCCTTCTTCCACCTGACTAGATTTTCCACCTCACTTGTCACCCATGGTTCCTTCACTCTACCATTCTTTATCTTCCTCACCGGGACAAATTTATCCCTAACATCCTGCAAAAAATCCCTAAACATCGACCACATGTCCATAGTGTATTTCCCTGCAAAAACATCATCCCAATTCACACCCGCAAGTTCTAGCCTTATAGCCTCATAATTTGCCCTTCCCCAATTAAAAAATTTGCTGTCCTCTCTGATTCTATTCTTAGCCATGATAATGCTAAAGGCCAGGGAGTGGTGGTCACTGTCCGCCAGCTGCTCACCCACTGAGAGATCTGTGACCTGACCTGGTTCGTTACCTAATACTAGATCTAGTATGGCATTCCCCCTAGTCGGCTTGTCCACATACTGTGACAGGAATCCATCCTGGACACACTTAACAAACTCTGCCCCATCTAAACCCTTGGAACTAATCAGGTGCCAATCAATATTAGGGAAGTTAAAGTCACCCATGATAACAACCCTGTTATTTTTGCACCTTTCCAAACTCTGCCTCCCAATCTGCTCCTCTGTATCTCTGCTGCTACCAGGGGGCCTATAGAATACCCCCAGTAGAGTAACTGCTTCCTTCCTGTTCCTGACTTCCACCCATACTGACTCAAAAGAGGATCCTGCTACATTACCCACCCTTTCTGTAGCTGTAATCGTATCCCTGACCAGTAATGCCACCTCTCCTCCCCCTTTCCCCCCTCTCTATCCCTTTTAACGCACTAAAATCCAGGAATATTGAGAATCCATTCCTGCCCTGGTGCCAGCTAAGTCCCTAGAACGGCCACTATGTCATAATTCCATTCAACCTATTCAACCTTTCCCTCTAACATCCTTGTAAATTTTCTCTGCACTCTTCAAATGTTGTTTCCATCTTTCCTGTAGGTAGATGACCAAAACTGCACACACTTCTCCAAATTAGGACTCATCAAAGCATGCAAGTTCAACATAACATCCCAATTCCTGTACTCAGTACTTTGATTTATGAAGGCCAATGTGCTAAAAGCTTTCTTTATGATCCTATTTGCCTGTCATACATTCAATTAATTACGGACCTGTATTCCCAGATCCCTCTGTTCTACTGTATTCCTCAGTGCCCTCCCACTCACTATGTAAGACCTACCCTGGCTGGTCTTCCCAAAGTTCAATACCTCACACTTGCCTGCATCAAGTTACATGTGCCATTTTTCAGCTCAATTTTCCAGCTGGTCCAGATCCTGTTGCAAGCATTGATAGCCTTCCTTGCTGCCCACTACACCCCCAATCTTGGTGTCATCTGCAAATTTGCTGATCCAGTTCACTACATTATCTAACAGATCATTGATGTAGATTTCAAACAGCAGCAGATTCACCACTGCGCAGCACAGCACAACCTCCTGGGCTGAAGGGCTTGTGCTGTTCTATGTTGATTGATAAGCTTGGAATAGCAACTGAGTACTGCTACCTAAAGAATTCCTGTCTTTATATTGGACCATGCTGCCCTCATATTTGTGTAGATGTCAGGAAAGGTTTGAAACGTCATTGGTTGGAACACTGACCCTGTCACTCCTCCTTGACAGATGCTGACTGACCTGGTGAGCATCTACAGCATTTTCTGATTTTATTAAAGAGCACAGAGAGCCCAAGGAAAATGAGGTGGGGGCTGCAGAGCAGAAGATATAAAGGATCAGAGGTCAACCGTACATAAATGATGTCCACACTCAGTATCCACACCCTCATCTCCCAGCTGGGTAGAGGAGGGCAGAATTATTAGCAGAGGATCTATGAAACATCATGAAATCGAGATATTTCTCTGACAGAACCAGCAAACTGTAGTCCCCATTCCGCAGGCATAGTGTCAAGACAAGAATCTCTCCATTAGTGAAGCTGGTTCTCATGGATTTTTGGATATTCAGGGCACTACGGCAGAAAAGTGGTACTAACACAAAAGATTAGTGATGAGTACATGAAGACGGACTGAGTGGCCTGTTCCTACTTTTATGATACATATTCATTTATTTCATTCGTAAAACAAATCACATCACGAAGCACCGGATTCTGAAAAAAATGTTTATTTGCATAAATTATTCATCAAGGTATTTACAAATACATATACACTCTAGAATTCACGTTGGACACAGACTCAGCTCGCATCTTATTCAAAATATGACAAGCACAGTAAAATTCACTTTATATTTCATGCAATATTATTTCTATTCATAAATCCTTTATAATTATACACATGTGAAGAAATATTTTAGTTTGTATTTGACTGAAATATGAGAAATCATTGCAAAACCATTGCCCCAAAAAAACATCACGTACAAAGTATAGGCTAAAGTAACACTTCATCAGAAGTATTTAATATCTGCATTATAAATATACTGAAAATATTAAGTCATGTTTGAACTAATACACCAGTAAAATAACTTAGCTCTGCGCACCATTGCATAAATTGTATAGCTCATGGATGACAATGTATATTGGCACATTTCACAATATGTAGATATATTTTTCTCATTGTTTGAGTCCTTGTTGTACATCTTAGAAAAAACAAGTCAGTTAAGATAACAGACTTCATGTGTTTAACTGTAATGAGCAACAGTAGTACTGGTGTGTGCCAACCGGTGCAATCTTCATCTAATGGAGCGAAAATGTGTTTGAAGATTAAAACCTCAAAGTTGACAACTGGACCATCAGGAAGCAATAAATCCCACCTGTATGTATCAGAGATATGGACAAACTATAACAACAGAGAAGTATCGCAAACATTGTCTCCACAAAATCCTCCAGTTTCATTGGTAGGATCTGTCAGCTCATGTCAGTAGCCTCTCGAGGGCCAACATTGAGGGTGGCTGTGATCAGGCTCAATGGGTGCATGCCCAGCACCAGACTTCTGAAACAAGCACTCTATCCTGAGCTCCTTTGAGAAAAAGTGTATCAGGGAAAATAGAACATTGCTGATGTGTGTCCTTAAAGTTTACATGAAGGAAACTGTAATATTCCCACTGATAGATGGGAATTGCTAGTCTAAATCTGCTAAAAATGGAGAAGGAACATCTAAAAAGACAATGAGCTCTCTTTAATGGAAGCATACAGAGACAAGGGGAGAATGATGGAAGTATTTAAAACAACCTAATGACTCATTCTTTCAAGCACCTCTTGCCCCACCTGTAAATGAGTCTGCAGGTCTCACATTGGCCTAATTGGCTACCTCAGGAGCCAGGGACCATGGTGGAAGCAAGCCTCCTTTAATCTTGTGGGATTACCAAAGAAAGAGAAATAACGGTGCTTTCAGATGGCCTGTGTGTCTTGTGGATTAACCAACTGGTTATGTCTGAAATAAGTCTGAGTCATTAGCTGGCAGTATTTCTGTGAACTTCAACAGTGTTGATGTAGATCTAAAAATAAACTGGTATGGGTGACAGAAACAAGAATTAAAAACAGGAATTATGGCAGGTCAGGTGACATCTGTGGAGAGAGAAGCAGAGTTAATGGTTCAGGTGACAAGCATATAACTTAAATCCATTTGGCAGCTGTTTGGTACAGCTGATGCTGCATTGTGGCATGTTGTCTTCATATTTTGCTCTGAGCTAAAAGAACATGGAGCTCCAAAACACAAACAAATGAGGGTCCGTGAACTGGACCTATCCATACCTCTTGATCTCCCCAATTTACTTCAAGAATTTTCATCTATGCTCTCATTAAAGATTAAACATCTTTTGTATCAGGCTTCTGTGTTGTCAAGTGTTCCGTACTGTGAAAGGACAGACTGAACAACCAAAAGACCCAGCCACTAAGAATGGCTCTTACTTTTGCCCACACTGCATCAGAATACGTGGATCTCAGATTGGCTTCTGCAGCCAGCTGAGGACCCAGCATTAGGCAACCCCCTAAGACAGGGGTTCCCAATCCTTTTAAAGCCATAGACCCCTACCATTAACCAATGCATCCATGACCCATAGTTGGGAAACCCTGCCTTAGGAGAACATCATACTCGACTTTAGTGATCACACTACCTACCACACTCACGATAATGCTGCAGTCTTGTTTCACTTCTCTGTCCAATTGTATCATCACTTTGAATTCCATAAACATCTCACTGATTATCTCATTCCCATTGTTTGAGGGACTTTAATACTGCTGAGGATATGATCATATCCCTTTCAATTCTATAATTATTTGTTGGTGTCATATTTTAACACAATTTGTGTAGTCCAGCTAGTATGACTCCCACCTCTGGCTCAGAAGGCTCCCAACCTGTTGATTGAACCTGAAAAGAAGTATGATCTTTTACATATGTTGATACACTGAGGCTCCAGGTGGATACACATGGACCCACTGCACAATTTTAATCCTCAGTGTTTTGAGGGATATTAATCCCACAGTTATAAATTGCTAAAACTGATAACCTGTTTCCAATCTGCCTGGAACAAATTAGAGTTTACATAATAATAGAGACTGCATTTTTAAAGTATGTCATTGGCAATAAAAGGATTGGAATCTCCAAAGTTTTGGAAAGGCACAAGAGAAACAGTCAGGAGGGAGAGATATCTACGTTTGGTGACCAGCGCTAAAGGCATGTGGGAGTATTGGTCAGTGGCTATAATCATCGCTAGGTATCTTTATACACTTCTATCAAGGTGGTTGGAAGTATAGGGGGTTGTCAGAGGTAGGTTTTTTTTTACAAAGATAGGTGTGGTGGTAGAGACAGATACATTATATATATACACAAACCTTAGATAGGAAAATCAATGAAGGAAAAGTGGAGAGCTATGCAGAAAGGAAGAGTTAGATTGAGCTTGGAGTAGTTTAAAAGGTCAGCATAACATTATGGACTGAAGGGTCTTTACTATGCTCTAATGTTCGCTGTTTTATGCTCTGTCTGTTTCAATGCTCACTGCTCTACCCAGTGGCCTCCAGTCCACATTTCGCGGAAGCAGAGGGCCCGGGAAGCAATCCCTTGCAACTCGAAGGAGGCAAAGAGGGCTTGAGGAAGCAAGTAGGCCTCTGTATACCTTAAGTTCCCAGTCCAACAATACACTGACTACATTTTCCACGCAACTCCTTCACAAGTCTGACAGAGACTTCCAAAATCAGTGACAGGATTTAAAATTACTAGGGAGCTGAAACAAAATTTAGTTACAGACACCCTTAAGCACCAACAAAAAAGTAATTAAAATCTTAAAGAATGTTAAGATAACTCAGGCATTTATCTTTTCTCACAGGATTAGTCATGGCATTCCCATTAGGATCTGCATTATCTTCTTGAATGGCAGACTAGAGCTGAGGGACTGATTGGTCTCCTCTGGACAACATTCTCTTCCAGTCCTATCCATTGTTGTAAGCCAAGCTCACAGGGTCTAATACTTTGTCATATATCACAGCCCACAAAATACATTATATCAAGCAAGTTCTCACATAACAAGGCACATCATAGAAAGTTGGTTAAACTATCATCATAACTCCTAAATCTGCCATAATTCTCCTTCTCCTGTGCAGAGGGAGTTAAAATCATGCATCCTCTTTGGGAAATATAATGAATTGGAAACAGATGATTTGCGATATGTCTGATTACCATTTACTTCCATATATGGCCGTTCCAGTTAGAAGAAGCTGCCAATCAGCTCACCAGAATAACAACAATGTGTTGACTTTAAGCAGTGATGATGATGGCTGAATTGGTTAGCATTTTTATGTTATTATTATCGAGATAGAGAATATGATAAGAAAAAGGCAGAGAGTCAATTGATTCACAGGATAAGGGTGGTTAGGAATTTGTCCATTGAAATTGCCCTCAAATAGCTGGGCTAATTCAGAGGATGTTTGATAGTCAGCCTATGGGTAGGGTGTCATATCCGGACCATAATGGGTAAAACTGGAGGATCTCCTTTCATTTTGAAGGCAGAGGTTTTCAATGCCTACCGTTTGCTGTTGCTAAAACAAGAGAACAGAAAATGGTGGAAATGCACAGCTGGTCAGGCAGCATCTGATCAGAGAGAAAGAGTTGAGGTTTTTAGAGATGTATAAAATCATGAAGGGCATGGCTAGGCTGAATGCACACAGTCTTTCTCCTAGGTTGGAGAGGACATAGGTTTAAGGGGAGAAGGGAAAGATTTAATAGAAACTTGAAAGGCAACTTTTTTATACAGAGGGTGGTCCACAGTTCATTAGGAGTTTGAGAAGAATTGATACGTCATCAAAGACACTTGCAAATTTCTACAGGTGTACTGTTAAAAGCATTCTAACTGGTTGCCTCATTGTCTGGTATGGCGGGGCCACTGCACAGGATTTAAAAAAAAAACTGCAGGAAGTTGTAGAATCAGCCAGCCCTGTCATGGGCACTAGTCTCCCCAGCATCAAAGACACCTTCAAAAGAAGATGGCTTAAAAAAGCAGCATCCATCTTTAAGGACCCACATCACTCAGGACATGCCCTCTTCTCATTGCTACCATCAAGGAGTAGGTACAGGAGCCTGAAGTGACACACTCTATGTTTCAAAAACAGTTTTTCCCCTCAGATGTCAGATTTCTGAATGGAGAATGAACCTCTGAACACTTCCTCAGTATTCTTCCTTCTCTCTTTGCACTGCTTATTTAATTATTTTCTTAATATATACTTATTGTAATTTATAGTTTTTATTACTATGTATTGCAATGTACTGCTATCGCAAAACAACAGATTTCATGACATACGTCAATGATATTAAACCTGAATCTGATTCTGAGCTGCCAGAGGAAGTTGTTAAATCAGCTACAATGACGGCATTTAAATACAATTGGACAGGTACATATTTAGGAAAGGTTTAGAATGATATGGGTCACGCGTATGCAAATGGAACTAGCTTATACGGGCACCTTGCTTAGCATGGACAATGGCCTGTTTCAGTGCTATATGACTCTATAACCACCTGCCTCCACCAGCCCCTTGCGCTGGAAGTGGGATACAATGCATGGCTGATACTACATTACATGCATGACAGTAAAAACCCATGATAATTTTCTGCAGAAATTATAGATGGTATCTGGAGATTTGGCAACTCTGATAACAAATTGGGGTGTGGTGGGGAAGAAAGTTATTCTCGATCAGTAGCATGAAACACATCAAAATTCTTCAAGTCATGGAATCAAAGAATATTACAGCACAGGAAGTGGCCCTTCAGCCCATCTAGTCTATGCCAAACTATTAGCCTGCCTAATCCCATCGACCTGCATCCGGACCATAGTTCTCCCATCCATGTACCTTTCCAAATCTCTCTTAGATGTTGAAATTAAATCCAATTCCATCACATGGCTTCTTACTCAACTAAACTGCTACACTCCACACAATAGAAGTGATTGTGGGGACGCAGGTGAGACTTCACATGTTTAGCAAGGACTATGGCCATAAATGGGAGATGTTCGATCCATGATCCTATTGAACTGCAAAAGTTCAAACATGAAACTATCTTTTTGTAACACACGCAAAAAGTGCTGGTGAACGCCAGCATTTTTTTGTGTGTGTTGCTTGAACTTCCATCATCTGCAGACTTCCTCGTGTTTGTGAACTATCATTTTGTGTTGCGTAGCGTAATGGCGGGGAATCTGCCCTTCAGCCTGGTTCACGTTGACCAAGTTGCCCCATCCAAGCTATTCCCTATTTCCAGTGTTTACCCATAAACTTCAACTCTGTCGCAATCCATGCACCTGTCGTTTAAAAGGTGTTCTTGTACTTGCTCTGGCAGCCCATTCCTTTGTGCAAAAAAAATTAGATCTTTCCTTTTTACCTTAAACCTATGAACTCTAATTCTTGATTGCTGAACCTGCATGAAAGACTGAGTGTATTCACCCTATCTATGCCCCTCATGATCTCATACTCCTCTATAAGATTATCTCAGTCATATACATTCCAAGTAATAAGGTCCTAGCCTGTCCTTGTAACCCAGTCACTTACGTCCTGGCAAAAGATAGATGGAGATGCAAGTAGTGTTGAGGAAGCAGGGAGTCCATAGAAGGACTTAGATTGGGAGAATGGCAAAGAACTATCAGATGGTATATAGTGTAGGAAAATGTATGGCCATGCATTTTGGTAGAAGGAATAAAGGTGTAGATTATTTTCTAAATGGGGAGAAAATAAAAAAATCAAAGGTGCAAAGGGACTTGGGAATCCTCCTGCACGATTTCAGGAATGAAAGGGTTAATGTATGAGCAATATTTGATTCTCTGGCTTTAGAAGAATGAGGGGGGAACTTATTGAAACCTATTGGATATTGAAAGGTCTAGACAGAATGGATATAGGGAGAATGTTTCCTATAGTGGGTGAGTGTAGGACCAGAGGGCATAGCCTCAGGGATTCACGGACCACTTGGTTAATGGTAAGGATAATAGCATAAAAAAGATTGAGAATTCATGGACTCGAGCGGCATCCATTTAGAACAGAGATGAAGAGGAATTTCTTTAGCCAGAGGGTAGCGTACCTGTGGAATTCATTGCCATAGATAGTTGTAGAGGCCAAGTCATTGGGTATATTTAAAGCAGAGGTTGACAGTTTCTTGATGAATCAGGGTGTCAAAGTTACGGGGAAAGGCAGGAGAATGGGATTGAAAGGGATAATAAATCAGCCATGATGGAATGGCGGAGCAGACACGTTGAGCTGAATGGCCTAATTCTGCTCCTATGTCTTAAGGTCTTATGGTCTAAATCCTTGTAAATCTTTTTCTGCACTCTTTCCAGTTTAATAGCATGTTTCCTATAGCAGGGCAGCCAAAACTGAACACAAGTACTTGCATACATAGTGTCTGTTTTTTGGTTACCAGCATTTCTCTACACTCTTAAATTAGTGTGTTAGACAATCAGATCCTTTGGATGGAAAAATTTGTCAATGCAAGGCTTTTGGGTTCATGGCGTTGTGCACAGTGGGTTCACACTGCAGCCATTATTGGGTAAGCTGATTAATGAATGGTGGCCTGTAATATTGGTGCATTCAGTGCTCTGTCAAAATCCTACAAGGAGACAAATGCTTGTCTGGCCAATGTATCAAGTGATAATGGAAAAGCCATTAATATTATTAAAATTTTTGATTACTGGTCAATAAATCATTACTGAATAATTTTGCAGTTGAAATTGACTCTGTGCAATATTGCTGACTAAAACACAAGTCCAAATTCCTCTAGTCATACTGTAAAACCAAGATTTACTTTTAAGATTGTAATATACAGGGAGTGGCCACATTATTAGGTACATCTGCTCATTAATGCAAATATCTGATCAGCCAATCACTTGGCAGCAGCTCAATGCATAAAGCATGCAGACATGGTCACGAGGTTCAGTTGTTCACAACAAACAACAGAATGGGGGAGAAATGTGATCTAAGTGGCTTTGACCATGGAATGATTGTTGGTGCTAGATGGAGTGGTTTGAGTATCTGAGAAACTGCTGACCTCCTTGGGATTTCCACGCAGTCTCTCGAGTTTACAGAGAATGGTGTAAAAAATATCCAGTGAAAAACTGTTCGGTGGGTGAAACCACCTTGTTAATGAGAGAGGTCAGAGGAGAACGGCTGGACTGCGTCACGGTGACAGGAACACAAGGTGTTACAACAGTGGTGTGCTGAAGAGCATTTCTGAACGCACAACACGTCAGACCTTGAGCAGCAGATGACCATAGCGAGTTCCACCCCTGCACCTCATAAAGTGGCCACTGGGTGTATTTCACAGGGTGATAGGATAAGCCATAGTCCATAATGGCCATGTTGGTGGCAGTTCCTAGTCAAGAACTAGGTGCTTATTCTGTTTCTGTGTCCTTGCCCTTGTTAGAATAGCCAATGCATGAATATGAGGCAAATACTTGTAACACAATATTGTACTGGATAATTTTCACGCAACCCAGCATAGCCAGCCTTCAACTGGATGGAAGCACGTCTGTTCAAGAAATGTTTGTCCACTCAAGGTACATAAAGCGGCATTGATAGGCATTTGATAAATACATTTCTTTAAAATTTTCCTTCAGACAGCACTGATGACCAGCAATAAAGCGTTGGCCTCCAGCAATAAATCACATGCAACATCTAGAGAAATATAGGAGATAATTTTGGAAATTCTGTCTTCCCTTTAAAAGACACCTTGAGGCAGTAGATTTTTTTAAAAAAGAAAAGCGACCATTAGTTTTTGCTTGAAAGTTTTAGAGTGGTTGTAAAATCATCAGTTCAGCTGTACTCATAATGTTCTCTTGACAATAGAAAGTATTTGTGTGAGCGCAAGATCAGTGGACACACTGATTCATCAATACACAGTTCTAAGGCTTGACTTGCTTTTAACTTCCAAGAGTACAGCTGACAGGAGGTCCATTTATAAACAGGGGAGGCGATGGGGAGCATAGTCAGTGCAAACCCTATAGGTCCATTTTAAAGTCTCCAACTCCAAGGAAGAAAAAGTAAACACCTTCTCTTTAAGTTTACATTCTTCAGAGGGAATCATTTTGCAGAAAGCCATTCACAATATTATCCAGAATCACAATGACTTCTTCCAGTTTCTTTACGTTACGAAGCACATGTGATTAGAAAGTAGCTCTGCTTGTCAAGTGTGAAAAATGGGGTTTTGGTCACCGGACTTCCTTTCAGCTTCTGTTCATCCTGTAACACAAATACTTGAAAGCACTCTTTTGGAGGTTGTACTTAAGAAATCTTAGCTAAGCTTAAGCGGGCATTCATTAAAGCTTCCCCAAATAACGTCCAAGTTTTCAACATCTGTTCTAGTGTTTCACACGTCATCATGTAGACTGCTAGGATCACTTGCTTTAGACTGCTAAGGTTACCTCACGGCAAGCAGCCATTAATGAAGCCTGGCAGGTCACAGGTGTCAATGCCCTGACCTTGTGAAGTTTGAGTCTGTCAATCTTCTTGAAGAGGAACACTTTTTTCCTGCTCCTCGGCTGGAGAAATAGTGGCTTTTGAGCCTGTGTTGAGGAGCTAGGTGTGAGCGGTTGAGTGAGATGGGGAGGCACAATCCTGCTCACTGTTGCAGTCACCGCCCAGGTATGCAAAGCAGAAAAGCCAAAAATGGGTTACAGCCTTGATGTCACCTTGTGCCATTGTTCTAATCTGGAGCGCAGGTAGAGCTGAATGTATTACACAGTTACAGCATGTAGTACATCCTGTACTAAAGCAAACTCCATCACTGTACTTAAGTAGCAAAGCTGTAAAGTGCATGTGTTGGTGCTTGCAAAATAGATATTGAAAATTGGCTTGCATCATCAGATGCTTTTAAAGTTCATCCTGCATTTTCACAAGATCACAGGGAGTATTATCCAGTGCCTTCCTCCTTGTTCAACACCAGCTATCCAGAAATAAATGTGTTTTTGAAGAAAATATGTAGAGCAAATCCATCTCATCTACAGGGACAGCTGCACCAAAACTCACCTCTCCAGCATCAAAGGCAACGTGCGTGGGAACACCAGGGCCCTCAGATTCCTCTGCAAGTCATATGCCATCCTGATTGGGAAAGATATCACCATTCCTTCACTGTCTTTGGGCTTACATTGTGCTGTGGGAGCAACAGTTCAAAAAGGCCGTTCACCGACATCTTATCAGGGACAATTGGGAAAAAAGCAATAAATGCTGGTCTTGCTCACATATTTTAATTATCAATAAAAAATAAAGAAAATCTCTTCTGGCCTAATCTTTCCAAATCTAATTTCTTTTTCAGCTCTCTTGTATTTTTCTTCTATCTCCTGTCTAATCTCTAGATCATTTTCTGTTGTGCTATCCCAACATGTCCTAGCTTTCGTAACTAAATGAAAACAACATGTCATAGCGATGAGTACACCAAGAACCATGAATTTTACTGGCCACTTTCCTTGTTCATTCTCTACCTTCTTAAGGGATTGATTTAATCCCAAACCTATGATGGCATCCTGATCTTTATTCTGAAATAGGGACCCACTGATAATTTATGGAAAGGTGGAGGTGGGAACTCCCCTGATAATTGCCTGGGCTAGATCATGGACGGTTCCAAAGAACACAATAAATCTAAACCTGACAGCCTTCATTTCAAAGCCGTTCCATGATTTGATAATGTCATGGCTAATCACTCATTTCAGGACCCTGATTCCCATAGCCCTCCATTGTGCTCTGTCTCGGAGGTTACGGAGCCATAGAGCAATATGGCACAGAAGCAGGTCCTTCCGCTCATCTACTCCACGCCGAATTATTATTCTGCCTAGTCCCGTTGACCCACACCTGGACCATAGACCTCCATACCCCTGCCATCCATGTACCTATCCAAATTTCTCTTAAAATCTGAACTTGAACCCACATCCATCACTTCCGCTGCCAGCTTGTTCCACATTCTCACCACCCACTGAGTGAATAAGGGTTCTCCTTAAATAATTCACTTTTCATCCTTAATGCATGAGCTCTAGTTCTAGTCTTATCCAATCTCAGTGGAAAAAGTCTGCTTACAATTTCCCTACCTATACCGCTCATAGTTTTGTTTACCTCTGACAAATCTCCACTCATTCTCCTACACTCCAGGGCATAAATTCGTAATCGACTCAACCTTTCCCTGCAACTCAGGTCCTCGAGTCCCGGCAACATCCTTGTAGTTTTCTCTGCACTCTTTCAATCTTATTGATATCTTTCCTGTAGGTAGGTGACCAGAACTGCATACAATTAGGCCTCACCAATGTCTTATATCATTTCAACAGAAAAGGTGAACACTCGAACCTGACTATTTCATGGGCTTCCTCTTATCACTGCAATGCGTTTTAACTCTCTAGTGAGCTTAACTTTAGCATAAGACAAACGCAATTTCTTTGTTCTTTTCTTTGTTCTCCTCCTTTGTTTTCTCTCTCCGTTACGGCAGACTGAGTTGGTTACCATTATTTTTTATTTTTATAAACACCTAATTATCACAAGATTTAAGCCTCACTTTTTACTTCTGAAAAATCTCTGGATCAGTATCATCAGATCCAATAGTCTCCACCTTGTTAATCTCACAATCTATTACATCTCAATGGCAGCACGCCTTGCTGGTCCAAACTCTACTGAGAATAGGTCACCTTCCTTGCTGGCATTAGTGGAACCTCCACTGTGGGGCATGATCACAAAATCCAACGAGAGCTGGAAAGGGGTGAAATGGAAGCACTGTCCAGGACTCTCCACTGTGAGGTTGCTTTACGACCCACATTTGAATCAAATCAAAGGGTTGGTCAAATGATAAGAGGTACTGAACTGAAATGGACAATCCTACTTTAGCAACAGAACACTACCGATCACCTCTTGCACTGCCATGGACTTGTCTCCAGTTCTGTTTTTTTTTGCTCTAATGTCTTGCTTTACTATCTTACTATCTTTATCCCCCTCTTTACTGCCGCATATACATTAACTTATGTATATTTTATATATTTTTTGTGCCTTGTCTGTGTCTACATTCTGCGTTGTACTTGGTAATAAAATTGACTTGAGTTATCAATATCCCACACTCTCTCCCAGGTATTCCTTTTCTTTTTGTACAGTGGTTACTCTCTTCATGTGTCTGCAGTATATTTTTATTGCTTTCTCTAAACTGGAAACAGTCATATAGAAACATAAAAAGGAAAGGACTATTAACATCATTTCAGTCTGTGTTTTACTTTGCCTATCACTTTTAGCTCATATAAACAATCTCTTCTTCAAGTACTCTGTGTGATGTGAAAATGCAGAAAGAACTGGATGACTGATTTACTTTTATTCACTTACGTTCCTCTTCAGATTTGCATAGTTTCACCCAATGTCATTGTTCAATATATTAAAGAAGAATTTTCCTGGCTTAAGAAATTAGCTCTTTATCACACTTGGATGCTTTCCAGGTTTAAATAACTGTCTGTTGAAACCTCTGACTATTACTGCTGGTGGATGTCCTCATGTCTGAGAATCTTGTAGATGACCCAATAAAAAATATTGAAAATTAAAAAGGCTAGCGGAAAACCAGCTCTTGACACTGTGTCGATCTTCTTGGCTCTGTCAATGAAGAGTTTCCTCATATCTTCCTGGCCTTTTGGTGCAGGTTGGGACGTGCTGATGGCCCCTTTCGGAGCTACTCCATCTTTTGATTGGAGGCAAGGTCCCACCCCGTATGCAGTGAAGCTAAAGCGACTTTCCCTCACCTCATCGTCCTGTGAAGATTGCAAAGAGTTAATGTTAACTACATGTGTGGTAAGAACAACAGCTTTTTACCACTTTAGACCATTCACTGAATTTGATCTACCTTTTATTCTTGACCAAAGTATGGAAGTAACCAACTAATATTCTTGTATTTCCGTACGCTTGTTTATAATTGTACAACCTACAGCTGATTTTGTTCTGCACAATATTGTGGTGCTTAGAATACATAATGTATATAAATTACTTTGCTTTTCTTTCCCTACAAAATAACCTACCCTGTTACATTTTCCTTTGGCTTACAGCCTTCAGTGTAGAAATTTCACTTCTACTTCAGTCATTTCTCTCAATGGTATTTTTCATTTTTATTCTTCAGTATTTTGTGAGAGTTGGTAGGTAAATATTATCTTCATAATTTTAGCTTTACAATTATGTTGCTTTGTTATATTTATTTCACAGACTCAGCAGTCAAATGGACATGAGAAAATCTAATTGCGACACGTGGATTAAATACAAATTTATTTTTGTTTATTGAGATACAAGGTAGAATAGGCCCCTCAAGCCACACCACCCATCAACCCCTGAGTTACTTTAGTCCAATCACACGACAATTTACAATGACCAATTAACCTACCAACCGGTATGTCTTTGGAATGTGGGAAGAAACTGGAGCACCCAGAGGAAACCTACATGGTCATGGCGAGAACATACCAACTCCTTAAATGCAGCGATGGGAATTGAACTGTAAAGTGTTGAGCTAACCACTGAAATGACTGTTTTTGAAATTATTGATATCGTCATTGTGGGCCTAATAGAAATAAAAATATAATTGGATACACAATAGGCCACATTTCCCCATAGCAGAGGAATCTAAAATTAGAGGGCCTGAGCTCATGTTAAGAGGTAAGAAGATCAGAGGGAACTCAAAGGTGAATCTTTTCACCCAAGACCATGTAGAATTTGGAATGCACTGCCTGAGGGGATGGAGGAGTCAGGTATTTGGACAAGCACTTGATTGTCAAAGCATCAAAAATTGTGGACAAAGTGCTGCTAAATGTGATGTGTAGATGGGTACTTAATGGTAAAGGTGGACATGGTGGGCTGAAAATCCTTTTTCTGTGTTGTATAAACTTAAGCAATCTATTGCTGTATTAAATGCTGAACAATGATAATGATTGTTATTGCGAAGTATAGCATGGTGCAAGTGCAATATAAGCAGATCTGTATCTTATTTCATATCATCTACTTCAGATACACCACATAAACCCTCTGACTAAGTCCAGCTAGTATTGCTGATTCAGCCATTTGGTAAGAGATAGGGACAGACCTAAGGAATAAAGAGTACTGTGCAAAAGCCTTAGGCATATATATTTATATATATAGCTAGTGACCCTAAGAATTTTGAAAAGTACTGTAGTAATTTTATTTATTGCACTGTATTGCTAACTAACTTTGTGACATATGTGAGTGGTGATAAACGTGATTCTGATATGGGTCTCCATTGTGAACTGAGAGTGAGAAGGGGACAGGGAGAGGGGAATCATGGTTGGGAGAAGTGGAAGGGAGAGGGGAGGGAGCGGGAAGCACCAGACAGACATTCTGTAATGATCAGCAAACCAATTGTTTGGAATCAAATGACCTTGTGTGGTTTCGAGGGCTGGGTGTGCCACTCCCCTCCCCTGGCACTCCTTCTCTGCCACCTGTCCCACACCCATCCTCTGGTACTCCACTCTCACCACTCCCACCACTCCCAACATCCTTTACTCCCAACAAGTTTCCAAATTTGCTGTCCACTCCACGTTGAGAAATTTATATATGTACAGTACCTAAGACTTTTGTGCAGTACTGTATTACCCAGGATATTTAGTTGTTACAGAAGCAGCAGGTGGGAAAGACCTGAACAAGGAATCTACGATAACTTTAAACTTAGAACCTGGGTGCCTTGATATGATTCCAGGAAACTTTGCCTCACAGCAAGAGAAACCTGGAACTGTTTGTCCTAAAAGCTATAGTAGTTTGGGGAATCAATTAAAATGGATCAAAATACAATAATGGCATTAGAGAGGCAGACTCAAAGTGAAGAGATAAGGTTAGAATACAGGCCTGACTTGGCCATGGGAGTATGGTGTTCACCTTTGGTCTCCCTACATAAGAAAGGATGCACTTGGCCAAGAGACTTACTAGACTATTACCAATTTTGCCATTTATGAAGTCACTGAGCAGAATCAGAACTGTTTTTTTTAGATCTCACCAAAACTTACAAAATTCTTAAAGGGCTTTATGGTGGAAGTATCTTTCTTTTGAATGAAGAGTCTATAACCAATGGGCATAGATTGAGAATGAGGGATAGACGATTCTCCACACATGGAGAAATTTCTTCATTCAGAAAATGTTGAACCTTTGGAACTTTCTATCCCTATGAGCTGTGAAGGCTTTGTCTTGAATTCATTCAAAACAGATATTGAAGGACTTCCAGGCATTAGGGGAATTGACATTTCCAGACAGGATTTGGCCTACTCCTGTTCTTATTTCTTATAATCTTATCAGCCAAACTATGTTTATAAATTCCTATAAAAAGTAATTTAAACAGAAAATAATTTGTTAATTATCAAGGATATCCGGCACTTGATGTTGATGACAAGTTACTCTTGAATTATGTAGGGCCCTAATAAGCTCCCAGCTAGAATACTGGATAGAGGCCTGGCCGCCATATCTAAGAAAGGATATTCTTCTGATAAATGGCTTCACCAGAAAGATTACTGAAGTGAGAAGACTGTCCCTGGTATTAAAAATAATTGGCTTGTATCTCAAGAGGTTGGATGAATCAGAGGTAATCTCATTGAAGAGTGAAAAACACTTATGGGGCTTGACAGCATTTGGCCCTAGTTCATCTGGAACCACAGAATGCAGTCTTAAAACAAGGAATGACCATTCAGGACAGGGATGAGAAGGATCTCTTCACCCAGATGGCTGTGATTCTTTGGAATTCTCAGCCCATGGTTGCTGTGGAGAGCCAATAGCTGACTATATTCAAGATGGGTTGATAGATAAGTAAACATTATGTGGTCATCTACTGCATCCGGAGCTACCGGCATGGCCTACTCTACATTGATGAGACATAATGTAGATTGGGGGACTGCTTTGACCAGCACCTTCACTCTATCTGCAACAAGCAGGACTTCCTGGTGGTCAACTATTTTAATTCCACTGCCCATCCCCTTGACCTATCAGTCCATGGCCTCCTCTACTACCACAATGAGGCACTCTTAGGTTGGAAGATTGACACCTCCTATTCTGCCTGGGTAGCCTCCAACCTGATGGCATGAACATTTACTTCTCTAACTTCTTGCAATTCCCCGCCCCCCCCACCCTCATCTTTTTTCATTCCCAACTCTGACTCCCTTATCTTTGCTTCACTCCCTGGTGCCCCTCCTCCTTCCCTTTCTCCCATGGTTCACTCTCCTCTATCAGACTCCTTCTTCTTCAGCCCTTTACCTTTCCCACCTATCCCCTCCCAGCTTCTCACTTCATCCCCCATCCACCTATCTTTTCCCTCAACTCTCTTCACCTATTACCTTCCAGCTTGTACTCCTTCCCCTCTCCCCACCTTCTTATTCTGGCTTATCCGCCCATCCTTTTCCAGTTCTAATGAAGGATCCCAGCCTGAAACATCTACATAGACGCTGCCTGACCTGTTCGGTTCCTCCAGCATTTTTTTGTGTGTGTGTGTGATAGGAATTAGGGATGTGGGGTCAGTGGAGAGAAATGGTGCACAGCCAAAAAAAAGTCAGCCATTGAATGGTAGAGGGGTTGAATGGCCAAGTCTTAGACTCATGGATTCATAGGGCACTACTGCACAGATACAGGCCCTTTGGCCCATGTAATCTGCCTAGTCTCATAGCCCTCCATACCCCTCCCATCTGGCTACTTATCCAAACCTCTATTAAATGTTGAAATGGAAACCACATTCACGACCTCCACTGGCAGCTCATTTCAAACTCAGCGTGAAGAAGATTCCCCTCATGTTTGCTTTAAACATTTAACCTTTCACCCTTAACCCATGACCTATGATCGCTAGTAATCCGACTCCTGCTTCTATTTTCTGTATTGTTACCTGCACATGTATCTTTGATTTAATTTCCCCCTTTTTTTTAAAACAGATAGCATCAATTTAATCAGAGTTTCAGCTTTAATTATACTGGGATTCCCCCAGAGACCACACTTATAATGATGGATACCTGTCAGACATTTGATAAGTGTTGTTTCTGGGGCAGTATAATGGTTCAGTAGGCCATGCCGCCGCCTCTCAGTACAGGTGACTCAGGTTCGGTCTTGATCTTGGGTGCTCTCTGTGTGGAATTTGCACATTCTCCCTCTGATAGCTTGCATTGCCCCACTCCTCCCAGTTCCCTCCCACATCCAGATTTGCCACTGTAAATTTCCCCAAGAGTAGGAAGGTGGGAGCAGAAACAAATGGGCATGTGAGTGAAAATAGATCACAGGGAGAAACAAGCAACACACATACACAATACTGGAGGAACTCAGCAGGCCAGGCTGCATCTATGGAAAAGAGTAAACAGTCGACAGTTTGGGGCAAGACCCTTCATCAGTACATCAGTTTCATTTTTAGAAACTTGCAGAAGGAAACTAAGAAGGTTATTAGGAAAGAAGAGACGAATTATGAAAGGAAGCTGGCGACTAATATCAAAGATACTAAAAGCTTTTTTAAGTATATAAAGGGTAAAAGAGAGTCAAAGGTAGATATAGGACCAATAGAAAGTGACGCTGGAGATATTGTAATGAGAGATGCAGAGATGGCAGAGGAACTGAATGCGTATTTTGCATCAGCCTTCACAGTGGAAGACATCTGCAGTACACCGGACATTCAAGAGTGTCAGGGAAGTGAGGCTTGCGCAGTGAAAATTACGACTGAGAAGGTGCTCGGAAAGCTTAATGGTCTGAGAGTGGATAAATCTCCTGGACCTGATGGAATGAATCCGCGGGTTCTGAAGGAAGTAGCTAGAGAGACTGAGGAGGCATTAACAATGATCGTTCAAGATTTGACAGATTCTGGCATTGTACCGGATGACTGGAAAATTGGAAATGTTTCTCTGCTATTTAAGAAGGGTGGGAGACAGCAGAAAGGAAGCTATAGACCTGTTAGCCTGATATCAGTGGTTGGGAAGTTGTTGGAATCAATTGTGAGGGATGAGATTAATGGATTACCTGGAGGCACATGGCAAGATAGGCCAAAGCCAGGAGGTTTCCTGAAAGGAAAATCCTGCCTGACAAACCTACTGCAATTTTTTGAGGAAATTACAAGCAGGGTGGACAAAAGAGATGCAGTAGATGTGGTGTACTTGGATTTTCAGAAGGCCTTTGACAAGGTGTCGCACATGAGGCTACTTAGTAAGATAGGAGTCCATGGAATTATAGGGAAGTTACTAGCACGGATGGAGCATTGGCTGATTGGCAGAAAACAGAGAGTGGGAGTAAAGGGATCCTATTCTGGCTGGCTGCCAGTTACCAGTGGAGTTCCATAGGGGTCACTGTTGGGACCGCTGCTTTTTACGATGCATGTCAATGATTTGGACTAAAGTATTAATGGATTGTGGCTAAATTTGCCCATGATACAAAGACAGTTGGAGGATTGGGTAGTATTGAGGAAATGAGAGCCTGCAGAGAGACTTAGATAGTTTAGGGGAATGGGCAAAGAAGTGGCAAATGAAATACAAACGTACAATGTTGGAAAGTGTATGGTCATGCACTTTGGTGGGAGAAATAAACGGGCAGACTATTATTTAGATGGGGAGAGAATTCAAAATCAAGAGATGCAAAGGGACTTGGGAGTCCTTGTGCAGGATACCCTAAAGGTTAACCTCCAGGTTGAGTTAGTGGTGAAGAAGGCGAACGCAATGTTGGCATTCATTTCTAGAGGTATAGAATATAAGAGCAGGGATGTGATGTTGAGTCTCTATAAGGCACTCATGAAACCACACGGAGTATTGTGTGCAGTTTTGAGCTCCTTATTTTAGAAAGGATATACTGACATTGGATAGAGTTCAGAGAAGATTCACAAGAATGATTCCAGGAATGAAAGGGTTACCGTATGAGGAAGGTCTGGTGGTTCTTTGGCTGTATTCCCTGGCGTTCAGGAGAATGAGGGGGGATGTCATTGAAACATTCCAAATGTTAAAAGGCCTGAACAGTTTAGATATGGCAAAGTTATTTCCCATGGTAGGGGAGTCTAGGGCAAGAGGGCACAACTTTAGTATTGAAGGATGTCTATTTAGAACAGAGATACGGAGAAATTACTTCAGTCAAAGAGTGGTAAATCTGTGGAATTTGTTGCCATGAGTGGCTGTCGAAGCCAAGTCATTTTGTGTATTTAAGATAGAGATAGATAGGTTCTTGATTAGCCAAGGCATCAAAGGATATGGGGAGAATGCAGGGGACTGGAAGAATTGAATCAGCTCATGATTGAGCTGAGGTGAGAGAGGGAAATAGGAATGGAGAATGGTGCGGGGGGGGTGCATTACTGGATGTTCGAGAAATCAATGTTCATACCATCAGGTTGGAGGCTACCCAGACATCGCAGCAGTAGAGGAGGCCATAGATTGACATATTGGAATGGGAGTGGAATTAAAATGGGTGGCCACAGGGAGATCCCGCTTTCACTGACGGACGGAGCGTAGGTGCTCAGCGAAGCGGTCTCCCAATCTACGTCGGCTCTCATCAATATATAGGATGCCACACCAGGAGCTCCGGATACAGTAGACATTCCTAACAAATTCACAGGTGAAGTGTCGCCTCACCTGAAAGGGTTGTTTTTGGGGCCCTGAATGGTAGTGAGGGAGGTGGTGTCGTGATAGGTGATAGTACTTGTTCTGCTTTCAAGGGTCAGTGCCAAGAGGGATGAATGGACTAGGGAGTCATGTAGGGAGTGGTCTCTGCGGAAAGCAGGAATGGGGGGGGCGCAAGGGAAAGATGTGTTTGTTGGAGGGATCCTGTTGGAGACGGCAAATAATGCTGTGGCAGTGGGTCTAAGTGAGCACGTGTTCGAAGAGTCAGAGGGCAGCAGGGATTGCAGAGCGGAAGCAGTGAGAGAAGGTTTCACTGAACTCACAAGGACATAAGTGGGATAATGGGACCAATCAGATTGCTCTGGAAGCCAGTATACACTGATGGGTTGACTGGCCAGCTTCTGTATTGTAAGGAAATAATATGAAAATTTATAAAAAGAGGACAGGAACACAGGCTGAGATTATAACCAGATTAGCGTTGATCATTAATAAATTGTGGAAGACTATAACACCATTCGACATAGGAGCAGGATTAAGCCATAGAGCCTATTGAGTTTGCTCCACCATTCCATCATGGCTGATTTATTTTCCCACCTAACCCCATTCACCCGCCTTCTCCTTGAAACTGTTAACACTTTCATAATCAAGAACCTTGCAACCTCCACTTTAAATATACCCAATGATTTGGCCTCCACAGCCGTCTGTGGCAATGAATTCCACGGATACACCACCCTCTGGCTAAAGAAATTCCTCCTCAACTCTGTTCTAAAAGGACATCCTTGTATTTTGAGGCTGTGCCCTCTGGTCCTAGACCCCCCAGTATAGAAAACATCCTCTCCTATTTTGGGCTTTTAATATTTAATAGATGTCAATGAGACTCCTCCCCCCACCCCTCATTCTTTTAAACTAAGGCCCAGAGCCAATAAGTCATATGTTAACCCTTTCATTCTTCAAATCATTCTCGGATGAACTACCAATTTCAGAAGTGGGATGAGTAGCCAACTCTTGCTTCTAACATATGCATCCATATATTGTTCTGACACGTACTTGTCACAGTTTGGGAATCAGACTGGGCTCTGGTACTGTATCATGTGCTCTATTATCTATTGTATCAGGCCACAACTGCTCTGATTATCCTTATACACAAAATGCAGAGCATTTCATCAACTCGTCCATCAAAATTTTAGGTAATGATGTAAGTCTTGGATTCTCCAGCCAAAACACTGTGGACACTACACAAGCTACAGTGGTTCAAGCAGGTAGCTCAAGCTCAGCTTCTCAAGGGCAGTAAGCAACAAGAAGTAAATACTGGCTTTGTTCATCCCATCCACATAAAACAATCAGCAGTGCAATGTTATTCTGTGACATTGCCTGGCACCTGTGGAATTACTGGTGGAACCAAATAATTCCACAGCTATCAGCTGATTTTGCTGAAAGAAGTCCGATCCTGTTAGAGGGAGGGGAAGGGTTAAATGGGTGACTAAACCCAACAATGCTGACTATTCACAAGTATGGTGACACAAACTCTTTGCCCTCTTCAGTGGAGTACTGAATAAATGAGGTGTAAGGAAAGCAAACGTAATAAAGTTCAAAGTTCAAAGTAAATTTGTTATTAAAGTTAGGTGGTAGCAATGATACAGAGGTTGAAGTCCTGCTGTGTATTATAATAATTAACACTCTGACACCTTCCTATGAATTCCACGCCGGTGTGAACAGGCTCATTAAAGTAACAGGCAAAAATTTCATAGGCAGTTACTATTAAAAACACACTCTGCAACTTCAACTGAGAAATCTTTTGGAAATGATTCATTTCCAGAGACATTTTTACAAACAGTCAGTCGCATCGGCTAACTTAAGCATTTTAGAAGTGATTGCTAACTGAAATATAAAGGGTGTCTTAAAAGGGATAACAGAGTAGGAAAAGAGCATGACATATCAAGTGGAAGAATCAAATTGTTTTTCATAACAATTGAGATATCTTTTGACTTGATGATTTTTCATGTCAAATACCTGGCAGAACTGATGTTCAGTCTGTAATGTTACTTGTTTCAGTGCACTGACCCATATTAAACACAAAAGCACTTTCATACAAATCCAACAGCCTATACAAAATCAGGGGAGTTCCATTTAGATAACACAAGAATGTTAGAGCATTAAAGAGATAATGCTGACATTGAGACACTCAAAACAGGAACACATACAGAACAACCATCACAAGGGAACTACAAATGGATCACATTGAGTAAAAATCTCATATTTTGCTCCTCAAATTGGACACAATTCTAAGGTACCTCTCCTGTCGTCAGTGGTCGTTGGCCCCAAAGCTGGGTTCAAATTACAATTACTCATGAATGCAGTTTTGTGCAGATTTACACGGCTTTTATTTTTTTTAATGATCTTGGATTTCATTCAACTTTCTCAATGTCTCTTTTGGTTTCACTGATCAAGGAGAAACCTAGAGTGCCCTCTAGTGCTCCCAAATAAATCTTTCCACTCACTGTGTTCATTGAGAATCAGACATCATTTTGGGCAGATTTACTTGCCATGTTTTCCTAATTGAAAAAGTGTAAATTTGGGCACATTGCACACAATCTTAGACTACAATTAACTCCTTTAATGTTGCTTTCTTAGGATAAATCCATAATACTCACTGTAGAAAAAAATAGAATTAAAAATGTATTTCTTCATGTCAGTATATAAATTCTCTTCTTGAATTGTGTACAAATAAAAGTGAGGAAGGGCAATTTAGTTCATTTAGTTCATCCCTCCCCTCAGTAACCGTAAACCTTGGCTAAATTAATCCTGAAAGTTGCCCATTTCCTTTAATTCCTTGTCATTTGCTCAACTAGTTAAATATTAGACAAGGAGTACGAAATTTCATTGCGGTGAGCATCTTGAAAACCTAAAATCTCCCAGATTCAGATCTATTTTGTTTCCCATTTGTCAATTAACACTGAAATAACCAAATTCTCTTTGGGGGAAGAAGGGAGGGGTTGGTCCCTTAACATCACATGCTGATCAACTCTCCTTGTTCCCTTATATAGAAATGAAGATCACCATTCATGGATTAAATATTGGAGCAGATACCTGGAGATTTTTGTACAGATTCACTCAATAGGTTTGGAAAATAACTGAAAATAAAATAAGGGAAATGACATATTAAAATTCACTGCTAGTACACCACACTTAATATTGTAAGACAGTGCAGGGTATGAAACAGTGGGATTGTAACCATTTTCATTGAAACCAATACCTATTAAAATGAAGTTATTCAGATACCATTAGGATTTAAATACACTTATTTTCAGGTTTTGGGACATAGCAGTATGGTGCTAATACCACTGGATGGCGATTTGGAGAAATTATACCACAATGGCTGGGAAATTTAAAAACATGAATTCAACGTGGATTTAAAAGGCTGCAATCAGTATTGGTGACTGAAATTATTGTTTTAATGCGAAAACCCACCTAGTACATTCATGTCTATTAGGAATGAAAATCTGCTGTCCCTACCTGGTCCGGTCTATGTGTGACTTCATACTCACAGGTAAAGAGAAGGCTATTTTAAAAAAAATTTTATTTAGAGATACAGTGCAGAACAGGCCCTAAGGCCCAATGAGCTGCACCACCCAGCAACCCACATATTTAACCCTAACCTAATCACAGGACAATTAACAATGACCAATGAACCTACTGTTTTTGGACTGTGGGAGGAAACCAGAGCACTTGGAGGAAACACGCCCGTTCACAGGCAGGAACGTAAGGGATCGAGGTCCGAGAGCAGGAAACGACCAATGTCCATCCCTGCTGCTCCGCATCACTTAAAGCATCGAGCCAGATTAAGACGTCAATCTGATAAACAAACTGGTGTTCAGCCCCACTGTTCCATGCCAGTCCCCCATCTGAGCCCGTCCCATCTGCCTGAGATTGACTCATCTTCGTTCCTTCTCGGTGCTGCCATTAGGCAGGAGGTACGGGAGTCTTGGATCTCACGCCACCAGTTTCAGGAGCAGTTATGGCCTGCAGCCACTGGGCTCCTGGATCGGCTTCACTCAATTTTGCACTGAACTGACCCCACAGCCTGCGGCACTCTTCCAGGAACTCCACAGTTCATGTTCTATCTATAATTTGTTTACCTTTTTTATTACTTGCACAATTTGTTCTTTTTATTGTGCACAGTGGACGTTTGTTGGGCTTTGTTGTGTGGGGGTTCTCAATGGATTCTATTGCCTTGTTTTGTGGCTGCCTGCAAGAAGCTGAATCTCAAGTTTGTATATGGGATATATACTTTGATAATAAATGGACTTTGATCTTTGAGTGAGATACCAGGAATCTAAGCGTCAGCCAAGGCTTTTGGGGAGATGGAAGAGTGAGGCAAAATGAAGGGTCAACTGGAATATGTTCATCAGTAATTAAATAAAATTGTAAAAAATGTTCAAGGGAGATAGAAATGATGGGTAGAAATAATTAAGGAAAATCTAAATCTGAAGGACATGCTTAGTTCCTATGTAAAGTAGTTTTTAGTGACTCATTCAACTATACAGGATTAATCCTGTAATGTAGAATTAATTAAGTTATGTCAGATAATGTCATAACATTTAGTTAAAACAAATTGCTAGCTCAGAAAGAATCCAATTTTCCTTGGTCTTTTACAGCCTTGAGCTAAGATCCTGGTGGATTATTCTGGTGGTGATAGATTGATTGGTCAGGGCATGAAGGTATACAAGCAGAAGGCAGGAGATTGGGGCTGAGAGGAAAAATGGATCGGCCATGACAAAATGGCGGAGCAGACTTGTTGGGCTTAATTCTGCTCCTATATCTTATGGTGTTAACAGTTTCTTATCTGAAGCTGCGAGTTCCTAACTGCTTTAGCAAGACTCATGTAGAAACATTGAACACTGCAAAAAGCAGCCAGAAAGGTAAATCACGAGATGTGGAGAGGATGTGTTCTATTGTAGGGAAATCTAGGATTAAAGGGCACAGCCTCAGAATGGAAGGACGCCTGTTTAGGACAGAAGTGAGAAGGAATTTCTTTAGCCAGAGGGTGATGAATCTGTGGAATTCATTGACACAGACAGCTGTGGAGACCAAGTCATTGGGTATATTTAAAGCAGAGGTTGATAGGGCCTTGATTAGACAGGGTGTCAAAGGTTACAGGAGAAGTCAGGAGACTGGGGATGAGAGGGATAATAAATCATCTATGATTGAATAGTGGAGCAGACTCAATGGGCCAAATGGTACTCTTATGTCATATGGTCAGTCTGATCATGTGATGCCATTGGTGCTTTCGGTTAAAGTTATTTTATCGTATTTTCATTGAAAACAGTATAAACTTACCAATGAACATTTAACCCTCCAAATGGGTCAGTGTAATGACTATAAATCTTCAGGTATAATACAAACTGAGCTAGAGCAAATCAAAGGTACAGAAAAAGAAACATAAAAATTTGCTTCATTTGTCACATGTATATCAAAACCTACAGTGGAATCCGCCATTTGTGTCAAATTTAAACAGCGAGGATTGTGCAAGAGTTGGCAATGTTTTCAGCACCACCATAGCATGCCCAAACTCACTAACTCTGACCCACACATCTTTCGGATACGTGAGGAAATCTAACTGGTCATGGGAAAAAACTACAAACAGAGGCAGGAATTGACCCAGAATTTAAAGCTAGTGCTGTATTAGCAGTACACTATCTGCTATGCTGAACATCTTTCTGAAGGTTCATATGAAGATGTTGAGAATGACCTGTAGACCAGGTACATTATTCCTTGCTCCCTTCGGCATGGTCAACATTCCTGATAACTTTACTAGCGTCCCCCTGCTTCCTAACCATAAAACCATAAAACATAAAAGCAGAATTAGGCCAATTGTCCCATTGAACTTACTCCACCATTCCATGATGGCTGATTTATTATCCCTCTCAACCCCATTTTCCTACCTTTGCCCCATCATCTTTGATGCCCTTACTGATCAAAAACCTAGTAATCGCTGCTTTGAATGACTTGATCTTCAGAGCTATCTGTGGCAATAAATTCCACAGATTCACCACCTCTGACTAAAGAAATTTCTCCTCATCTCTGTTCTAAAGGGACACTTTTGTATTCTTGGGTTGTGCTCCCTGGTCCTAGTCACCCCCACTATTGTAAACATGTTCTCTATGTCCACTCTATCCAGGCCTTTCAATATTCGATAGACTTCAATGAGATCCCCCCCTTATTCTTTGAACCTCCAGCAGGTAAAGAGTAATATAGCTCTGATGATACACAGTAATCAAACCAGTAATGGTTGTACTAAATGGTGGATCACACTATAAATGGTGGCCTACTCTTGTTCCTAGTTTGTATTTTTATTATACTTTTTTGATAGATCACTTGAAATCTATTTCTGCAGCATGTGATACAGTGTAAAGAAAACATGCCCCAGATAGTCATGCTGTCAATAATGTAAGAAGCTACTTGCCCAGGGATGACATAAATAGAAGAAAAATATTGCATATCAGATACTTAATCAGTTATTTGTACCGAGAGAAAAAGATACCATCTGTTCACAACATATGCAGCAGCTAGTTGAGAAAGCTTTCATTTTGAATGGTAAAGATCCCCTAGATAAATATACTTAAATCCACCGTGGACCGTCTCAAACTGAGCTGTGAAAGGAGGATTGAGCTTGGGGCTAGCAACTCTATCCTATAAAAACACAGAGCTATAAGGCTACAGAACCACCAAAAATAGCTCCATTTATCTCATCCCCAGGACAGGAAGGATCTTAAAAGATAGGCTACACGGGGTCAAAAAGTGGTCAGAGGACTCTGACCAGCTTCTATTGGTGACCTATACCCCAGTAGGGTAATGGGCTTAAAAAAACAGATTGTTTGACTTGGAAAGTTTTAGAAAACATTTGCTAATGTAGATCACCGAATGGCAGCAATTACTATCGCTATAGCATTCATGTTTAACCCAGCTCCTAGTATACAAATAATAATTCTTATAGGATACATAAAGTATTAACCACCTGTACAAATTTGATGATGTTTCCTAATGAAGAGTCTTAGCCTGAAACACCAACTCTTTATTCCTTTCCATACATGGAAGTTGCAACAAAGCAAGACTTAACATGCTCCAGCATTTTGTGTGTGTTACTCTTAACAAATTCCCAATGCCTTGATAACTTGCCTTCAATTCCATAACACTTTTTAACTGGTTTCCTAATGCCGTGCTTTCAATAATTAAAATCCAACTGATGTGACCTCTTGAGGATTACAAAATGATCACAAATTCCAGTTTACAGGACATAACAATTTCACTATGAACTGGAATGTTAACCCACACAGTAAAATACAGATGAAGCCACACTCAGGTTGGAGGAACAACACTTTATATTCCGTCTGGGTAGCCTCCAACCTGATGGCATGAACATTGACTTCTCTAACTTCCGTGAATGCCCCACCTCCCCCTCGTACCCCATCCGTTATTTATTTATTTATATATATATATATACACACACCTTCTTTTTCTCTCTCTCGTTTTTCTGCCTCTGTCCCTCTCACTATACCCCTTGCCCATCCTCTTGGCTTCCCCCCCTCCCCCTTTCTTTCTCCCTGGGCCTCCTGTCCCATGATCCTCTCATATCCCTCTTGCCAATCAACTGTCCAGCTCTCGGCTCCATCCCTCCCCCTCCTGTCTTCTCCTATCATTTCAGATCTCCCCCTCCCGCTCCCACTTTCAAATCCCTTACTCACTCTTCCTTCAGTTAGTCCTGACGAAGGGTCTCGGCCTGAAACGTCGACTGTATCTCTTCCTAGAGATGCTGCCTGGCCTGCTGCGTTCACCAGCAACTTTTATGTGTGTTGCCAGTAATATATCATCAATTTTTTTTAACACTATTCATCCAAATCCAGTGACAGCTATCCTTTGCATGTATAAAGCATTATGTACAGTATCTCATTATATAACAGTGTTGAAATCTACCTACCACTACCTATGTACTGATTTCAAAACAGTAAGCATTATATTACTTTCGGTACACTTCTCACTTCACTGATAGTTAATTATCAACAATGACCTTCAATAGATATAAATGTATTCATGAAGCATGTCTCCTAAATAGTTTCAATTTCAAGGATGAGATTATCACAAATGCGATTTATATTTTTTTCTCCACATCGAAGTCTCACCCTCTTTTCATTACTACCTTCAGGGAAGAGATACAGGAATCCAAGGATGCATACGCAATGTTTTAGGAACAGCTTCTTCCCTCTGCCGTCAGATTGCTGAACTGTCCGTGAACATTACTTCAGTACTTTGTTCTCTTTTCACACTACTTATTTATTCACAAATATTTCTTATTGTTACTTAGAGATTTTCCTATGTATGGTACCGTACAGCTGCTGCAACACAACAAATTTCATGACGTACGTCAGTGATACTAAATCTGATTCTAATTCACTATTATGGTAATTGGGAAATGGTAAGCTTCAAAAAGAACTCATCATCTCTTGTTTTGTGGAGCTGTTTTAAAGAATTATATGCATCATTGGCAAGAGTAAAATTCATTACTTATCCCTAAGTGTCCTTGAGTAGATGGTAGCGAACTGCCCTCTGAACTAGTATGAGGTTTATAGATAGGGTAAATACAAGCAGGCTTTTTCCACTTAGATTGGGTGGGACTGCAACTAGAGGTCATGGGCTAAGAGTGAAAGTTGAAAAGTTTAAGGAGAACATGAAGGGAAATTTCTTTTTTCAGAGGGTCATCAGAGTGTGGAATGAGCTGCCAGTGCAAGTGGTGCATGCAAACTTGATTATAATACTTAAGAGAAGTTTGGATAGATACATGGATGGTAGGGATATGGAGGGCTATGGTTCCCGTGCAGGTAGATGAGAGCGGGCAGGTTAAATGGTTTGGCACAGACTTGATGGACTGAAGGGCCTGTTTCTATGTTTTACTTTTCTATGACTCTACTGCTACCACAACATAACTGAATTGCTTTCTTGACCATTTCGGGCAGCGTTTAAGAGCCATTCTCTTTGCAATAGGTTCGGCATCACATGGGGGTTGGACTAGGCAGTTCAACAGATTTCCTACTCCGATGGTTAGATGTGTAGTTTTGTGATCGATACACACTTAGTTAACTGAATTTCAATTCCACAACTGCGCTGCTAAACTTTAAATTCAGGTCTCTTACAATCTAACTCCACCATGGACAGTCCCAAGCCCGGCTGCGAAGTAGGAGAGTTGGGCAAGGGTCTAACCCATTCCACAAAATCCCAGAGCTACAGAAATGCCAACAGAAACTCCAAAGACCTCATCCCTCAAAGAGGAAAGGTACTCGAAGATGGGCTACACCTGGGGACAACTTGAAAGACTGGCCCAGGGCAAAGGACTCTAGTGAGCTGCTGTCAGGAGCCTATCTCCCAGTGGAGATGATGGCTTTAAGCAAGCAAGCTCTAACAATCTAGCCTGGTAATTTAACTAATCCTCCAAAGAAGCTTATGGCCTCAGCAGAGATTTTATGTTTCTATTGCTACTCATGATCTATAAAAAACTCCAGTGATATTGTGGAAGTTGCAACAAAGCAAGACTTAACATAACATCCAGGCAAGGATGGTTTACAAATAGCGTGTGGTTAGCTCAAGCAAGAAAGGTCTTTGACGAGAACAACTTCCCTTTCCACAATGGCGGTCAGAGCCATTTGGCATACGGAGACAAGATAAGGATGCTAGGGTGTCACTTACTATTGATGAATTACCTTACTAATTCTTAAGTATTTTTGGTCTTTAATGCATAGATTATATTGGCTAATAGGTAGTTGATCACGCAAATAAGGAATTTGAATATACACAAGGTTACCAATTGGTCAGTATCTGTATCAATCATGTATAAAAATTGTACTTATTTGTTCAAACTTCAGAGCAGTGTGATGACAGGATCTACGCTGTTCTCCTTGTACTCAAATAAATAAAGTGGGACTGAGAAACGAGTGTGAGTTTTCAGGGTCCAGTTAATCAGCGATGAAGACATCAATAGAAGGCATATCTGTACTGTGCCTGCTCAACAAACTTCCTCGAGATTACTGTGGATGTACGAGATTGGAAATGAAAGCCTATGAAGGTGCTATGCAGAGTCATCTCAGATTTTCTCACTCCACAGGAGCATGCTTGCCTGCTGAATTTCACATTTAATTCAGAGTTCCAACTTCCACAGTATTTTACTAACACCTGGAGGAACTCAGTGAGTCAAGCAGCATCTGTGGAGGCAAAGGGATGGTCAGTGTTTAAGCTCAGGATCCTATCAAGATCAAGATTTATGCAGGATCACATCCAAAATGTCAGCCATCCCTTTGACTGCACAGGTGCTTGTCCACATGCCGATTTCCTCGTGCAGTTCCTTTGTTGCTCCATATTCCAGCATCTGCAGTCTCTTGTGTCCCCACAGTATCTCACTCATGTTTTAATATAAACAACTTATTGCCTGGAGTCCTCTTTGGGACTAACACAAGTTTTGCTTTCCTTTTATTCAAGTTCTAATTAACTTTAACTAATTACAAAAGGACTTTGTTTCTATTTCAGTTTTTTGAAGGGATGTTAACATGAATCCTTCTCTACTATTTGTATAAAATCCTATTAATTAATTTTGAAGAAGAAAAAGAAAGATATTCCACAAAGCCTAACAGAGCAGTTTACGGGCTTTCTGGATGGAAATACGACATCTGAGTTTCCAGCATTACCACAACGTCAAAAAAATCAAGATTAGTTTACTGGATGACAAATACTTTGGGATGGAATAGAGACTTGAATGACACTATTAATGTTTAAGTCTCTGTTGTACTGCCTGCTGAACACCATCCCTAATACTCTTTAAATTCTATCAGAAATATGATCCATGGTTCCAAAATATGGGGTAAGCTTCAATTTCCATTTCTTTGACTTTAAAATTAAAAAAAGAACACATTTTGTGGATACATTGAACACAAATTTCACAATAAATGTCAGTGATACATAAACCTGATTCTGATTCATGGAAATAGTAAACTTGGCCTGTTTTTGATGTTGGTTACTCCTTTTTTATCTCCATCAATTTGGTTCATAATTTCCTTTTGCAGTTCATCACTCCTCAAGCTGACTCATTTACATCTGGTTCAATGGAAAATGGTAGATGCAATTTGTTTCATCTTTACAAGTGCAAAACCCTTTTGGGGTGGATTGGGAGTTGGGATGGTGACTGCTAAAAACCTAACAAGATAGGTACCTTGAAATGGGACCATGTTTTACCACAAATGAACAGTAAACAGACTACAAAGGGTGACAAGTCCTATTGGTACAGACAAGAGGTTCAACAAAAGGACTTCTTTAGTTATGATTTCTTAAATCACATGACAAATGGGACAGCTGCTTGTCATTTTACCCTGAAATTTGAACTGTAGATTTGTGCCAGAGTCCCGTAAATTGGTTCGCTGTTTCTCAAGCCATTGCTACGTCGCACCGTGTCTATGTTTTCATTTCCATCAAGCATCCCCTCAACATTCTTTCATCAAAAGGGATGAACAAATAAGAGAGACAGAAAGTTATTTATTAAGGTAATGAACATGTCTAGCCAGTGGGGCTTCACTGACCTCCACAAGCTTAAAAAAGACATTCTTGCTAAAGTTGCATATGCATGAACATTACTTGTGGACCAAAAGTCATTCAGTTATAGGTCCTAAATATGAGACTTTTCACCAATGTACGTAACATGCTACCCTTTAGTTGTTTCTGTAAATGTCATGTTGTAAAGTGCGTTTGAAGGGGATTGCTAGGAGAGATTACAGCTAAAAATGCAACAGGCAAGGCAGAGATTCAATTTTATGGGGTTGGGAGATCAAAGGTTGTAAATGTGTTTGACAGTCTCTGCTTGAAGGTCTAGTGCACTATTACTGGGCAATAGAGGCTGCATTATATGACAGAATAGAAGGACCATGGACCCTTATCCAGAATGGAGTTAAGAAGAGTGTTGCTGACCTTCCGTTTCCTCCTCTGAAGACGGAGGAGCTCTTTGTGTTGCCTTGACACAAAGTTAACAGCGGCGTATTCCAGAAGGGCAGAAAACACAAACAGCAGGCAAACCGCCATCCAGATATCAATTGCCTTGACGTAGGACACCTGCAGTGAGCAGAAGGGAATATTAGCATCTTGCATCATAATGGCAGGCTGAGAATTAAACTCCAGAGAGTTGCACAAGAGAACTCTGTGTGTTGAGAAAGATGATTAAATAACTCAAATTTGTGACAATATTTTATATTTGACTGATTTGGATGATATATGTATGTAATTTTACATCTCATATATTGGTTATTACCTACAACGGTTAATTTAAGCCATAGAACCATAGAACCATAGAACCATAGAAACTACAGCACAGAAACAGGCCTTTTGGCCCTTCTTGGCTGTGCCGAACCATTTTCTGCCTAGTCCCACTGACCTGCACACAGATCATATCCCTCCATATACCTCCCATCCATGTATCTGTCCAATTTATTCTTAAATGTTAAAAAAGAACCCGCGTTTACCACCTCGTCTGGCAGCTCATTCCATACTTCCACCACTCTCTGTGTGAAGAATCCCCCCCTAATGTTCCCTTTAAACTTTTCCCCCCTCACCCTTAACCCATGTCCTCTGGTTTTTTTCTTCCCTTGCCTCAGTGGAAAAAGCCTGCTTGCATTCACTCTATCTATACCCATCATAATTTTATATACCTCTATCAAATCTCCCCTCATTCTTCTACGCTCTAGCCATAAGACAAAGGAGCATAATTAGGCCATTTGGCCCATCAAGTCTTGATGGAATGGCCGATCTATTTTTCGTCTCAACCCCGTTCTCCTGCCTTTCCCCATAACCTTTGACACCCTTACTAATCAAGAAACTATCATCCTGCACTTTAAGTATACCCAAGGACTTGGTGTCCACAGTTGTCTATGGTAATGTAGCCCACAGATTCATTACCTTCTAGCTAAAGAAATTTCTCCTCACCTCTGTTCTAAAGGGACGTCCTTCTATTCTGAGGCTGACTTGGCCTCCACCAATTTTAAGATTAGTGGTGTTAGTTTTAGCTCAAGAGGCTGTGGCAAAGACTAAGGCTTAAGCTATTGAATATTGAAAGGCCTGGATAAAGTGGATGTGGATAGGATTTTTCCAATAGTGGGAGCGTCTAAGAACAGAGGGCACAGTATCAGATTAGAACAAAGCTGAAGAGGAATTTCTTTAACCAGAGAGTGTTGAATCTGCGGAATCAATTGACATAGAAGGCTGTGGAGGCCAAAGTTTTGGATGTACTTGAAGTAGAGTTTGATAGGTTCTTGATTAGTAAGATCATCAAAGATTATAGAGAGAAGGTAGGAGAATGGGCTTCAGAGGGAAAATATACAGTATCAGCTATGATAGAATGGCAGAGCAGACAGACTCAGTGGGCCAGATGACATAATTCTACTCCTATTTCTTATGATCTTATTGTCCAGCCTACACATGCAGTCACTTCTTAGCCTCCACCCATCTCATAGAAGTCACTTGCCACTCATTTCTAGCTCTTCACCTGCAGCCTATTTAAACCCAACTCTCATCCACAGTCCTTATTCCTTCATTGATCCAGCCAGTTTCAACCAGTTGCTCCTAGCCTTCAGTTATCTCATTGCCTGTTGTATTTAGTATTGATTTCTCTTGTTTTGTGGCCCCTCGTGGCTTGTTATATTGCAGACTACTATTAATTTTATCGCTCAGCGCTTGACTGTCTCTGCTGCTTTGCTTTTGGGTCAAGTCTCCTTTACATTTTCTGACAGGATGAGTGAAATATTGATTGACCCAGCAGAGTAGGCTTGCTTAAAGGACGTCATCCGTTGGCAGGAACATACAATCCAGAAGCAGCAAGGAACCATTGTCCATCTGCTCGCCACTCTCAAGCAACTCTCCCCTTTGATGCAGCAACCCCGTGCCAGTCAACTGCTTCTCTTGGAGCCCCAGATTCCAGTGCCAGAAAGCTTCAACGCATCTCTAACCTGACGCCACAGCTTCCTTTCTCAGTGCGTTTTACATTTCAAGCTCCAGCCCTCTCTGAATTCTACAGACTGAGCCAAGATTCCCTTTATCATCTCTCTCCTGACAAGGTGAGCTCTGACCTGGGTCACTGCTAAATGTGACAATGAAAACCACCACTTGGCAACAAACGTGAGGGTTTCACTGCTGAGATGTGCCATTTTTATGAGTATTTGGGAAGTGGAAGGGAATCAGCAGATTGGATATTTTGCCCGTGTAAAGGTTCACGCTCTGTGCTGGATTATACCATGGAATTCAGGACCCTCATGTTGGAGTGTGGCTGGAATGCAGAAAAACAAGCTGTCTAGCAGGGAGATGCTCATGGCATTTGAAAGGTTCATTACTCTGTCCTTCTGTATTGACAAGTGGCTTCTGCAGCTACCCTTCAGAACATCAGCTGGAACCCCTGTTCATTCCCAGAATAATTTTAAGGAGCAGGACCCTCATCAATGCCTCTGGAAGCCATGTTGTTAGGAAAAGCTCCCTTAACCTCCCAAGAGCATGAGCGTTGCTGAAGAACTTATGTACCTGCAATTGGAGCAGCTGATCACCAATGCATCAAATGCCCACTGCTTCCAGGAAATGGTGCTGCCAGGTAGAGATGAAGGACTTTTTATTTGGTAAACTCTCCTGGCTCCTCATTCTGACACCACAGCCTGACTCAGCTTTTCTGTTCTCCTCCACACACAGGAGGCTCTGGTGGATCCTAGTGCCACAGGCAACTTTCTGGACTGGACTATTTGTGTGCAAGCTTAGATTCCATACCAAGCGTCCCTCATTCCCCCACTACATGACGGTCGCTGACAGACATTCCTTGGGGTCTGGCATGGTTAGAGCATGCGCATACACCATGCACATGAGATTCGGAAAGCACTACGAGACATCCAATTTCTCCTATTCAGTTTACCCAACACTCCTCTTATTTTGAGTTACCCTGACTCTCCAGTCATGATCCTTACTTCACCTGGTCATCCAGTTCACTGCTGAGTTGGGGACCCACCTGCCTGCAACCTCAGATGACTACACTCTGTAGATCCATGGAGATGGAGGAAACCATTGACCTTACCAAACTCTCACAGGAATGCCATGACCTAGCAACTGCCTTCAATAAAAGGGAGACCAGCACCCTGCTGCCTCACAGACCACAGAACTGCGAAATTGATTTTCTCTTGGGCACCAACCCTCCATGAGGTCATTTGAGGTCTCTTCTCCTGAGACCCAAGCCACGAATGATTACATAACCGTAACACAATAGTATGGCTTCATTCAACCATCCCAGGACCCAGCCAGAGCAGTATTCTTTGTTAAAAAGAAGTGTACTGAACAAAATTGCTATTACGAACCACTTCCCTCTTCTGTTGGAATCATTCCACAGGACCAGATCTTCACCAAACTTGATCTACGGATTGTGCACAAACTGGCTCCATATCCACCAGGGGGATGAGAAGAAGACACACTCAGAACACCCTATGGCCACCAGTGATGCCTTTTGGACTTTCCAACAGTCTAGCCTTTTACCAAGCCTTCATAAATGAGATCCTCTGAGACCTGATACACAGATATATATATTGATCCACTTTGACAACATCCTCATCATCTCTAAGGACCCTCAAGGCCATATCTGTCACTTCTATTCAAATCTTCAGTGTTTCCTCGAAACTCAACTGTACTACCAGTTAGAGAATGTCAGTTCCACACCCCTGTGATTTCCTTTCTGAGTTATGTCCTTTCATCCAAAGCCTAACCACAGATTCAGGGAAAGTGCACACCATAGTTGAATTGCCTGACCACACTCCCTTAGAGGGCTACAGCATTTCTTGGGCTTCCAACTTCTACTGCTGTTTCATAAGAAACTACAGCCAAATCATTGCTTCCTTCAGCTCCCTCACCAATTCACGTACCTCACATATAACCTAGCCTGCTGCCATGCATCACGGTTTAGAGGATCTCAAGAGACGCTTTATCACTGCTCTCATTCTCCATCATCCAAACACCTCCAGACATTTTGTGTTTGAGGTGTACACATCTGATGTTGGCACCATGGCATTCCTCTCTCAATGAGGATTGGAGGGGAAGACACACCTTTATGCTTTCACACACATGTCCAACTCTACACAGCGCCATTATGGAGTAGGAGACGGGGAGCTACTTGCCTTTAAGTAGGCCTTGGAGGAATGAAAACATTGGCTGATAGGAAATACTGAGCCCTTATTGATCTGGACTGACAGTCAGAAACTTATATCCATGCAACAGACCTGCCAACTCAACCTACATCAGGATTGCTGGGTCTTCCTCTTTGAACAACTCAACTTCACCATCTCATACTGGCCCTGTTCCAAGAACACTAAGGCACAGCAGTTTGACCCAGCTGAAATGGCGATCAACCCTCAGCCCATCCTCGCAGATCCTCATCCTAATCATCTGGAACCATGAAAACCAGATTTGCCAGGCCCTACAGCATGAATCTTCTCTGGCCGACACCTCTGACAGCAGCATTTATATGCCAGTTACCATGCGCCGTGAGGAACTCCAGTGGACCCATTCCTCATCCCTCACTGGCCATCCAGGTGCACAATGGACCCTGATTTTCTGTGACACCTGTTTGGATGTCCCACCGTGACCACAGATGTACATCAGTTCATCACTGTTTGTCCTCAACGTGCTCATCCTCCAGCTGGTGACCCTCTGAAGTCCCTACCGGTTCCTTGTCGCCTGTTGTCCCACATTGTCATGGATGCTATCATGGGTTTGCCACCTTCCAGTGGGCCATGGTGATCATGACAGTGGTGGACCGGTTCTCCCAGCCGGCCCACTTCAATGCCCTCCCCAAACTTCCATCAGTCGCTGAGACGCAGACTCATGTTGGTTCTCCCACATGAAGTTCACCTTCACGGCTTCCTTTGGGACATTGTGTCAGATCAGGACCCACGATTCATCTCCCCTTCTGGTGAGCCTTCTGCTCCTTCCTCCACTGCTCAGTGAGTTTGTCCTCTAGCTATCATCCGCAGATCAATGGTCAGTCAGAAGAGGCTAACCAGTAAGTGAGGAAGCTTCTGCAATGCTTTGCTGCCTCTAACCCTTCCACATGGAAGAAGTGTCTGCTTGAGGCCAAGCTGTCCTACAATCTACACACCTCCTCTGCCATAGCGATGTCACCCTTGGAAGTGCTTCATCGCTACCAATCTCTGTTGTTTCCCACAGAGGAGCCAATGGTGGAGGTCCCATCTGTCAGGGCCCTGGTTGTCCGCTGCCAGAGTGCCTGGAAGAGGGCACAGAGTCCATCCTAGTTCCCAGCTGTGCCTACATTGGCTAGCCCAACTGTCATCAGCGCCCAGCCAGACTACTCCAGCCTGGGAACCGGCTCAAGATGTCCACCTGAGAACTATCTCTGCGCATTGACCCCTGCAAGTTCTCACCCTGGTTTATTGGCCCCTTCAAGATTACGCTTCGCATACCTCTAGCTACTTACCATCCATGCAAATATACACCTTGGATCCATCGCTCATCAAAGAACTCCCCCAGCCAATTCAGATCATCCTGGGCTCTTGGGGCCTGGCCATGGGTAGTGGGGTGGTGGAGGTCCTGTCAGGCATCCACAGCAGGCACCCCCCCGCCCCCAGCCTCCACTCAACTAATAGGAGTAACCTGCCTCTTGTTTCTAACTCATCACCTGCAGCCTATTTAAACCCAACTTTAATCGCCAGTCCCTGTACACTCATTGAATCAGCTGGACTCAAACAGTTGCCTGTAGCCTTCCATTACCTTGTGCCTGTTGTGCTTAGTATCTGTTCTGTCTTGTTTTGTGAACCCTCGTGGATTGTTAATCTGCAGTCTACTATTATCACTCATTGCTTAGTCACCTCTGCTGCTCTGCTTTTGGGTCAATCCTCCTCTACATTTCTTGACACTTGTGCTTTTATGTTTAATCAAACTATTCTCTCCTATACAACCCATAATGCATCATATTTTCTTACATCCATGTGCTCTTAAATGTCCCTATTGTATCAACTTCCAGCATCACTCCGGACAGTGTTTTTCAGGTATACACCACTCTTTTTGTAAAATAATGTACATCTGACATCTCCCCTAAACTATCCTCCACTCACTTTGAACTAATGGCCTTGAATGGAGCAATTGAAATAGCAGTCTCCATTGTATTAGTTGTGAACTATATCCCCAAATAATCCTTGAATTTCTTCCAGAATGGTAGGACAAGATCATTACAATATATTGAATGCTTTGAATAAGTCATTCTACACAGATCAAAATTTGAGTGAGTACAACCTTACTTTTCCTTTCTAGGTATCATTCTATATATCTATCTATCTCTGAGTCAGTATATACTTCCTAAGGACTGGTGCTGGGAACTGATAATTGTACACAGCAGGCATGGGTTAAACAGGTTTTGTACAGTTCTGTACAGCACTTACCTCCATGCATTCTTGCAAGAGACCGCTGTTCCATTGTCTATTTGATTAGCTTCAATAATATCTAAAGCAGTCAAGTAATCTATACATAAACCTTAAGTCTTTTTAAACCTCCGTTAATGTTCACTTCTTCATAGTATAGTATAGTATATAGTATGGTCATACTTAATTGATCCCGGGAGAAATTGGTTTTCGTTACAGTTGCACCATAATTAATTAGATAGTAATAAAACCATAAATAATTAAATAGTAATATGTAAATTATGCCAGGAAATAAGTCCAGAACCAGCCTATTGGCTCAGGGTGTTTGACCCTCCAAAGGAGGAGTTGTAAAGTTTGATGGCCACAGGCAGGAATGACTTCCTATGACGCTCTGTGTTGCATCTCGGTGGGATGAGTCTCTGGCTGAATGTACTCCTGTGCCCACCCAGTACATTATGTAGTGGATGGGAGACATTGTCCAAGATGGCATGCAACTTATGTTCATGATTTTAACGGTAGTGTTGTTCTCACATAAACTATTAATCCATGTAAAATAATGGCAAAAGGTTTATCTAATGAATGTTGCAAGGGCTTCTGTTGAATATGGAATGATACAACTGGTGTTTGACCCAGAGGCACAGAACATCCAAAGAATCCAATTATCTATGGAACTGCCTAATGCTGAATTCAAAAAGAGGCATATATATATATGACTCTATTTGTATATGCACATATAATGTGTGTGTATGTACATGCAGTATACGTAAAAAGTCTTAGGCACATATATACAGCTAGGATGCCCAAGGATTTTGCACAGTATTGTAGTAATTTTAAGTATTGCATTGTACTGCTACCTTCATCCCTGCTAGTGTCCCCTTCCAATCATCTTTGGCCTGCTCCTCTCGCATGACTCTGTACTTCCCTTTCCTCCACTGTAAAACTGATACATCTGTTTTTGGTTTCTCCCTCTCAAACTGCAGGTGAATTTTATTATAGCATTGGATTGGTCAAAGAACACTGAGGCTGTCTACAAGAAGGGTCAGAGCCGTCTCTATTTCCTGAGGAGATCGAGGTCCTTTAACATCTGCCGGACGATGCTGAGGATGTTCTATGAGTCTGTGGTGGCCAGTGCGATCATGTTTGCTGTTGGGTGCTGGGGCAGCAGGCTGAGGGTAGCAGACACCAACAGAATCAACAAACTCATTTGTAAGGCCAGTGATGTTGTGGGGATGGAACTGGACTCTCTCACGGTGGTGTCTGAAAAGAGGATGCTGTCTAAGTTACATGCCATTTTGGACAATGTCTCCCATCCACTACATAATGTACTGGGTGGGCACAGGAGTACATTCAGCCAGAGACTCATTCCATCGAGATGCAACACTGAGCATCATAGGAAGTCATTCCTGCCTGTGGCTATCAAACTTTACAACTCCTCCCTTGGAGGGTCGGACACCCTGAGCCAATAGGCTGGTCCTGGACTTATTTCCATCTGGCATAATTTACATATTATTATTTAATTATTTATGGTTTTATATTGCTATATTTATACTCTATTCTTGGTTGGTGCAACTGTAACGAAACCCAATTTCCCTCAGGATCAATAAAGTATGTCTATCTATCTATCTATCTATCTATGATCATTGCATCCTAAGGGCTCCTTTGTCTTAAACTCTCTAATCAAATCTGGTTCTTGACATAAAACCCATTTCAGAATTGTCTTTTCCCCAATCACAAGCTCCCCTTCCCGAGGACTACAAGTCCAGCCTGAATCTGCATCACACTTTATACCTATATAGAATATTTTTGTTCAGTGGGGTACAAAAGTGACCAGGTGGTTAAGTGCTTAATAGTTAACTGTTTTAATTTTGAAGATGACATTAGTTAATTCTATGAAAAAAAATGGCCTCCTACCTTTGGGAGAGAAGCTCGAGATCCAGAGCTTTGTGTGGTCATTGTGAGAACTGTGGTAATACCCAAGGCTACTCTTGCAGGGGCTGCGTCCATATTTATCCAAAAGGACACCCAGGAAAGAATGACGATCAGAAGACTGGGAATGTACATCTGAATGAGATAATAACCCATCTGTCTCTCAAGATGGAATCGCACTTCAATACATGTGAATTTTCCTGCAAGAGTTTAAATAGAGACATAAGAAAGATAGATGTATATTAGACCCAATGCATGTGAACTTTCGAATGACATGTCATAGTACAAATGTCAATTTCTTTTGAAGCATTTTTGTGCAATTTTACGCAGGGGTAATCAGGCAGTCTTCAAGGATGCACATTCAGCCCATTGTTTTACTCTGTCTACACTCATGGCTGCGTGGCTAGGCACAGCTCAAATATTATCTATAGATGACATCACTGTTGTGGGTAAAATCTAAATTAACATTGATGTCTCTAACTTCCGGTAATTTTTCCCCTTTCCCTTTTCTCTCTTTTTCCATTTCCCATTCTGGTCCCCTCTTAACCCTTCTCTTCTCCTATCCTGCCTATAATTTCCTTCCAGTGCCCCTTATCCTTCCCTTTCACCCAAGTTCCACTCTCCTCTCCTATTAGATTCCTTCTTCATCAGCCTTTTCCACGTCTCCCCTCCCAGTTTCTTAATTCACCCTTCCCCCACCCACCCATCTTCTCCCCCACCTAGACTCACCTATCACCTTCCATCTTGTACTCCTTTCCTTCCCTCCATCTTCTTATTCTGGATTTTTCCTCTTTCCTTCCCAGTCCTGATGGCCTTGGCCTGAAATGTCAACTGTTTGTTCTTTCCATAGATGCCACCTGGCCTGCTAAGTTCCTCCAGCATTTTGTGTATATTACTATAGATTTTCAGCATCTGCAGAATCTCTTGTGTTGTGTTAGATGGAGGAAGGATGTTCTCAAAGGTAGGGAGTTCAGGATCAGAAATCCTAGTGTAAGGGTCAGGGATCTGGCAAGTCGGAAGGAGATGAGGTGACATTTTGTTAGCAAAGAGAAAGATGAAGGTATGGAATTATATGCCATAAAAAGCAGTTGAAGCCAACCTATTACACATATTCAAAAATAATTAGATATGATACTTAGGGATGGAGGGATCAAGGGAAATATTGGGAAAGAAGAAAGGTGGTGTTGAATTTGGATGATTAGACATGGTCAATTTGAAAGTAGTATGGTGGGGTTGAGATACATCTCTACCAAAGGAGTGTAAGGTGCTCCTTCCCTCTGCTAGACCACAGGTCATCTTGGGCAAGGTGTTGCACTTGCTTAACCCCCTGATCAGCATTATATGAAGCCATGAGAGCAGGTGGTGGATGGTCGTATGAACAGCTGGCTGCTCCTGGTTATGCACACAATCTCTGAAGAGTATTGATAATAGCAGAGGTCACCTGTCTTGTAATGGCAAACCACTTCTGTAGAAATATTTGCCATGAACAATCGTGGCCATGAATGTGCATGTCAATTCGACACAGCACATAATGATGATGATGATAAGAGGGGGAGAGGGATGGAGAGAATGGAACGAATGGATTTGGTCAAGCAGCCAAAGACAGTCCAGGTATTGTAATTGTTTTCAGTGCCTTCTACAGGAGGAAGTGATCTGTCCGGAAGAGTGTAAGGAGAAGATGATGAATACTGGCAGTGGAGCGAGAGAAACTGCTGCACATAATGAATGAACTTGTTGAAAGTAGAAGAGACTGAAAAGGATGAAAGATTACCTTGTACGTGGAAACATTGAAGCAAACAGTGAAATGCATTGTTTGCTTCAAAGACCAACACACAGGTCTGATATACGCTGGAGGCAGGCTACAAGTGTCGCCATGCTTCTGGCATCAACGTAGCATGCCTTTTGCTGACCCTAACCCATAAGCCTTCAGAATGTAGGAGGAAACTGGAGCACTCGAAGGAAACCCATGTGGTTATGTGAAGAATATATGAACTTTTTATGGACAACTGCAAGAAGTGATCCCCAATCTTACAGCTGGCACTGTAATACCATTACACTAACTACTCCTGTTTTGACTTTCTACATTTCCATGCTCCTATACTATTGGACCTTGTGCAGAGGAATCCATGCACCAATCAATCTAACAATTTGAAACCATTAAGATGTCGGAGATGAGTATAATTCTTCATCGCTAATACAAAAAAAAGTGAGGGATAAATGTTTAAATCAATGCTACCAGTAATATTTTGTTAGTCATTTTTCTAGATATGTTGCAAATAGTAAGATCAATAATTATTGTAATCCACGTAGTGAAGGCACTTCAACAATGCTTTTGGGTAGGGACTTCCAGGTTCAGATCTAATGACAATAAATTTCCAAGTCAGGGTTCTAGTGACTTGGAGGAGAACATGCATTAAAGACCTATTTTCTAACTGCTCTTCAAATATCAATCGTATTGGTAAAACTTTCAGCAACACTCCAGCAGGTCAGGCTGCATGTAAGAAGGGAAAGTCGAAGTTTTGGGCTGACACCCTTCATCAGAATACAGCTGCCTGATCTGCTGATTTCCTCCAGCATTTTTGTGTGTTACTCTGGATTTCCAGCGTCTCTCCTGTCCCTGGTGAAAGCTTTGTTAAGGTGTACACTATTTAACACAATTGGAACTAAACTCATTTGTAGCAGGACTATTTGCCTAGATTGCTGAATTAGTGTTCCAGAGGGGTATCTCTACAATCCAGTATTGAAAGCCATGGTCAATAAGCTTTGTACAGCATGAGCCAGAGTCACCCAGGAAAAGAGGAAACAGATGGAACTGGAGAATCAGAAAAATCATCTCATTATTTGTTGCCACATTATCTGTCCAAAGGAAGCCATAAAATTAGGAGATGTAGACTGACTGAGAAATAGAAACCTCATTGTCAGCTTTTTTTGAGATGGTGACAATGTATATTTTAACAAGCTATTTAAACAATCCACAAAAATATTGTTGTGCCATAGAGACCTGCTACACTGGTGGTTAAAATGAAATGTGAAATGCTGATTTATTGGTAACAGCCTCATACATTATTCAGAAATTCCCAGTACACAGGTTATTGCTGGCTTTTGCTACTTGTAATGGAATACACTTGAAATTATTCTGCGTAAATTTGTGCTCCTAAGGACTTAACAGAGAAAATGTTTAGTGATTTAAAAGTTGTGTATCCATAAATTTGATACAAACCAAGTGTGGGTGCAGTAAAAGGCTTCCCCAGATAATCTAACATGCAGACAAAAGTACTTTAAACTACAAATTGCAGTTTTCTCAAGCTCTGTCTTCAGTACTGAAACACAACCACACAGTTACAAACACTCCAAGGACCTACTCTCAACTCCTTAACTTCTTTTGGAAATGGAGGGTCAACTGTAGGCCATTCAGTCCTTCAGGTTATTCAGCCTATCAACAATCTTCCTAAATAAAGATATATCTAGAACATATGATACAGAACAGCTACTTCCATTCAACTATTTGTTTCTTGAACCAACCAGCACAGCCCTAATCACAATAGTTTAGGAACATTTGGACAAGTTTGCACTGACATAGATACCTTTGTTCTAATTGTGTTCTTTCTTGCAAAAATTATGATTAATTTATATTTCAAACATAGAATATAAAAACAGCACAGCACGGGATCAGGCCCTTAAGCCAACAATGTTGTACTGAATAAATTAAACTAGTCATTAAATGCCTAACCAAACTAAGCCCTCCTGCTACGCAGTGTTCATATCCCTTCATTCCCTGCACTTTCATGTTCCTATCCAAGAGCCTCTTAAAAGCCCTTACTGTATTTGGCTCTAGCACATCTGGCAGCACATTTAGAGTGCTATAGTGGTCAGGCTTTGGATCTTGTAGCACAGTTAGAGTTAGGCAGGTATGAGGTGATGGGAAAACTGAGTCATCGCTGAAAGAAGTTCATAGTTGGGAGCTTAATATCCAAGGATACACAATGTTATAAAAGGACAGGCAGGTAGGCAGAGGGGGTGGGGTGTGTCTTGGTAAAAAATGAAATCAAGTCCTTAGAAAGAGGTGACATAGGATCCAAAGATGCAGAAACCTTGTGGGTAGAGCTAAGAAACTGCAAGACTAAAAAGACCCCAATAGGAGTTATTTCCATGCCTCCAAACACTATCCAGGATGTGGGCTACAAATTACAATGGGATGTAGACCAAGCATGTCAAAAGGGCAATGGTAAAATCATCATGGCGGATTTCAATACGCAGGTAGACTGGGAAAATCAGGTTGGTGCTGGATCCCAAGAAATGGAATTTGTAGAATGCTTACATGATGGCTTTTTTTTTAGAGCAGCTTGTGGTTAAGCCCACTGGGAAAAAGGCAATTCTGGAATGGGTTTTGTGTCAGGAACCAGATTTGATTAGGAAGTTTAAGGCAAAGGAACCCTTAGGATTCAATGATCATAATATGATAAAATTCACCCTGCAGTTTGAGACGGAGAAGCTAAAGACAGATGTATCAGGTTTACAGTGAGTAAAGGGAATTACAGAGGCATGAGAGAGGATCAGGCCTACGTTGATTGGAAGGGGACACTAGCAGGGATGATGGCAGAACAGCAGTGGTTTGAGTATCTGGGAGCAATTTGGAAGGCGCAGGATAGATACACCCCAAAGATGAAGAAGTATTCTAAAGGGAGAATGAGGCAACCATGGATGACAAAGGGTCAAAGAGAAGATAAAAATAAAAAGATGGCATATAATACAGCAAAAAATAGTGGGAAGTTAGAGGATTGGGAAGCTTTTAACAACTAACAGAAGGCTACTAAAAAAACCATAAAGAGGGGAGAGATGAAACATAAAGGTAAGCTAGCCAATAACATAAAAGAAGATACCAGAAGATTTTTTCAGATATATAAAGAGTAAAAGAGAGGTGAGAGGAGATATAGGATTGTTAGAAAATTACACTACAGAAACAGTAAGAAGAGACAGAGAAATGGCAGATGAACGTAATATGTATTTTGCATCTGTCTTCACTGTGAAAGACAGCAGTATGCTATAAATTCGAGAGTGTCAGTGAGCAGAAGTGAGTGTAGTTAGTATTAATAAGGAGAGGATGTTTAGGAAGCTGAACGGTCTGAAGTTAGATATTTAATCTGGACCAGATGGACTACACCTAGGGTTCTGAAAAAGATTGCTGAAGAGATTGTGAAGGCATTTGTAATGATCTTTCAGGAATCACTAGATTCTGGAATGCTTTCAGAGTACTGGAAAGTTGAAAATGTCACTCCACTTTCAAGAAGGGGGAAAGGCTGAAGAGAGGAAACTATCGGCCTTTTAGCTCGACTTTAGTGGTTGGGAAGATGTTGGAGTCCATTATTAAGGATGATATTTTGGGATATTTGGAGGCACACGATAAAATAGGCTAAAGTCAGTATGATTTCCTTAAGGGGAAATCTTGCCGAACAAATGTGTTGGAATTGTTTGAGGAAATAACAGGTAGGGTAGAGTGTCAGTGGATGTTGCTTACTTGGATTTTCAGAAGGTCTTTGACAAAGTGCTGCACATGAGGCTTAACAAGATACGAGCCCATGGAATTTCAGGAAAGGTACTAGCATTGATAGAAGATTTGCTGACTGGTGGGAGGCAAAGTGCAGATATAAAAGGGACCTTTTCTGGTTGGCTGCTGGTGACTAGTGGTGTTTCATAGGTGTTAGGACTGCTTCTTTTCATTTTATATGTCAGTGGTCTGAATGATGGAATTGATGGTTTTGTATTTGCAGACAATATGAAGATAGCAGAGGAGCAGGTAGTGTTGAGTAAGCAGGAAGTCTGCAGAAAGACTAAAACAGATTGGGAGAATGGCAAAACAACAGGCATATGGAATATAGTGTAGAGAAGTTTATGGCCATTCACTTTGGGGGAAAGAATAAAGGTGTGGGCTATATTTGAAATGCAGAGAAAATTCAAAAATCTGAGATGCAAAGGCACTTGGGAGTTCTTCTGCAGGATTCCCTGAGGGTGAACTTGAAGATTGAGTCAGTGGTAAGGAAGGCAAATGCAATGTTCCCATTCATTTTGAGAGGAGTAGACTATAAGAGCAAGAATGTAATGCTGAGGCTTTATAAAACATTGGTCAGACCACAGTTGGAGAATCGTGAGCAGCTTTGGGCCCCTTATCTAAGGAAAGGTGTTGGTATTGGAGAGGGTCGAGGAGGTTCATGAGAATGATTTTGGGAATAAAAGATTTAACACATGAGGAGCGTTTGATGGCTCTGACCCTGTACTTGCTGGGGTTTAGAAGAATAGCGGTGGGTGGATCTCACTAAAATCTTGAATATCAAAATGCCTAGATCGAGTGGATGTGGAGAGGAAGTTTCCTGTAGTGTGTCAATCTAGCACCAGAGGGCACAGCCTCAGAATAGAGGGATGTCCAGTTAGAAGAGAGGTGAGGAGGAATTTCTTTAGTCAGAGGGTGATGAATCTGTGGAATTCATTGCCACAGATGTCTGCGGAGGTCAAATCATTGAGTATATTTAAAGCGGAGGTTCTTAGGTTATTGATTAGTCAAGACGTCAAAGGTTACGGGCAGAAGGCAGGAGAATGGGGTTGAGAGGGACAATAAATCAGCTATGATGGAATGGTGGAGCAGACTTGATGGGCTGAATAGCCTAATTCTCTCCTACATCTTCTGATCCTAAGGTTATTTCCCAGGTACTCACCACTCCGTGTAAAAATACTTGCCTCACAGATCTCCTTTGAACTTTCTCCCTCTCACCTTAAATATGTCCATTCTTGTAGAGGTTGCTAAAATGATGCTATGTGCCTGTAATGCTGATGCAAGTTAGTTTTTCATTGCACCAATGCATATGACAATAAACTTGACTGAGGGGGCTGGAAATGTGAATATGTGATTTATAACGTCTTTTTTTTATTTGTTTATTGATTTTTGCGATTATATATTTAGTGACACAGTGCTCTCACTCCTTGAGCCATGTCGCCCCAGCAACCCTCGGCAAACCTGATTAATATTAACCTCATCGTGTAACAACTTACAATGACCGATTCACCTATCCGGTACATCTTTGGACAATGTGTGGAAACCGGAGCATGTGGGGAAAACACACTCTTCCCATGGAGTGGACGTACAGAGGCTCCTTATGGAACAGCGCTGGAATTGAACTCTGAACTCTGGAAAGCACCGGGCTGTAATAGCAACACACTAATTGCTATGCTATCATACCATCACTTTACTTGAAAACAAGCCGTCTGTCAGGAATTCTAACAACCTTCTCTAACTTATTCCTTTAGAAGAGGAAATCCTTCATAATAAATGTCTAATAGCTAGCACTAGAGATTCCATTATTAGCAGCAAATGCAGTCTGGGGAGCAAATACTCAACATGGGATTGAATATCAAACCATTTTCCTATCTCTATATTATATCATATTGCTTATTCATCTTAAACAGCTTAATTAGCAGAGCTTAAAGGATATTAAGACCATTGCTATCTTCCCTTGTTATTTAACTCCTTTCTAATTCCTTGCTCATAATTAATATTATTGCAAATCATGATACATTAATGTAAGAGCAGCAAGGTACTGTAGTGGTTAGTGCATCGCTTTACAGCACCAGTGATCACTGGTCGGGAATCAATTCCTGCTGCTTTCTGTAAGGAGTTTGTATGTGATCGTCTGGGTTTCCTTCAGGAGCTTCAGTTTCCTCTCACGTTCCAAGGGCCCGTAAGGTTAGGGTTAATGAGTTGTGGGCATGCTACGTTGGCACTGGATGCGTGGCAACACTTGCAGGCTGCCCAGCACAATCCATGCTGATTTGATTTGGCACAAACACTTTATGTTTCAATATACATGTGACAAATCAAGCCGATCTAATCAAAATCTATCACACCATCAAGATTCAAGAACATCTACGGTACCTTGAAAAGGTATTCGGCCCCCGACCCTCTGTTCACATAAATGAGAATTACAACCAGGGACTTAGATCAATTTAACTGAGAATTTTTACTTATGAATCGCATGCTCCTTTTTTCACAGTAGAGCCCAAAAACAAGTAAAATCATAAATCGGAAATTGTTATTATATTTGTGATACACTTACTGCTAAAAAAAATCATACCCTTATTCGTAAAGGCTTTGCAAAGAGTCACTTAGAAGTGTGACGGGGTCCTGAAGTACCCCTACGAACTGTGCTTTTGAAAAGAGAGAGAGAGAGTTATTTAACACCAACAGCTTGTTTGTAAAGGAGAGAGAGAGAGAGACGAAGACTAACTGTTGGACTGTCACTTTAAGGTACTGGAAGTAAACTTAGATTTCTACTGAGTTGGAGTTGGAGACAGCACCGAGCAGCTCGTAAGTTGCTATGGTGAGCGAAGGCGGTGTTATTTAATAGACACTCGATGTTATGATTTTCGGCAGGTTGTTGATACTTCCTTCAAGGACTTTTGCCTGCTTGCATTTCTTACACAGACAAAGGGAGGAGGAGTTATTTGAATGACAGTTGATGCTCAGTATGGGAAGATAAAATAGGAGGTCAGATGATACAGACCTCAGACACATGTTCTGGACACTGAATGAGCAGAAAAAGTGGGTTTTGGAGGATCGATCAGGTGGATTGATCCATCGCTCTTGCAGTGGAAAGAGGAAAAGGGTTGACTGGTGGGGAGTTATCCATGTGTCCACCCTTGCCTGGGGGGGGGGTAGCTCCACCACAGAAAACCGGTCCCCTTTGTTAAAGTCACAGTCGATGACTTTTGAAGGACTTCGAAGGACAACGGGAAGATTGATGGCGTCAGCTCACCTGAAGACTCAAATCTCTCCCTCTCTCTCTCCATCACTACTCAACTAAATACCACGAACTAAACTGAACTGAACTATACTCATCATCATAAGACTGTATCTTTTTACCCCTAGACATAAAGAAGCTTGGTTTTTCATGCATATATTTCCACACTAACTGATTTACTTACTTATATATACATAATCATTGCTAACCTGTTTGATTTATCTACATTTATATTACAGTATTGCATAGTTACTAATAAATATTATTTAGTTAATAGCAATACTGAACTCCAAAGTGTTTTCCATCTCTGCTGGTTCTTTATTCCCGTTACGGGGTTCGTGACAGAAGATACTGTAAAGATGTGGAAGAATATCTTGTGGTCATATGAGAGAAAAGTGGAACATTTTGGCCTCAACAACTAAGTGGTACGTGTGCCATAAATCTAACAAGGGGCATCAGCCAGATAACATCATCCCTACTGTAAAGTATGTGGATTTAGCATCATGCTATGAGGATGCTTTTCAGCAGCAGGGACTGGAAATCTGGTCAGGATTGATGGGAAGATGAACGCTTCTAAATACAGAAAGATCCTAGATAAAAACCTGCTAGCCTCTGCCAGAAAGCTTACATTGGGGAGGAAGTTCATTGCCAGAGGAACCATGGAGTGGCTTCAAATGAAGAAAATTGATGTCCCTGAGAGGCCCATTCAGAGTCCTGATCTTAAAACAATAAAACATCTGTAGCAAGACTTCAAGGCTGCTGTCCAATCTGGCACAGCTTGAGCAATTTTGCAAGGAGGAGTAAGCAAATCTTGTTGCATTAAGTTGTGCAATGGCTTATCCAAAAACACTACTAGCTGTAATAGATGCGAGAGGTATTTCAACAAAGTACTGAGCAAATGGTGATGAACACTTTTGAACTGCTGACTTCTCAGGTTTTGAATTTTTAGTTTTTCATATTTTACAATTTTCTCCGTTCTTTATGTTCTACTGTGAAAAAGGAGCATGTGATTCACAAATAAAATTTCTCAGTTAAATTGAGCAAAATCCCTGGGTGTAACACTCATTTATTTGACGAAGGTTTGGGGGCTGAAAATATTTTCAAGGCCCTGCACTTCAATCATTTGGTTCTTGAAATAACTTGCACACTCCTAGTCATTGTTATTTAGCAACGTTATTTCCACTTGGATCACTTTGCGCTAAAATTGATTTTTTTGTTGCAATTATGTTCTTTCTTGGAAAAATTGTACACAATTCATGTTTATTTTTTGTTTTTTTTGGTGAATGCTGCTCATCTGATGGTATGCACCTGTGATGCTGCTGCAAGGAAGCTTTTCACTGGACCTCCAAATACCTGCACTTGTGCATCTGACAATAAACTTGACTCAGCTGTATCCATGCTCCGTAAAACTTTGCAACAACTCTGTTTTTTTAATATAGTTATAATGATTTGATGTGGGATACACACTGGCCTAGAAAATAAAAAGACACAGAAGAAACAAGACCAGGAGCAGCATTTTCTCTGCCAAATTATAAGATTGATCATAAGACATAGGAGTAGAATTACGCAAACACGAGGAAATCTGCAGATGCTGGAATTTCAAGCAACACACATAAAAGTTGCTGGTGAACGCAGCAGGCCAGGCAGCATCTATAGGAATAGGTACAGTCGACATTTCAGGCTGAGACCCTTCGTCAGATCCTGGTCCTGAAGTCCACCACCATAGGACACATCCTGTCCACACCTCTTGTATCTTGGCCTTTCAATATTCAATAGGTTTGTTTGATAAGATCTTGATTAATCCAGTCATGTGCCCAAGATCACTTTCCTGTTCTCTCCACATACCTTGACTCAATCTCTGACTCAAGAATTTTTGATGACCCAGCGTACACAACTTTCCCCATTTACTTTTGCTTATTCAGGATAAGGCCTTACCTGTATTGTAATGCTTTGTGCAGTATCGTAAATCTTTCTCTTCTTTTAGGAGAAACTGTGGCAAGGTGAGTCCTTCGGCAACCTGTACTGGCCCATTCTCTTGCCATTCAAAGATAAGATCATTCATTGTGTAACCAACTAAAGGAGGATAGAGGGAGATTTTAGAGAGAGCAAGTCTAGAATCGGTGCATATCAAGTCTATGCCAGCTCCTGTCAGTCTCACTCCCCAACACTTACTCTGAAGATTATTGTCTCTGAATCACTTAATTACCAGCATGGCAGAGTAGTGGTTAGTATACCACACAACAATGCCAGTTTTCACCATTTGATTCCTGCTGCTGCCTGTAAGGAGTTTGCATGTCCTCCCCATGACCATGTGGATATCCTCCAGGTGCTCCAGTTTCCACCCACATTCGGTTAGGGCTCCTGAGTTGCAGGCAAGCCATTTTGGTGCTGGAAGCATGGCAACATTTGCGGGCAGCCTAACACAATCCTCGCTGATTTGATTGGACAGAAATGACACATTTCACTGTAGGTTTCCATGTATACATGACAAATAAAGCTAATCTTTTCCTTTACATTTCTCTTTGACAAAGAAGAAGGCCACATTGGTCCATCAAGACTACTTCTTATCACAAAGCAATCCCATTTCCCACTAATCTTCCCTGTTACCTCTTCTCAAGCTTCCATCATATTCCACCACGGACTAGGGGCAATTAATCTAACAACATTTATGCCTCTGGGATGTGGAAGGGCACCAGAGGACTTGGGCATGGGAAGAATGTCAAAGTTCAAAATAGATTTATTTCCAAAGAATGTAAATGTCACCCTGAAAATCATTTCCTTGCAGGCACTCAAAGTAGCAAAGAAACACAATAGACTCAATGAAAAGCTATACACATACAAAGAGTGACAATCAATGCATGAAAGAAGACAAACTGTGTAAATAGCAAAGACAAAGAATAATAATAATAATAATAATAATAATAACATTAATAACAATAGTAGTGAAATACCCATGATCTGAGCAGACTAGATGTGTCAAACACCTGGCTCAGAGTTAGAGACCTCTTCCGAGAAACAGTGGGGTTCCTCATGGCAATACATGACCAGGTGGTTAACAGAAAAAGTTATCGAAAATACATAATATAAGACCAACAAATTCAAGATAATAAATGCTGAAAATATTAAGAGAAACCAGAAACAATCCAACACATTACAGGATCCTGTAGCAGTTTAACTCAATCTGATTACTTACACAGGCATAATCAAGTGGCAAACATCATTCACCAAAATCTTGCTTTGAAATACAAACTTATAAAATCACCATACCTCACTCTAAAGTCTGATCCAGTTTTAGAGTCAGAATACTACAAATAATATTATGACCTATCCAATATTACTGACAGGACAATCCATAATAACCATTCACTATAGAATAGACAAACAAGAATGACTTACTCAATAGATATAGCCATTCCAAGCACACGTAACATATAGAAATCAATAAGTGAAAAAACACCAGAAATTTGCTGAATTAAAAGAGGTGCTTGAAAGACTATGGTACATGGACAGCGTATACATTGTCCAAAGAGTAATATCTATAACTGGTGTCATCCCCAAGTCACTACACAAAGGATTAAACAATTAGGGCTACACAGCAATATTTATGTAAATCTCTAGAGAGCCACGATACTAAACACCACTAGAATAGACCAAAAACTTCCTAGTAATTGAAAAATGAGTGTGTTTGGCTATGCCCGTATCTCAGGTTTTACCAGCCTGAGCTGGGGGAAAAAAATCAAAATGTAACAACAGCAACAAGCAAACAAACAAATAAATAAATAATACTGAGGACATGAGTGAAGTTATCCATGCTGTTGGGTAATAACTGTTCCTGAACCTGGAAGCTAAGCCTCTCTTCTAAAGGCAGTAGTGAGAAACGTATACAGCCTGATGGTGGGGTCCTTGATTATGGTTGGTGGTTTCATGTGACAGCGCTCTTTATATATGTGCTTTTTTCTGAGATAGAGACAGAAACATCTTAAGAGGAAAGTGTTAGAGACAGATTGCAACATGAATGTGAGAGCAGAGTGGATAAACTTTTTGGTTTTGGCAAGGATTCATGATGTATCAGCAATGGAGTGGTAAGTGTATCAGGAAAAGAGTTGAGGGGTTCATTCTAAATAAGTCTGGACGAAGAATTGTTCCATGTGACCAAAAAAAGATGAGAGTAGATAGGCCCCTTATGGAGTCTAATTTTTTATTTTGGAGGAAGTGAGTGGAACCAAAGGAAATATTGACCCTAAGGACAGGTTCTACCAACTCAATGAGTATGTTGGTGGAGTGGACTGACTGGGCCTCCACTCAAGGAAGATAAAGAGAGCCCTGAGCGAGATGGAGGTATAAAGGGATGGAATGCTTGTGGTGAGGATGAGCTGTTTGAAACTAACAAATTGGGAGTTGTCAAGGTGGAGGAGGGCATCAGGATTATCACGGACGTACATGGGAAGGGAAGGGACCAGAGGAGACAGGATTGAGTCAAGATGGGAAGAAATGGTGGTGTGGATAGTCAGAGGCTTTTTCCCAGGGCTGAAATGGCTAACACGAGAGGGCACAGTTTTTTTACGCAGGGAGTGGTGAGTGTGTAGAATGGGCTGCTGGTGACAGTGGTGGAGGCGATATGCTTTTAAGAGACTCCTGGATAGGTATATGGAGCTTAGAAAAATAGAGGGCTATGGGTAGCCTTGGGTAATTTCTAAAGTAAGGACATGCTCGGCACAGCTTTGTGGGCTGAAGGGCCTGTATTGTGCTGTAGATTATCTGTGTTTCTAAATAAACTCAGAGGGGAAAGAACAGGTTGAAACAATAGGTCCACTGGGTAGGGGGTAGAAGTGGTCAGTGCAGGGCTCTGCTTTAGCCAGACTGAAGGCTGTGGAGGGATGCTCTCCTAATCAAATCATCAGCAGTGGGAGCAGAGCACTGCGAAGAGGTTTCTCGCAGGTCGGTGATGCTTGTTTAAAAGGAGAGCTTTGTGGGCGTTTGGCCATTGCAGAGGCCCTATCAGTAGCGGGAGTAGAGCACTGCAAATTAAATAAAAGTGCAGGAGGGACTAGTGGAGCGGCCATTGTAGGGGGCAGGTCAGTGGCGACAGTAGAAGCGTCAGGCTTTGGCTCAAAGGAGGCTTCAGCTCGGAGGAGGTGTTGGTTCTGGGTAAGCTTCTGTTAAGGGTTACATTTTGTTTTTCTCTTACTGTACTGGTAAAGTAAATGGCGGTTGTGTGTTCTTCATGCCGGATGTCGGAGTCCTGGGAGACCCAGAGTTTCCCAGGGAACTACGTCTGCCTGAAATGCATCCAACTACAGTTCCTTGAAGACCGTGTTAGGGATCTGGAGCAGCAGCTGGATTCCCTTTGGAGAGTGAGGAGAATATTGAGCGGAGTTACAGGGAAGTAGTCACCCCAAAATTGTAGGAGGTGAGTAGCTGGGTGACTGTCAGGAGGAATGGAAATGTAAATAGGCAGTTAGAGCAGAGCACACCTATGGCCATTCCTCTGAAAACTTTGGATACTTTTGTGGGGGATGACCTCCTGGGGGAATGCCACAGCCACCGGGTTACAGGCACTGAGCATGGATCCGTGGTGCAAAAGGGAAAGAGAGAGAAGAAGGGAGCAGTAGTGATAGGGGACTCAATAGTGAGGGGAACAGACAGGAGATTCTGTGGATGTAAACAAGACACCTGGATGATATATTAAACACAAAATAATCTGCAGATGCTGGGGTCAAAGCAACACTCACAACACGTGAAGGAACTCAGCAGGTCAGGCAGTATCCGTGGAAACGATCAGTCAGTGTTTCGGGCCGGAACCCTTCGTCAAGAGGCCGCTGATAGGGCCTCTGCAATGGCCAAATGCCCACAAAGCTCTCTTTTTAAACAAGTGTCACCGACCTGCAAGAAACCTCTTTGCAGTGCTGTGCTCCCGCCACTGATGATTTGATTAGGAGAGCATCCCTCCACAGCCTTCAGCCTGGTTGAGGCCGAACCCTGCACTGACCACTTCTACCTCCTACTCAAGATCCACAAAGGGTTCCTTCCTGACGAAGGGTTCCGGCCCGAAACGTTGACTGATCGTTTCCACGGATGCTGCCCGACCTGCTGAGTTCCTCCAGCGTGTTGTGAGTGTTGGATGATATATTGCCTCCTAGGTGCCAGGGTCAGGGATGTCTCAGATTGCGTCCACAACATTTTGGAGAGGGAGGGAAAGCAGTCAGGTGTCTTCCAATGACAAGGAAGGAAAAGCAAAGAAGTCCTTAAAAGAGATTTTAGAGAGCTAGGTAGAAAGTTGAGAAGCAGGACCTACTGGGTAGTAATTTCTGGACTGTTGCCTGTGCTACGTTCCAGTGAGGGTAGAAACAGCATGACTTGGCAGATAAATGCGTGGTTGAGAAGCTGGTGCAGGGGGCAGGGCTTCAGGTTCCTGGATCATTGAGAACTCCTCTGGGGGAGGTATGACCTGTTCAAAGGTGACAGGTTGCACCTGAACCCAAAGCGACCAATATTCTCACAGGCAGGTATGTTAGAGCTGTTGGGGAGGGTTTAAGCTAATTTCTCAGGGGAGTGGGAACCAGAGAGATGGGACTCAGGGTAGGCAGGATGGTAAAAAAGTAAAGATAAGCGTTCAGTCAGACTGTCAGGCAGAGCAGGCAAGTGATGGGACATAGTCGCAACCAACAGGTTGAGTACTGTATCAGTACATTGGGAATGCAAAATCAAAAAGGGTAGCAAATACGGAATATAACAAATTAGGTGGATGATCTTACTGCACTAACACAGATTACCAGGTATGATGATGTGGCTGAAGGATGGTTGTAGTTAGGAGCTGAATGTCCAAGGTTACACATTGTATCGGAGGGATAAGAAAGTAGGCAGAGGGGGAGGCGTGGTTCTTGATAAAGAATGGCATCAAATCAATAGAAAGATGTGACATGGGATCGGCAGATGTTGAATCCATGTGAGTTGAGTTAAGAAACTGCAAAGGTAAAAGGACGTTGATGGCAGTTATGTACAGGCCTCCCAACAGTTACTAGGAGGTGGACCACAGATTACAACAGGAAATCAAAAAGGTATGTCAAAAGGACAATGTTATGATAGTCATGGGAGATTTTAACATGCAGGTTGATTGGAAAAATCAGGTTGGTAATGGATCTCAAGAGAGTGAGTTTGTTGAATGCCTAAGAGATGGCTTTTTAGAGCAGCTTGTTGTTGAGCCAACTAGGGGACCAGCTATCCTGGATTGGGTGTTATGTAATGAACCAGAGGTGATTAGGGAGTTTAAGGTAAAAGAACCCTTTTTCAAGTATGTAAAAAATAAAAGAGAGATGAGAGTGAATATAGGACCGCTAGAAAATGAGGCAGGAGAAATAACAATGGGGGAGAAGGAGATGGCAGATGAACTAAATGAGTATTTTGCATCAGTCTTCACTTTGGAAGACACTAGCAGTGTGCCAGATGTTGTAGTGTGTGAAGGAAGAGAAGTGGGTGCAGTTACTATTACAGGGGAGAGGGTGCTCAAAAAGCTGAAAGACCTGAAGGTACGTAAGTCACCCAGATGAGATGAACTGCACCCTAGGGTTCTGAAAGGGGTAGTGTTTGAGATTGTGGCGGCATTTGCAATGATCTTTCGAAAATCATTGGACTCTGGCGTGGTGTCAGAGGACTGGAAAATTGCAAATGTTACTCCACTCTTTAAGAAGGGAGGAAGGCAGCAGAAAGGAAATTATAGACCAGTTATCCTGACCTCAGTGGTTGGGAAGATGTTAGTGTCAATTGTTAAGGATGAGGTGATGGAGTACTTGGTGACACAGGACAAGATAGGACAAAGTCATTATGGTTTTTTTCAGGGAAAATCCTGCCTGACAAACCTGTTGGAATTCTTTGAAGAGATTACAAGTAGGATAGAGTAAAGGGGATGTAGTGGATGTTGTATATTTGGACTTGCAGAAGGCCTTTGACAAGGTGCCACACATGAGGCTGCTAACCAAATTAAGAGCCCGTGGCATTACAGGAAAGTACTAACATGGTTAGAGCATTGGCTGACTGGAAGGAGGCAGTGAGTGGGAATAAAAGGATCTTTGTTTGGTTGGCTGCCAATGACTAGTGATGTTCCACAGGGGTCGGTGTTGGGACCACTTCTTTTTATGCTGTATATAAATTATGCTGCATATAATTTGTTGCCACCTTTGCAGATGATACAGAGATTAGTGGAGGGGCAGGTAGTGTTGAGGAAACAGGTAGGATGCAGAAGGACTTAGACAGATTAGGAGAATGGGCAAGAAAGTGGCAAATGAAATATAATGCTGGAAAATGCATTCGGTAGTGGAAATAAATGTGCAGACTATTTTCTAAACAGGGAGAACATCCAAAAATCTGAGGTGAGACGACTTGGAAGTTCTTGTGCAGAACAGTCTAAAGATTAACTTGCAGGTTGAGTCGGTTTGAGATTGTGGTGGCATTTGCCACAAGTCGGTGGTGAGGAAGGCAAATCCAATGTTAGCATTCATTTCAGGAGGTCTAGAATACAAGAGCAGGGATGTGATGCTGAGGCTTTATAAGGCACTGGTGAGGCCTCCCCTTGAGTATTGTGTACAGTTTTAGGCTCCTCATCTTAGACAAGATGTGCTGGCATTGGAGAGGGTCCAGAGGGGGTTAACCAGGATGATTCCAGGAATGAAAGGCTTATCACACGTGGAATGTTTGATAGCTCTGGGTCTGTACTCGCTGGAATTTAGAAGGATGAGGGGGGATCTCACTGAAAGGCCTAGACAGAGTAGATGTGGAAAGGATTTTTCCCATGTTGGGAGAGTCCAGGACAAGAGGGTACAGCCTCAGGATAAAGGGACGCCCTTTCAAAACAGAGATGTGGAGAAATTTCTTTAGACATAGGGTGGTGAACTTGTGGAATTTGTTGCACATGCAGCTGTGGAGGCCAGGTCATTGGGTGTATTTAAGGCAGAAATTGATATATTCTTGATTGGACATGGCATCAAAGGTTACTGGGAGAAGGCTGGGAAATGGGGTTGAGGAGGAGAAAAAAAGGATCAGCCATGATTGAATGGTGGAGCTGACTCGATGGGCCAAATGGCCTAATTCTGCTCCTATGTCTTATGGACTTATGGTCTCACCCATGCTGTAACGTGCTAACCACTACAATACTGTGCCGCTCCACTGTCTGGGAGATAATGATCTGACGTTAATTGGTGGGTTAGTGGTCTAGAGGGGCTCGGAGGATGTGTCTGGGTGCTGACATTTTGCCTCAAGAAGGCAGAGATTGGTTTGCCAGAGCACAAGAACATTCAGCTTGTCTGTAAATTTTTTTGCAGTGATGTGCTGCACATTTAGAATGAATAAGGTTGGAGTAGGTGAGGGGAGGATATCAAAGTTGCATCAGTAATTAATGATGAATAGATCAAGGGAGAGTAAATAAGCTATTGACGGATGGGGTCTGGTCTTGGTGGTTCAGCAATACCGTTAATGGGAGTAATTCAGCAATACTGTTAATTTTAGGCATTGGAAGAAGAGTTCACCATCATGTTGGCTCCAGAATATGTTGAGGTGAAGGCATAGAGATACAAAGCTGACACCCCTGCTGAGGACTGATCACTTTGTCCTCAAAGGGGAACATTGATTGAAGATCATACAATTACGCGAGGCGTAGATGAAGTAGAGAGCTGGTATCTTTCTCGCAGGGTCAAAACATCCAGTACCAGAGGGCATACATTCAAGCTGAGAACAGGTAAGGTCAAAGGAGTTGTGTGGGACAAGGTTTTTACACAGAGTATGGTGGGGCCTGGGATGTACTGCTAGCGTTGGTAGCAGAGGCAAATACGACAGAGGCATTTAAGGGGCTCTTAGACAGGCACATGAATGTGCAGAAAATGGAGGGATATTAACATTATGTGAGCAGAATTAGCTAATTAGTTTAGTTAAGCATTTAGTCGGTAGTTTAATTAGATTGGCACAACATTGCGGAGAGAGGAGACTGCTCCTGTGTTGTAATGTTCTGTGCTCTAATGGGGAAGGTGACAATGCATTTGTGGTTTTTATGAATGTCCTTGCAATTTTGTTTGAATAAGGATAAAATATTTGCCTCTTTTAAGTTGTTTGGCATCTCTCCCATTTTATCCAATCTATTAACCTACTAAAGGCACTTTCAATTCCCTACCAGCCTAACACAGGGATTGCAAACAAGAGAAAATCTGCAGATGTTGGAAATCCAAGCAACATACGCAAAGTGCTGGAGGAACTCAGCAGGCCAGTCAGCATCTATGGAAAAGATAAACAGTTGATGTTTCGGGTCAAGACCCTTCATCAGGACTGGACATCAGGATGTCAGACCCTTCATCAGGACATCTTTTTTCCAGTCCTGATGAAGGGCCTCAGCACAAAACGTTGACTGTTTACTCCTTTCCATAGATGCTGCCTGGCCTGCTGAGTTTCTCCAGCAGTTTGTGCGTATAACACAGGGATTTGGTAACTAAATTGCTCGAAAGTGTGGTGGAGGCAGCAATCCTATCGGTATTGGTTTATTATTGTCCCACGTACCAGTGAAAAGCTTGTCTTACAGACTGTTCATCAGATCAAATCATTGTGCATTGGGGTAGAACAAGATTAAATGGTCACCGAATTATAGGAAAGATGTCAATAAAATTGAGAGTACAGAGGAGATTTACTAAAATGTTGCCTGGGTTTCATCTCCTAAGTTACAGTGAAAGGTTGAACAAGTTAGGTCTTTATTCTTTGGAGCGTAGAAGGTTGAGGGGGGACTTGATAGAGGTATTTAAAATTATGAGGAGGATAGATAGAGTTGACGTGGATAGGCTTTTTCCATTGAGAGTGGGGGAGATTCAAACAAGAGGACATGAGTTGAGAGTTGAGGGGCAAAAGTGTAGGGGTAACACAGGGGGGAATTTCTTTACTCAGAGAATGGTAGCTGTGTGGAACAAGGTCCAGTAGAAGTGGTAGGGACAGGTTTGATTTTGTCATTTAAAAAAAAATTGGATATGTATATGGACAGGAAAGGAATGGAGTGTTATGGGCTGTGTGCAGGTCGGTGGGACTAGGTGAGAGTAAGCGTTCGGCACGGACTAGAAGGGCCGAGATGGCCTGTTTCCATGCTGTAATTGTTATATGTTTATATGGTTTTATGGTTATAAATAATCTCCATTTAAATTAAGAAATGTATAGACAAGGACTGATGGTCAGCAGAGTGTCACAGCTAATTAAGCTGGGGTGGCTGGCTTGCACTTCCAGGGACCTTCGTTCAATCCTAACAGTGCCATCGGTGCCGACTTTGCACGTTCTCCCTGTGACCCACGTGGCTTTCTTCACGGGATTCTGATTTCCACCCACATCCCAATGATGTGTGGCTTTTTAGGTTAATTGGCCACTGTAAAATTTGACCTTGGTGTGTCGGTGAGTTGGGAAGGTGGGAGTTGAGGGAATGTGCGGAGAACGAGGGAGGATTAGTGCAAGTGGGTGCTTGGTCATCGGCACAGACTCAGTGGGCTGGAAGGACTGCTTCTTAACGCAGAGGGCTTGGGAACCAGAACTAAGGGTGAGTGAATTGAGCAAGAAAGTAATTTCTTTACACAGAGGGTAGTGAGTACCTGGCATGAACTGTCAGAGCATATGGTTGTGGCAGGCTCAATTGCAACATTCAAGAAACATTTGGATAGGTACATGGAGGGGAGGGGCTTGGAGGGTTACGGGCCAAACACAGGAAACTAGGACTAATATGGAGGTTGCTATGGAGAATATGGACCAGTTGGGCTGAAGGGCCTGTTTCCATTCTATATTACTCTATGGAGAAAATGGACTTTGTGTCATTACTTTCTCTGGTGCTATGCACAGCAAATCTGAACGTGATGAACATTTCTCTGCACGTTTGAGTGTTTGCTAATATGAATTGGCATAATTTTAAGGTGATTGGAGGAAAGTATAGGGACGGAGCATCAGAGGTAAGTTTTTTATATCGAGACTGGTGGGTGCATTGAATGGCCTGCCAGAGGTGGTGGTATAGGTAGTTGGGGCATGAGGTAATCTCTTAGATAGGTGCATGATGAGAGAAAAATGGAGGCTTATGTAGCAGAGAAGGGTTAAATTGATCGTAGAATAGGTTATAAAGTTGGCACAAAATCATGGGCCAAAGGGCCTGTACTGCGATGCAATGTTCTATATTTGATGTTCTATGAACAATTGAGGTGGACGGGAATTTCAGAGATTCAGGTGAAACAGATTCTTTAAAAATAAATATAATTGGATCAAAAAGATCAAAAATCAAAGCTTTAAAATGCTCACTAAGTAATTGTGCAGACCTCCAATAGATTCCAAGGCTGACTGATAAAGTTAATAAAAAATCAGTAAATGTAAAGCTGGAAAAGAACACAGCTTGTGGACAATAGGCCTGGGAGGATTGTTGAATTTAATTTAGGAGAATGATAGAAATACAAAGAAATTGAACAACAGTATTTTGGTTATATACATTGATTGTTGTAAAATAAAGAACAAGCAGACTCTTTGCAAAAACAAACCAACAACAAACTGATCAGTAAGTACTGCTGGGTAGCTGAAAAGTCACATCAGTACATAGAACATAGAATAGTACAGCACAGTACAGGCCCTTCGGCCCATAATGTTGTGCTGACCCTCAAACCCTGCCTCCCATATAACCCCCCACTTTAAATTCCTCCATATACCTGTCTAGTAGTCTCTTAAATTTCACTAGCGTATCTGCCTCCACCACTGACTCAGGCAGTGCATTCCACGCACCAACCACTCTCTGAGTAAAAAACCTTCCTCTAATATCCCTCTTGAACTTCCCACCCCTTACCTTAAAGCCATGTCCTCTTGTATTGAGCAGTGGTGCCCTGGGGAAGAGGAGATGGCTATCCACTCTATCTATTCCTCTTATTATCTTGTACACCTCTATCATGTCTCCTCTCATCCCCCTTCTCTCCAAAGAGTAAAGCCTTAGCTCCCTTAATCTCTGATCATAATCCATACACTCTAAACCAGGCAGCATCCTGGTAAATCTCCTCTGTACCCTTTCCAATGCTTCCACATCCTTCCTATAGTGAGGTGACCAGAACTGGACACAGTACTCCAAGTGTGGCTTAACCAGAGTTTTATAGAGCTGCATCATTACATCGCGACTCTTAAACTCTATCCTTCGACTTATGAAGGATAACACTCCATAAGCTTTTTTAACTACCCTATCTACCTGTGAGGCAACTTTCAGGGATCTGTGGATATGTACCCTCTGCTCCTCCACACTAGCAAGTATCCTACCATTTACTTTGTACTCTGCCTTGGACTTTGTCCTTCCAAAGTACTCGACAAGATTTTTAATGCGGCTAGTGTGTGAAGCTACTCCAACCTGTGGACAGTGTCTAAGCTATAAATGAGGTTTAATGACTGTGGATGTCTGAGAAAGAATTCTCAAAGGAAGGAATGGGTCATGAAGATCAGTCAGAGCAGGTCAGTGCCTGCTGGATGAAGCAAGGAAGGTTGGCAATGGAATGGAATGTAGCAGCACCCACTAAGGTGGATAAGGGACTGACAATGAACAATTGACATATCGGTTCATCCGACCCCAGTGCCCCTCTCCCCCACGACATGGATTCAGACTTAGTGAAAAGCAAAATCAAGATCAAGATCCAAGTCTATTTGTCACATACACATCAAAACACTTCATAACGTTAACAACCAACACACCCGAGGGTCTGCAGGGGCAGCCCACAAGCGTAGCTATACATTATGGCAACAGCATAATGTGCCCACAATGCCCGGCACAACAACACAACAAGCAACAAAACAACAACAGCAAAAACAAGCGTCTCCCACATACGCACATACACAGTTCTTTAAACCTAGGACAGGCCTCCAGTGGACATTGACTCCTCCATAAGCTGGAACCATCTGCCAGCTTCTGCTGTTTGTGACAAAACTGGCCATTTATGATGTCTAATAAAGTGCAGCTTTATTGCAGCTTTTCTCTTTCTATGGCAGCTGTCTTATTGAGTGAGCATTTCCAAAGTCAAGGTCAAAATCAAAGTACATATACAACATACAACCTTGAGATTTGTCTCCTTACAGGCAGCTACAAAACAAAGAAACCCAGTAGAGCCCATTAAAACAAAAGAAGGCCCTCAAATACCCAACGTGCAGAGAGAAAAAGATAACACCATGCAAACAATATAAGTAAGCAACTAGCATTCAGAACTGAATCTCAGAAAAGTGAGTTCACGCTGTGATAGTTGCAGGCCACAGCCACAGTTCAGTGCAGAGATGACTAAACCTCATAGAGCAGTGATTTGAACTGGCCCATCACTTTTCAGAGTTTCAAAAGCTGTTGCATTCTACATTTTGTTGTTCCTCCACTGTTTCTCCCTCTCCATCACCAGTACTCATTATTTGCTAGTTACCCCCCTACAGACGGGCACTGAGAACAATTACATTACCTGGACCATCTTTGTCTGCTTGATCAAAGACATTCCTTCTGTTTTCTCCACCCCTCTCATCATCATCATTATGTGCTGTGTTGAATTGATGTGGGCACTTATGGTCTTATCCATGGTCATGATTGTCCTTGGTAAATATTTCTACAGGGCTACGTCTTTACCAAACGGGTGACCCCAGCCATTATCAATACTCTTCAGAGATTGTCTGCCTGGCCTCAGTGGTTGCATAACCAAGACTTGTGATATACACCAGCTGCTCATACAACTATCCACCACTTGATCCAATGGTTTCATGTGATCCTGATTGTGCGGGTGCTAAGCAGGTTATGCACCAAGTTTGACCTGCAGGCTAGTGGAGGGAAAGAGCGCCTTACTCATCCTTTGGTAGAGATGTACCTCCGTCCTAGCACCGATCTCCCCCTCTGCACCTTGAAAAAAAATTGGTTCCCTCACTTTTCCATTCTGATGAAGAACCATTGACTTGAAATGTTAACTCTGCTTTTCCCTCCAAAGATGCTGCCAGACCTGCTGAGAATCGACACATTCAACGCCTAATGCAAAAAAAAATGGAAGAACCAGGGCATCAAGCAACATCTGCGGGACAAAGGAACTGTCAATGTTTTGAGTCAAGATCCTACATGAAGACATTATATAGTACTACGCAAAAGTCTTAGGCACCCTAGATTTTTATATGGTTTCAGATGATATCATCTCCACAGAGCGCTGATCTCAACATCATCGGGGCATTCTGGGATTATCTGGAGAGACAGAAGCAAACGAGACAACCAAAGTCTGCAGAAGAACTGCGGCAAGTTCTTCAAGATGCTTGGAACAACCTACCAGCTGGTTTTCTTGTAGAACTACATGGTGATGTACCAAAGAGATCTGATGCAGTTTTAAAAACAAAGGGTGGTTTCACCAAATATTGATTTGACTTAGGTTTTGTTTCACTGTTTACCGCTCTTTATAGTACTTTTTTTGATGGTTAGAAACTTTTTATTTCATTACTTTTGAAAGTTTCTTCACTTTATAGATTTTTTTTACATGTGCCTAAGACTCTTCCCTACGTTACTTGCGACACAAGCAACTGCAGATACTGGAACCTGGAGTAACACACAATCTGCTAGGGGAACTCAATGGATCAAGCAGCAGCTGTGGAATGGAAATGGACAGTCAATGTTCTGGGTCAAAAACCACCATCCAGACTGAAAGGGTAAAGGGGAGATAGCCACATAAGGAGGTGAGAGGAAGGGGTGGAGCAAGAGCTCTCAGACGACAGGTGTATCCAGGTGAGGAGGCGTGACTGGCCGATGGATTAGGGAAGAGCATAAATAGTGACAGAAGCAGGGACGTGATAGGTGGAGGCAACGAAGTTCAAAGTTTAAAGTTGAAAGTAAATTTATTATCCAAGTACATATGTTACCATATGCTTCCCTGAGAGTCATTTTCTTGCAGACATTCACAGGAAATAAATGCAATAGAATTTTATGAAAAACTACACAAAAACAGACAAGGACTGACAACCAATATGGAAAAGAAGACAAACTGCGCAAATAAAAAAAATACTGAGAACATGAGCTGTAAAGAATCCTTGAAAGTGAATCCGTATCAGTTCAGAGCAGTGGTGAATGATGTTATCCACACTGGTTCACTAGCTTAATGGTTGTAGACTAATAACTGTTCCTGAGCCTGGTGAAGTGGGACCTAGGCTCTGTACCTCTTGCCCTAAGCTAATGGCAAGAACAGGGCATGACTTGATGGTGGAGTTCTTTGATGATGGATGCTGTTTTCTTGAGGTTTTGCTCTATGTAAACGCACTCAAAGGTGGGGAGGGCTGGGCTGTATCCACCACTGGGCTGCAGATGATGGAGTTTGATAGGAAGGGAAGGTGGATCTGGTAGCAAGGGATGAGAAATTTCATAATTTTATGTTTTTATTTTAGACTTACAAATCTCCTCCGTATTCTCCAAAATGGCAATAGACGTTAATAAAAGCAACACACATCAAAGTTGCTGGTGAACGCAGCAGGCCAGGCAGCATTTCTAGGAAGAGGTACAGTCGATGTTACAGGCCGAGACCCTTCGTCAGGACTAACTGAAGGAAGAGTTAGTAAGAGATTTGAAAGTGGGGGGGGGAGGGGGAGATCTAAAGTGATAGGAGAAGACAGGAGGGGGAGGGATGGAGCCAAGCGTTGGACAGGTGATTGACAAAGGGGATATGAGAGGATCATGGGACAGGAGGCCCAGAGAGAAAGACGAGGAGGGGGGAACCCAGAGGATGGGCAAGGTATAGTCAGAGGGACAGAGGGAGAAAAAGGAGAGTGACAGAAAGAATATGTGTATAAAAATAAATAACGGATGGGGTATGTGGGGGAGGTGGGGCATTAGTGGAAGTTAGAGAAGTCAATGTTCATGCCATCAGTTTGGAGTCTACCCAGATGGAATATAAGGTGCTGTCCTCCAACCTGAGTGTGGCTTCATCTTTACAGTAGAGGAGGCCGTGGATAGACATGTCAGTATGGGAATGGGATGTGGAATTAAAATGTGTGGCCACTGGGAGATCCTGCTTTCTCTGGCGGACAGAGCGTAGGTATTCAGCAGAGCGGTCTCCCAGTCTGCGTTGGGACTCGCCAATATATAGAAGGCCACATCGGGAGCACCGGACGCAGTATATCACCCCAGCCAACTCACAGGTGAAGTGTCGCCTCACCTGGAAGGACTGTCTGGGGCCCTGAATGTTGGTAAGGGAGGAAGTGTAAGGGCATGTGTAGCACTTGTTCCGCTTACAAGGATAAGTGCCAGGAGGGAGATCAGTGGGGAGGGATGGGGGGGACGAATGGACAAGGGAGTCGTGTAGGGAGCAATCCCTGTGGAAAGCAGAGGGGGGGAGGGAAAGATGTGCTTGGTGGCTTTTTTTAGTGCAACACACATTCAGAGTGAACAATCCCTGGGTCTTCATGTTGTCTGAATATTTAACTTAATTTATTTTAATTTAATTTAAAGATACAGCACAGTAACAGGCCCTTCTAGCCCAATGAGTCCGTGCTGCCCAATTACACCCATGTGACCTATTAACCTACTGACCTGTACATCTTTGGAATGTGGGAGGAAACTGACGGAAACTCATGGAGTCATGGGGAGAACATGCAGGCAGTGGCATAAATTGGAACCCGGTCACTGCTGCTGTAAAGTGATTAGCTGACTGCTACACTACCCTTGAACAAAATGCTTTTTGCCCATTTAACCCGTCTGCATCAAGACCATTCAATTACCAGGTACAACTCATTAACAAAAAATAATGTGTACTTGAGCAATTGAAGGCAATTCAAATTGACATAACGCTTGTTTGCTATTGACGAACCAGGGTAAAGGAGGCACAGAACAAGTAGAGGACATGACCAAGGTTAAGAGAAGTGGAAGAGATAACAGCAATTAGATCTGCAGTCTACAAATCAATCCCCGAAATTTTAGCATATGAAAGCCTAACATTTTTGAATGCAGTTAGTCCGTACCTTTTAATCTAGTTAAAATAAAGCCTTTATCCTTCAATTTAAAAATTCTACACACAGCCCCATGGCAAGAGAACATTAAACATTCAGGGCAGCTACTGACAGCCTGGAGACATGGTTTAATAACTGCCAAGACTTCAGTTTGAGTTTTGATGCAATTCCCTTTCCTGTCAAAGAACTAAAATGCTCCCTGCCAGGAGTCCCAAATGAACTTGAGCATTGTTCCCGTGGAAAGCACTCAGTCAGCCTGAAGTTCTAAAAAGAGGGGAGAGAGGGGAGGTTTGGAGGACACTGGGAAGACACGCTTTTAATTACAGGTAAAGCTACAGGAAATCAGTTGTGAGAAAACAAAGGGGAATTTGACTGATTTTCTACACTTCACATTTCAGGTCTACCCGTGAGTACATATACATTAACTTTTCAACCACTGTTCTGACTGCTGTTTGGCTATTCTCCCTCTCTTCTCATTACTGCCATTGGGCTCCTGGACTGATGTGGGTGGCTTCACTCACCTCTGTGCTGAACTGACCCCACAGCTCGGGGACTTTAGAGCTCACGATCTCAGTATTACTTGTTTACTTCTTTTTGCACAATTTGTCCTCTTGAACTTTGGATATTTGTCGGTATTTGTTATGTGCCATTTTTCATGGATTCTATTGTATTTCCTTATTTTCCTTTGTATGCTTGGAAGAAAATGAATCTCCGGGTTGTATATGGTACACATGGAATGGTCATTGTCCATCGTGTCCAACAATGACAGGAAACCCTTGCGGGAGATTTTTTAAAGTGGAAAAGCCATTGCACTGGGACAGTTCCACACTCTCGACCTCAGAAGTCCGGGTCCATTGGTACAAACAAGCATCACAAACTGGGAAATTCCTTTCTTGCAGTAGATGACCATGATGTCTTCTGTGCCTTGTCGTGCCTTTCACCCTCCACTGCCTTCCTAGCCATTGTACCTCACTGCAAATCGTAAATGCCCAGTCTGCTGGAGCTGACTTTGCATGCTGGGACAGACATGTTATATTCACCTATTTTAAAGGTTTATAAATGCGTATTTATAGGTTGGGTGAATGGTCACAGTCCCTTTTCCAGGGTAGGGAAATCTAGCACTAAAGGGCATGGGCTTAAGGTGAGAGGGAAAAGACTTAAAATGGACCTGACAGGAAAATTTCTCACACAGAGTATCGTGGGTCCATGGAACAAGCTGCCAGAGGAGGTGGTAGTGGCAGGTACAATCACAGTGTTTACAAAAACACTTGGAGAGGCACATGCAGAGGAAAGAATTGGGGGTGTTTGGGCTAAATGCAGGAGATTGGAGATTGATGTAGGTAGGGATCTCAGTCAGCATGGACTTTGGGCTGAAAGGCCTGCTTCTGTGCCGTACAACACTATGACTCTGGAACAGGAATTCCCAGCCTCTTTTATGCTACGGACCCTTACAAGTCACCCCTAGATTCTCAGTATTAATGACAGTGACTTCAAATAGCACCTTCCTCTCAGCAACCATGTACAAAGGATTTGCGTTCCAGTAGTGAGATGACAATAACTGCCCTAACATTAAGGCTGCAGTTGATCAATTGTGGCATCAGAGGATCCCGGTGACATGGAGGTCACTGAGCTGATGATCAGGGAACATATCTAACACAAGGTCATGTGGTTGTTCTTGATGGTCATCAATTACTTTTATCTTAACTTTCCTCAGTAACTTCTTTCCATCAGGTCAGACGTGAAGTGCTTGCTGATGATTGTACAATGTTTAATTCCATCCACAATGCCTGAAAAATGAAACAGCGTGTGTCTGCACACAACAGTAAATCGATACCCTTCAGGCAGGGACTGAGAAATACTTATGTCACACAGATGCCAGGAAATAACTCTCATCAACAAGATTCATCCAAAGCCTTGATATTCAATGGTATTAATAACATACAGTCCATTAATCACAGTATGTGGACAGTGTAGGCTTCATCAGTGACCAAGGTTTTAATGCACTGATCACACTAATGTGCGTGATTAGAGCAGGTATGAGACTAGAGATATACTTAAGAATGATTTTTTGACTCCTAGGAGGTACCTGCCGATTGGAATACTCTCAGTCTTCCTAGTTGAGGGTAACTGTAATTGCCATTCAAAAATTTCAATTCCATCCAGAAAGAAGCAGCTTGCTTGATCTGGTTCCAGTTCATTTCAGAGAATCTGTTCTGGGTCCAGCACGTAAATGTCATCATGAAGAAAGCACAGGAGCACCTCTACTTTCTTAGAAACTTGCAAAGATAAGGCACATCATCTAAAACTTTGACATACTTCTGTTGATGAGTGGTGGAGAGTATATTCACTGATTGCATCATGAACTGTTATGGAAACTCCAGTGCCCTTGAACAGAAAAGCCTGCAGAAAGTAGTGAACACAGCCCAGTCCATCACTGGTAAAACCCTCACCACCATTAAACACATCTACATGGAGTGTTTTTGTAGCATCCATCACCAGGGACCCTCACCACCCAGGACATGCTCTCTTCTTGCTGCTGCCATCAGGAAGAAGGTTCAGGAGCCTCAGGACTCACACCAACAGGTTCAGGAACAGTTATTACCCCTCAACCATCACGCTCCTGAACTAGAGGGTCACTCAACTTCATTCAGCCCATCATTGAAATGCTACCACAACTTATGAACTCACTTTCAAGGACACTTCATCTCATGGTCTCAATGTTTATTGCTTATTTAATTATTTAACTATCTATCTGCCCATTCATTCATTCATTGATTTATTTATTTATTTATTTAGTATTTGCACAGTTTGTTTTCTTTTGCACATTGATTGTCCATCTAGTTAAGAAGTGGCAAGGGTAAAAGGAACATAATGGCATTTGTATACAGGCCTCCAACCAGCAGCCGGGATGTGGATTACAAAATACAGCAGGAGATAGAAAATGCATGTCAGAAGGGCAATGTCATGATAATTGTTGGGGATTTTAACATGAAAGTGAATTGGGAAAACCAGGCCAATACTAGTCCACAAGAGAGAAAATTTGCGGAATATCTAAGGCATGGTTTTTTAGAACAGCTTGTTGTTAAGCCCACTAGGGGATCGGCTGTGCTGGATTGGGTATTGTGCAATGATGCAGAGGTGGCTTAAGGTTAAGGAGCCCTTATGGAACAGTGATCATAGTATGATCAAGTTCACTTTCAAATTTGAGAAGGAGAAGCTAAATTCCAATTTGTTGGTAATCCATTTGATTAAAGGAAATTACAATAGCATGAGGAGGGAACTGGCCAAAGTTGACTGGAAACAGACACTAGCAGGAAGGACAGCAGAGCAGCAATGGCTGGAATTTCTGCGAAAGAATTGGGGAAGTCCAAGACAGATACATTCCAAATAAGAAGAAATTTTCAAATGGAAGAAGGACGCTACCATGGCTGACAAGTGAAATCAGAGCCAAAGAACAAAAGAGAGGACATACAAGAAAGCCAAAGCTAATGGGAAGATAGAGGATTGGGAAGCTTTCAAAAACTTGCAGAAAGAAACTAAGGTCGTTAGGAAGGAAAAGATGAATTATGAAAGGAAGCTGGTGACTAATATCAAAGAAGATACTAAAAGCTTTTTTTGCATATATAAAGGTTAAAAGAGAGTTGAGGATAGATATAGACCAATAGAAAATGACACTGGAGATATTGTAATGAGAGACTCAGAAATGACAGAGGAACTGAATGCATATTTTGCATCAGGGTTCACAGTAGAAGACATCTGCATTTACTGCACATTCAAGAATGTCAGAGAAATGAAGAATGTGCAGCGAAAATTACAACTGAGAAGGTGCTCAGGAAGCTTAATGGTCTGAGGGTGGATAAATCTCCTGGACCTGATGGAATGCACCCTTGGGTTCTGAAGGAAGTAGCTGGAGAGATTGCGGCGATATTAACAATGATGTTTCAAGAAGCGATAGATTCTGGCATTGTACGGGATGACTGGAAAATTGCAAATGTTACTCCGTTATTTAAGAAGGGTGGGAGGCAGCAGAAAGGAAACTGTTAGCCTGACGTCAGTGGTTGGGAAGTTATTGGAATCGATTGTTAGGGATGAGATTATCGAGTATCTGGAGGCACATGATGAGATAGGCAAAGCTAGCATGATTTCTTGAAAAGAAAATCCTGCCTGACAAACCTACTGCAATTTTTTGAGGAAATTACAAGCAGGGTAGACAAAGGAGATGTAGTAGATGTGGTGTACTTGGATTTTCAGAAGGCCTTTGACAAGTGCCTCACGTGAGGCTGCTGAGCATGGTAAGAACCCATGGAATTACAGGGAAGTTACTAGCTTGGGTGGAGCATTGGCTGATTGGCAGAAAACAGAGAGTGGGAATAAAGGGATCCTATTCTGGCTGGCTGCCGGTTACCACTGGAGTTCCTCAGGGGTAGGTGTTGGGACTGCTGCTTTTTATGATGTATGTCAATGATTTAAACTGCAGCATTAAAGGATTTGTGGCTAAATTTGCCGATGATACAAATTTAGGTGAAGGAGCGGATAGTGTTGAGGAAACAGAGAGCCTTAGATAGTTTAGGGGAATGGGCAAAGAAGTGGCAAATAAAATACAATGTTGGAAAGTGTATGGTCATGCATTTTGAAGGAAGAAATAAACAGGCAGACTATTACTCAAAATGCAGAGTTGCAAAGGAACTTGGGAGTCCTTGTGCAGGATACCCTAATGTTTAACCTCCAGGTTGAGTCGGTGGTGAAGACAGTGAATGCAATGTTGGCATTCATTTCTAGAGGTATAGAATATAAGAGCAGGGATGTGGTGTTGAAGCTCTATAAGGCACTCTGAGACCACACTTGGAGTATTTTGTGCAGTTTCGGGCTCCTTATTTTAGAAAGGATGTACTGATATTGGAGAGGGTTTAGAGAAGATTCATAAGAATGATTCCAGGAATGAAAGGGTTACCGTATGAGAAATGTCTGGCAGCTCTTGGGCCGTATTCCCTGGAGTTCAGGAGAATGAGAGGAGATCTCACAGAAACATTCCAAATTAGATTAGATTAGATTAGATTAGATTCAACTTTATTGTCATTGTGCCGAGTACAGATACAAAGCCAATGAAATGCATTTAGCATCTGACCAGAAATGCAAAGGAGAGTGTTATTTACAAAATAACTGCAAATAAAAAAAGTGCTACAGCACATAAGTATAGTACTGAGACAGTACAATATGGGTGCAATACTGCTTAGTGCTGTGATGAGAGGTTCAGCAGGGTCACAGCCTCAGGGAAGAAGCTCTTCCTGTCCCTGCTGGTGCGGGAGCGGAGGCTCCCGTAGCACCTACTGGATGGGAGGAGAGTAAATAGTCCATGGCTAGGGTGAGATGTTAAAAGGCCTGAACAGATTAGATTGGGCAAAGTTATTTCCCATGTTAGGGAAATCTAGGACAAAAGGGCACAACTCCAGGACTGAAGGAATTCCATTTAGAACAGAAATGCAGAGAAGTTACTTTAGTCAGAGGGTGGTAAATCTGTGGAATTTGTTGTCATGAGCGGCTGTGAAGGTCAAGTCATTGGGTGTATTTAAGGCAGAGATAGATAGGTTCTTGGCTAGCCAGGGCATCAAAGAGTATGGGTAAAAGGCAGGGGAGTGGGGATGACTGGAAGAATTGGATCAGCACATGATTGACTGACGGATCAAACTCGATGGGCCGAATGACCTACTCCAGCTCCTATATCTTATGGTCTTATCTTGTTGGAGACGGTCTTTCAGTGATTCTACTGTGTTTCTTGTACTTACTGTAAATGCCTGCAAGAAAATTAACCTCAGAGTTGAGTGTAGTAATGTACTGTGTATGATAATAAATTTACTTTGAACTTTACTCATGCATTCCTTCTGTTCTACCATCCAGTTGTTCTGGTGTGAACCATTTACATATTACATTGTGATTACTTAACTGTACAATTTAAATCTCAAATTTATTATCAGAGTACATACATGTCACCACACACAACCCTGAGATTGTTTTTCTGTGGGCATACTTAGCAAATCTATAGAACAATAACTATATCTGTAAACAAACTGTACAAATGCAGATTAGCAATGAATAACAAGCATGAAATATACAGATAAAGGAGTCCTTAAACTACTGTAGTTAACCCCTTTGTTCAAGAGTCTGCTAGTTGAGGGGTAGTAACTGTTCTTGAACCTGGTGGTGTGAGCACCTTCAACCTGATGGCATCAGCGAGGAAAGAGCATGGACTGGGTGGTGATGATCTTTGATGATGGATGCTGTTTTTCTAAAGCAACATTTCAAATAGAGGTACTCAATGGATGGGAGGGTCTCACACATGGTGTACTGGGCCAAATCAATTATATTTTGCAGGATTTTTTGTTCAAAGGCATTGGTGTTCCTATTCCTGGCCGTAATGCAGCCAGTCAGCACACTTTTCATCACATGTCTCTAAAAGTTTGCCACGGTTTTCGATGACATGCCAAATCTCCTGAGGAAGTAGAGGCGGTGCTGTGCTTTCTTTGCAATTATATTTATATGATGGGTCCAGGACAGGTCCTCTGAGATATTGACTTCTGTGCTGATGGAGATTGTGGAGGAGATATTTTTGCCAATTCAAACAGCCTGGGGTCTACAAGTGAGGAAATCAAGGATTCAATTGCACAAGGCGGTATCAAAGCCCATGTCCTGGGGTTTACTGATTAGTTTTGAAGCGATGATGGTGTTAAATGCTAAGCTGTAATCAATAAAGAGCATCCTGATGTATGCATCTTTACAGTCCAGATGTTCCAGGGTTGCGAGATAGCATCTGCTGTAGACTTGTTGCTTCAGTAGGAAAATTGGAGCAGATCCAAGTCGCTACTCAGACAGGAGCTGATATGCTTCAACACCAGCCTCTCAAAACACTTCATCACTGTGGATGTAACTGCCACTCGGCGACAGTCATTTAGAGAAGTTACCACACTCTTCTTGTATTTAACTGACAACATTTCAAGAATAGAAGATCTATAGCAAAGTTATTGATTCAACAATCTTATTTAACCTTTCCTCTTTGTTGAATAGCTCCTGAGTAAAATCATCCACTTTTAGTATTAACTCAGCTTGTCTCTCTCCACAGCCTGATCCGTATATAGCCAGCATTCTCTTGTACTTCATAGTTCCAGTAGCTGCTGTGTTTTGCATCTCACAGTCCCTCGGTTGCTTTTATTCCCTGTCTAACTTCACCCTTGATTATCCCCCTCCATGTTAACTGTGAGAAATATGAATACTAGGCATCACCAGCGCAATTGTGCAACACGGACAACTTCAATACTGATTCTATCACCAACAATCCTTTTGCTCTCTCTACTCTCTCTCCTCTTTGCAAATAAAAACATGCTTTTATTCTCAATTTATTAGTTCTAAAGACCCAAAATGTTAACTATATCTATGGATTTTGCAGGATATGATGAGTATTCCCAGCATTTCTTACTTTTTATATTACTTCCATGTTCCTCTCAAAATAACATAGCCCTCATGGAAAAATATAAATAGACTTCATGGTTGGCATAGGCATTATGGGCTGAAGGCCTGTTCTCGTATTGTATCTTTCTATGTTCTAACTTATATATCTTTAAATATTTATTTTTAAGGACACAACATGGTAAAAGGCACTTCTGGCCCAATGAGCCTGCGCCACCCAATTACAGCCATGTGACCAAATGACCTACTAACCCTTTACATCTTTGGAATGTGGAGGAAAGTCACACACCCACAGGCAGAACGTACGGGTGCCTAACTGGTAGTGGTGGAACTGAACCTGTGTCGCTGGCGCCCCTGAATGGAGAATCCTACAGAGGGTGATGGGTGCAGCCCTGTCCATTACGGGTCACGCCCTCTCCACCACTGAGCACATCCACATGAGGCCATCAGGAAGAAGGTACAAGAGCTTCAAGGGACACACCACCAGGTTTAGGAACAGTTAATACCCCTCAGCCATCAGGCTCTTGAACCAAAGGAGATATCATCACTTAACTGATCATTGAAATGTTCCCACAGCCAATGGACCACTTTCAGGGGCTTTTCATTTCATATTTGTTGCTTACTTACTTACTTTCTTTTTGTAATTGCACAGTTTGTTGTTCTTTGCACATTGGTTGAATGCCAAAGTTGGTGTGGTCTTTGATTGACTCTGTTATTGTTATTCAATGGATTTATTGAGCATACCGGTAAGAAAATGAATCTCAGGGTTGTATATGGTGACATATATATACTTTGATAATAAATTTACTTTCAACTTTGAACCTTGTTGCTGTAATAGCATTACGCTAACCACAATGCTACCAGGATGAGACATTTTTTTCAGCTGGCAAGAATCCTGGAACTCCTGACTGATCAGTCCTGTAGCAAAGCCCCCTATCAAATGGCTGTGGTAATTTAAAAAGGCAGCTTGCCACCACTTTCTGAGAGGAAATGAGAGAGGACAAGAACTTCTCACTTTGCCAGTGATATCTACATCGCATGACTAAACAGAATTGTTTAATTAAGTGAATCTTTTACATGATTGGATGGTGAAGGTACAGCACAGAAGAAGGCAATTGTAAACCATTTCCGTAGAAAAATTGGCCAAGGGCAATCATAGTCATGGATAGACCATGATTGCCCTCGTTGTACAACATGGCATGTAATGATAATGATTGGACAATGATTTCATGGCCTGCTTGTCAGAGTCTGTCAACATTGTTAAGCTTGAAATTCATTTTGTTGTACGTGTTTTGTCTGCCTCACTAGAAACCACCATGTCTATTCTGAAATATCAAACTATTCCTAACATTCCCTGATCTGTGAGTTAAATACAAATGCACACACAATCAGCAGCCATTTGTTTACCCAGGACTTTGCTCAGGCCATAAATATGCAAAATATTTTTCCATCCCGGTCAATATTTATTGCTAGCACTTGTTGCTTTTGAACTCAAGATCATTTCAGAGGTTAGTTTTGAGGCATTGCATGGGCCAGATCAGTAAAAAAAATGCAAATTCTCTCTTTTAATAATAATCTGTGAGTGTGGGTTATAGTAACAATACATTTGTTTGGAATATGGTACTGTATGATTAACATATAAGTTCCCTAGCATAATAAGGTAGTGAGTCAAGTTTATTGTCTTGTAAACAAGTACAGTGAAGTAAAGGTACAATGAAAACCTTGCTTGCAAAGCATTACAAGCACATAGGACAGACAATACACAGAACATAAACTATACATTAATTGTGTATAATTGTAATTACACATAAATTATAAAGGTTATGGGGTGAAGGCGGGAGACTGGGCTTGGGAAGGAAAATAACCCAGCCATGATTGAATGGCAGAGCAGACTCGATGAGCCAAATGGTCTAATTCTGCTCCTATGTCTTATGTTCTTATACAATACAGTGAAGAAAAAGCTGTGTACAGCAGGGCATTAGTGCAAAAGCAAACACAATTAGAATGAGTCCACAGTGGTAGTCCGTAAGTTTCCATTTCTGAGGTGGGATTAGGGTTGCACAGGTCAGTTCAAGGACCTGATGGTTATAAGAAAGTAGCTGTTCCTAAACCTGATAGTATTGGACTTTAGGTTTAATGGAACAGACAACTGCTGTGTCTGATTCATAAAACCAGGCCTCTGGATCACTAGTCCAGATATACAGTAGTAATTACTTGTTCAGTAACATAATGACTAGGTTATTGTAACACACACAAATTCTGGAGGAGCAAAAAGGTCTATAACAGGGGCTCCCAATCTGCAGTCCACAGACCCCTCAGTCAATGGTAAGGTTCTATGGCATAAAAAAGGTTGAGAACCCCTGGTCTATAACTTTATGGTTCAATATAACTGATATAAATGAGGAGCCTGGACTGGCTTAACAGTTGGGAGATCAGTAACCAGAGAACAAAGACTTGATTAAATTTAGAGAAGAATTAGACGTGAGTTGAGGAAAAATTATTTCACTCTACATGATGGGGGTCAGAATCTGACTGCCCTTTATGGTGGTGGAGACCTAAAACTTAAATGGTCTCTATTAGGGAGTATTCTGGAGTTAGAGTATATAGCAAAATATTAAATTCAGCAACTAACTTCAGCACCCAATCTTTAGACCTGAACGTGGATTGTAGATTAAATTTAAAATGCAGCCCTGGAGCTGTGGACAGCAGTTAATTAGAAATCCAGACAGTGGTGATTAACATTCAATTTGGGTGTCTGGAGTGTGGGTGCAAAGAATGAAGTTTTAAAGTTGCATGTAATTCAAAGGAAGCATTCGAGATACATTGCAGAAATAGAATTGTCCTTTGATCTTTAGCATATAAAATATCATATAATAGCGGGTTGAACAGGCCTTTTCCTCCAGAGAGTGTCTCATTTTCTCGAGTAAAAGCTTGCTATTATATCTACTGGTTTTGTCTCGCTGGTGACTTCGTTTACATTAAAACAGCCTCTTGCATTGCAAATTTCCACAATGCTATACTGGTTCTTAGCTCACTGCTCCATGAGGTGTACTTGCTTCAGTACTGAACTGACTCCATGGCTGTGGCCTGCAGCCATTGGGCTCCTGGACCAGCTTCACTCACCTCAGCACTGAACTGTTCCCGTGGCTGTGGAACTCTGCGGTTTGTGTTCTGTGTAGTATTAGTTTGCTTTTTATTGTTTGCACAATTTGTTCTTTTTTCTTGCATAGTAATAGAAAAGTACAGCACAGAAACAGGCCCTTCAGCCCATTGAGTCCGTGCTGAGTCATACAACTCCCTATTCTCATCAATCTGCACCAAAACCATAGCCCTCCATACCCCCACCATCCATGTACCTATCCAAACTTTGCTTAAAAATTGAACACACATTGGGCGTTTGATGGTGTTTGTCATGTGGGTTTCAATTTAATTGTAGCAACATACATCAAAGTTGCTGGTGAACGCAGCAGGCCAAGCAGCATCTATAGGAAGAGGCGCAGTCGACGTTTCAGGCCGAGACCCTTCGTCAGGACTAACTGAAGGAAGAGTGAGTAAGGGATTTGAAAGCTGGAGGGGGAGGGGGAGATGCAAAATGATAGGAGAAGACAGGAGGGGGAGGGATAGAGCCGAGAGCTGGACAGGTGATAGGCAAAAGGGGATACGAGAGGATCATGGGACAGGAGGCCTAGGGAGAAAGACGGGGGGGGGGGTGACCCAGAGGATGGGCAAGAGGTATATTCAGAGGGATAGAGGGAGAAAAAGGAGAGTGAGAGAAAGAATGTGTGCATAAAAATGAGTAACAGCTGGGGTACGAGGGGGAGGTGGGGCCTAGCGGAAGTTAGAGAAGTCAATGTTCATGCCATCAGGTTGGAGGCTACCCAGACGGAATATAAGGTGTTGTTCCTCCAACCTGAGTGTGGCTTCATCTTTACAGTAGAGGAGGCCGTGGATAGACATGTCAGAATGGGAATGGGATGTGGAATTAAAATGTGTGGCCACTGGGAGATCCTGCTTTCTCTGGCGGACAGAGCGTAGATGTTCAGCAAAGCGGTCTCCCAGTCTGCGTCGGGTCTCACCAATATATAAAAGGCCACATCGGGAGCACCGGACGCAGTATATCACCCCAGTCGACTCACAGGTGAAGTGATGCCTCACCTGGAAGGACTGTTTGGGGCCCTGAATGGTGGTAAGGGAGGAAGTGTAAGGGCATGTGTAGCACTTGTTCCGCTTACATGGATAAGTGCCAGGAGGGAGATCAGTGGGGAGGGATGGGGGGTACGAATGGACAAGGGAGTTGTGTAGGGAGCGATCCCTGCGGAATGCAGAGAGAGGGGGGGAGGGAAAGATGTGCTTAGTGGTGGGATCCCGTTGGAGGTGGCGGAAGTTACGGAGAATAATATGTTGGACCCGGAGGCTGATGGGGTGGTAGGTGAGGACCAGGGGAACCCTATTCCTAGTGGGGTGGTGGGAGGATGGAGTGAGAGCAGATGTACGTGAAATGGAGGAGATGCGTTTAATTTAATTGTGTTTCTTTGTTTTGTGATTGTCTGCAAGAAGTCAAATCACAAGGTTGTACATGGTATACATACTTTGATAATAAATGCACCTTGAACTTTGACACCCATGCAATGGTTTGACAGGCGAAAACAAAGTTCTACCAATGCAGCAATTTTGAAATACGACAGAAAATAACAGAATTATGCAACAGGTCCAGCAAGATCTGCAGAGACAGAAACAGAGTAAATTTTCATGTCAAAGACTCAGTATTTGGCGAAATAAACTGGGTGAAGTAATTTGTAATATGCACTTTGCATCTTTGGCCTGAATCTTATCACAGATGGTGAGTGGCTTATTGAGCAATTGTGCCTTTCCATGTTTTAATTCAATGTTATGGGCTGCTCAATTAAAAAGGCTCTGCTCACATGGCAAAGATTTCACAATTCTTATCCTATTTTTTCCAACATGAACGCATTGTGACAAATGGCTTGCGTCAATTCTGTAGCTTTCTGTGAGTCAATGATTCGATGATGTGATGTCTTGCATTATTACTTTCAATCTCTTTTTTTTTCAGAATCCTGCGCAGTTCTCTGATCAAATTATCACTTTTTTTTACCACCAGAGATTAACTCTTCAGAGGAATGCCTTTCAGGAGTCACTAATTGAAACACAGAGTCATAGAGTAAGGTAGTGTTAAAGCAGGGAAGCAGGTTTTTCAGCCCACCTCATCTGTGCCAACTGTGTTGCTAGTCCTGATGAAGGGTCTCAGCCCAAAACGTCGATTATTACTTTTCCTACATGGATGCTGCCTGACCCACTGAGTTCCTCCTGCATTTTGTTTGCTGATCCAGATTTCCAGCATCTGCCACAATGGACACTCACCAATCTACTTACTGACAGAACCACTCTATGACAGATGCCCTAGTATCTGTCATGCACCTGGCCCTGACACACCTAGAAAACAAGGACACTTACGTCAGAAGGCTGTTTCTGGATTTCACTTCAACGTTCAACATTATTGTCCCATAGACCTTGGTGAACAAACTCCCACTCCTCAGTCTAAATACACCACTGTACAACTGCGTGGTGGATTTCCTAATGAACAGACCTCAGGTGCACAACCACTCCTCCCTCCAGATCATCCTCAACACTAATCCTCCATTGCTGTACTCTCTACTCATACATAGCTGCACAGTCAATCACGTTGTCAAGTTTGCCAATGACATGACAATGATGGGGCTCATAACCAACAACAATGAGATGGCCTACAGAGAGAAGATGGAGGAGCTCGAAGCCTGGTGCCAGGCAAATACCCACTTCCTTAATGTCAACAAGACAAAGGAGGTGGTTATCAACTTTAGGAGAACTCACACAACTCACAGCCCTCTTGATATTAGTGGCACAGCAGTGGAAACTACAAGCAGTTTCAAGCTCCAGGAAGTGCACATCACACTCAACCTCTCATGGTTCCAGAACGCATCCTACACAGTCAGCAAAGCTCACCAATGCTTCTGCTTCTTGAGGAGGGTGAAGAGAGCTGAACTTTGTACATCCATGCTCACATCATTCTAGAGATGTGGAGTAGACAGATGTAAGTTGGATCACTGCGTAGTACGGAAATTGCACTGTAGTGGACAGGAAGGCGGACGGCTCTAAAACGGGCAATCAAAACTGCCCAATGCACCACTGGCACCAGCCTGCCTGCCATCAAGGATATATATATATACTGTATATATACACACAGAGAAAGGTGCCAAAAAGTGTCTGTAACATAATTAAGGATCTCACATACCCCACTTATGGAGTATTTGTCCCACTCCTATCAGGGAGGAGGCTACATAGCATCCACCCCAGGAGCACCATTTTGAAAGAATCAAAAACAGTTCCTTTCCACAAGCAGTCAGGCCGATCAGCACCTCGACCCACTAACCCACCCCTGCACACTCTAAACATGACTACTTTATTGTTTCCTGTCAGTCAACTAACGTACAGACACTCCTATGCCTAGTGTCACTTTATGGATAATCAATCAATCTACATGTACAAGCTATTTTATGTATTTATATTTATTGTGGTTTATTATTATTATTGAGTTCTTTATCTTTTGTGGTTTTCTCGTGCTGAATTGGATCCAATCATCTCATCCCTTTTACACTTGTGTACAGCAAGTGACATTAAATAATGTTGAATCTTGAATCTTGAATCTTGATCTGCAGTCTCCCTTGTGTCTGTGTGTGAATGAGTCACAAGGGAAACTGCAGGCGCTGAAATCTGGATCAACACGCACAAAACGTTGGATGAACTCAGCAGGCGGGCAGCGTTATAACAATAAACTTGATGTTGAGTTTGAGGATACACTCCTGTGCACTTGTAAAAGCTGACACATTTAAAGTTTTTTGCACATCTCTGCATCCCGTTCTGGAACTGATTAAATTAGATTAGTTTTAGTTATCACCCGTATGTCGAAACATCCCAACATACCGTGACAAAAGAGGTTCAATTAAAGGTGTCGCTTTGCGTCAAAGAGCAACACAGTCCAAGAATTGTGCTGGAGCAGCCCACAAGTGCACAAGTGTTGCCATGGTTCCAGAGCTAAGACAGCATGCCCACAATTTACTAAATCTAACCATTTGTTTGATGTTTTATTGACAGGAAACGGAGCACTGGGACGAAACCCACGCTGTCACGGAGAGAATGTACAAACTCCATACAGATAGCAGTGGAATAAAAGTTCAAAGTTCATTTATTATCAATGTATGTATACATTATACAACCTTAAGATTCGCCGTCTTACAGGCATCCTCAAAACAAAGAAACCTCAAAAGAATGCCTTACACCCAATGTGCAGAGAGAGGGAAAAAACAAATTGTGCAAACAGCAAATCGCTTCAAAACTGACTTCTTACGAAAGACACAAAGGCTGGCATCACTTCAGTGCAAAGCCCAGTAAATGTTGTGAAACCACAGACATGGTCAGGCATCACTGCAGCTGCAGCAGCCCACATCCTTAGTTCAGTGCAGAGCTGAATAAAGGTCAAGCAACAGTGAGCAGAATTGGGAAGAACTGCCCCTCACCTCAACTCTGGTCTCGATACCCTGACCATTTCAATCTGGCTTGGTGCTTAAATCATCCAAACATCTCACTCTGAGACCACTCTGGGACCTATAATTTGGCATGTATTCAAGTTTTCCCATTCGGCCTGATGCTTATATTGATCAGACATCGGGCCTTTCTTCACTCTCAGGGACTCCATGACTCTGCTTTGACCCCGCCTCTGCCTTTGCTTTCCTCAATCATGCCTTCCCTTCACCTCCGCCTCTACCACTACTTGCCTCCGGCCTCCGCTTTCCTCGACCGTTTCTCACCTCCTCCATCACCACCACTTGCCTCTGCATTGTTAGCATTAATCATTATTAAGGAAGTGGTATTAATAAGGTATTTAGTAGTTTTTTTTTGCTGCCAATAATTAGCCACTGGGCACCACCTTAAATGGGAATCGAACCCTGATCAGTGACACTGCAAAATGATTGAGCTAACTGTTGTGGTACTCTGCCAACCATGATTACCTACTGAGTACTTCCAGCAATTTTTTAGAATTATAATTCCAGATGTTAGATCCAGAATACGATCATAGTCCTTTGCCTAAGCTGTCAGTCATTGTAATAATAGGCACTGTGTCTTCGCATATAAAAACATGTTTGGATTTCATATCAAAATATTAACCATATAAGTCAAAAACAGTAAGATATAAATTAGTCCTGCAGAAATCTGACAGATTTCAAAATATATAGTTTGGAGAAGCAATCAAGTCATTAGTTAAGAAAAATGGATTCTTCATGTTGAAGGAGCAAGTAATTTTGGTCTATTGACTATATTTATAATTTAATCATTATTAATAAAATGGCTAATTATTTCACAGTGTATGGCAAGTATAAACATCAAATTCAAAACTTAAGTGAAGGCACTTCAAGCAGTCAGCTTATCTACAAGTGTACACTGTGAAAACGTTCCCTGCATAGGAAGAATGTGAGTGGGGAAAAGCAGAAATAGCTGTACAGATCTTCTGTGATTTACAAACATTTGCTATGCAAACAATTGACTCTCTGGGGTATGTGTCTTTGACTTACAAAGCTATTTTTCACAATGACACTCTCTGCCCACACTGTATCAGAATTCCTATCATTCATCTTGCTCGCCCTTCTCAATTTGTAAAATTTCATTAGAAGATACATTTTTCAGTAATATGTGTTAATTAAGGAAAGGTTGGAGCTTGATGTGTGATTGAATTTATCTTCTAATCCTCTGTCTCATGTTTTCTCTCTCTTCCTCTAAAATGGATCCTTGAAGCAGACCCTTTTTGACCAAACTTCTGTTCACTTGGTCAAATTGTGTTCATAGAATCATAGACTTGTACAGAATTTCACAGGCCCTTCGGCCCAACTTGTCCATGCCAGCTGAGAAGCTGATCTAAGCTGGACCTATTTGTCTGCATTTGGGCCATATCCTTCTGAACCATTCATGTCCAGGTACCTGTCCAAGTGTCGTTTCATCACTAACATTACACCTGCCTCTAACACATTTGTCGGCAACTTGTTCTACATACCACAACAGCCTGCATGAAAAGAAACCTGCCTCTCATGTATATATGATGAATGAATCTGGATATGAATATGAATTTAGAACATTACTTGGCTGGTGGTGGGAAGGGCCGCTGATATCAGATCCTTCATGCTAAACCAAAGTTTCAATACCTGCACACGTTTCCTATGAGGTGGCTGCCGTGCGGATGGGACCATCGTCCATCTCCTTGTGAACTGTGTGCTTACAGTGAAGACCTGGAAAGGGATGTAGTGATTATCTGCAAAAGTTTCACCCTGAGCAGCAGGATATCACAGGATATCACAGGAGCAACACGCACAAAGTGCTGGTGTTGACTCAACAGGTTAGGCAGCATCTATGGAAATATATGAACAGTCAATGTTTCAGGACGAGACCTCTCTTCAGGACCGGAAAGGAAGGGGAAAGATGCCAGGGGAGGGGAAGGAGGACAAGCTAGAAGGTGGACGGGAAAGATGAAGGGCTGGAGGGGAAGCAACCTGATAGGAGAGGAGAGTGGACCATGGAAGAAATCATTGAAGGAGGGGGCACTAGGGAGAAGTGATAGGTAGGTGAAGAGAAGAGTTAGGAAGCCAGAGTGGGGGATAGAAGAAGAGGGAAGAGGGAAGAGAAAATAAAAGAAAAAAACCAGGAGAAATGGATATTCATGCCAGCAGGTTGGAAGATACTTAGATGGAATATCACTGAATTAGAATATACAACATACAACATAGAAATCTACAGCACATAATAGGCTCTTTGACCCACAATGTTGTGCCAACCATGTAACCTACTCTGTACCCGTGACATCTACCCTGTATCTACATCCAAGCATCTTCAAACTATGCCCCCTTGTGTTAGCCATTACAGCCCTGGAAAAAAAAGCCTTTGGCTATTCAAACGATCAATGCCTCTCATCATCTTATACATCTCTATCAGGTCATCCCTCATCCTCTGTTGTTCCAAGGAGAAAGGGCCAAGTTCACTCAACCTATTCTCGTAAGGCATACTCTCCAATAGTGAAGTGACTGGAACTGAATACTATTCCAAGTGGGGTCTGATCAAGGTCATATGCAGCTGTAACATTACCTTATGGCTCTTGAACTCAATCTTATGAATGATGAATGCTATCACACCATATGCCTTCTTAACAACACTGTCAACCTACGCAGCAGATTTGAGTGTCCTATGGACGTGGACCCCAAGATCTGTCTGATCCTCCGCACTGCTAAGAGTCTTAACATTAATACTATATTCTGTCTTCAAATTGGATCTACCAAAATGAACCACTTCACACTTATCTGGGTTGAACTCCATCTGCCATTTCTCAGTCCAGTTCTGCATCCTATCGATGTCCTGCTGTAAAATCTGACAACCCTCCAAACTATCCATAACACCCCCAAAATTTGTGTCATCATCAAACTTATTAACACACCCTTCTAATTCCTCATCCAGGTCATTTATAAAAATAACAAAGAGGAGAGGTCCCAGAACAGATCCCTGCAGAACACCACTGGTCACCAACCTCCATTAGAATATGAACCATCTACAACCACACTTTGCCTTCCATAGGCAATCCAATTCTTGATCCACCAAGCAAGCTCTCCTTGGAGTCCATGCCTCCTTACTTTCTGAGTGAGCCTGGCATGGGGAACCTTATCAAATGCCTTACTGAAATCCATATACGCTACATCCACTGCTCCATCTTCATCAATGTGTTTTGTTACATCCTCAAGGAATTCATTCAGGTTCGTAAGGCACGACCAGCCCTTGACAAAGCCATGATGACCATCCCTAATCAGATTATGCCTCTCCAAATGCTCAAAAATCCTGCTTCTCAGGATCTTCTCCAGCAACTTGGTCACCACTGAAGTAAGATTCTGTACTCTATAGGCTGTTTCCAGTGAAGGGAATTGAAGTAAGCATTGATTGCCACTGGAAAAGCACCAACCCGGTGAAAGGTGCACTTTGGTCTGCCTGAAACTCGTTGGCCTTCCAATATGGGGAAGTTGCTGTCAATGACTGCTAGCCTACAGCAGTACAGCAGTTAGTGCCGCTGATGCACAGATCCAGTAAGTAGGGTTCAGTCCCAACCTCAGTTTCAGTGAGCGTGTACAGCCTGTACAGCCTACCCATGTTTGCGTATGTTTGCTCCCGATATTCTGGCTTTCTCTCAAAATGTGGCAGTTTGACTGGTTACTGTAAGTTACTTCTACTGTGGATGGGTAGCAGAGGTATCAGTGGGACGGCTGGAGGGTGGAGGAGTTGATGAGTTTCGATAGGTAACAGGTTACGGGGACACAAGTGTGGGAACAGGTCTGATGGAATAGCTCTGAGAACCAGCATGGACTTGAAGGGCCAAAGGACCTCCTTGAGTGATGTAAGAAGATAACAAAATCTGAAGCTCGGTTTAGCCATCGTAAGTAACCTGTGTTGAAGTGTCACAGTATAGGACAACCCACTAAAGGACACCGTGGATCTGTACACTAGTAATCTCTCAAAATTATTGTTGATGGAATTTCTGTAGATGAATAATTACGTTGCAAAATGGGAAGCACTGTAAGTGAATGCAATAATATATTTGGTTCAGGGAATGAAGACAATGTAATCTCCCATGATTTATATCAGTATAGTTTATGATTATGGTGTCTTTTTGCAAACTGTGATGCTTTACAATATTAAATATGTTATCTATGTATTATTGAAAGTGAATTTCACAAGCCTGCTATATATTCCAGCCTTATAATACCTCTGGATAAATTAAGAGCTCACTATTGTTGGAGAAACATTTAGGAAGATGAAATATGTGAAGGACAAACTATCTTGCTTTGGGCAGAATGAATTACTTTAGTTCCAAGATAACAGCGTTGGTGCCTTGGAGGACAGTTAAAAAAATGACTGAAAATTAAGGTTAGGCCTAGAGGCAGAGCAATTGCATTGGCGGAAAAAGCAATGGCAAGAATAGAGAGAATGAATTAATGCATGTGAGTGAGTGAATAAGTAAAAGGCCCCAAAGGCAAAAAACTGAAAAGACAGGAAATCTGAAGCGAAAAAGGAAAATAACTTTACCTTTAGCCAATATCAACAAATATATTGGGGATTTGGCTCTGATGGCTTGTCTCTAGATTTAGATTTTTGATTTTGAGATAGGCACAGTAACAGCCTGTGCAGCAATTACACCCATGTGACCAATTCACCCACTGACCGGTACTTCTTTGGAATGTGGGAGGAAACTGGAGCACCCGAAGGACAGCAGTAAGGCATTTGATAAGGTTCCCCATGCAAGGCTCTTTCAGAAAGTCAGGAGGCATGGGATCCAAGGAAATCTTGCTTTGTGGATCCAGTATTGGCTTGCCCACAGAAGATCTTGGGGTTCGTGTCCATAGGACACTCAAAGCTGCGGTGCAAGTTGACAGTGTTGTTAAGAAGGCGTATGGTGTGTTGGCATTCATCAACCATGGGACTGAGTTCAAGAGTTGTGAAGTAATGTTACAGCTATATAAGACCTTGGTCAGACTGCACTTGGAGTACTGTGTTCAGTTCTGGTCACCTCACTACAGGAAGGATGTGGATACTATAGAGAGAGTGCAGAGGAGATTTACAAGTATGTTGCCTGGATTGGAGGGTATACCTTATGAGAATAGGTTGAGTGAACTTGGCCTTTTCTCCTTGGAGCGACGGAGGATAAGAGGTGTATAAGATGATGAGGGGCATTGATCATGTGGATAGCCAGAGGCTTTTTCCCAGGGCTGAAATGGCTAACACGAGGGGGCATAGTTTTAAGGTGCTTGGAAATAGGTTCTGAAGGGATGTCAGGGGTAAGTTTTTCACACAGAGAGTGGTGGATGGGTGGAGTGCACTGCCGGTGGTGGTGGTGGAAGCAAGTACAATAGAGTTTTTTAAGAGACTCTTAGACAGGTAAATGGAGCTTAGAAAATTAGAGGGCTATCCAGTTGGGAAATTCTAGGCAGTTTCTAGAGTATGTTACATGGTCGGCACAACATGGTGAGCTGAATAGCCTGTAATGTGCTGTAGAATTCTACGTTCTACATTCTATATTCTATGATACTAACGGGGTCACAGGGAGAACGTACAACCTCCTTATTGACAGTGGTGGGAATTGAACCCAGGCCGCTGGCACTATAAAAGCATTATCCTAAACACTACACTACCATGCCACCCAAAGATCTTTGCAAATAATTTTCATTTGGGATTTGATTACACTGGACACAAATGTTTTGCTTCCTGAAACTTTTGGGTGCATCTTATGGAATTTGGGCTGCTGATCATGAAAATCTCCAGGAAATTTCCCTAACATGCACTTTTTAAAAAAAAAATCTATATTTGCTATTACAATTTATAATTCAAGCCAATTAAAATGTTGTGCACAATGTAAGCTGAAATGTTTTTTTATCTTGTCCATGCATACCTGGGCATGATTAGTAGGCGTGGCAAGACAGGTTTTAGAATGGCTATAAATTTCCATGAAGAATTTCAATATTTGAGCCAGATATTTCCCAGAATAACTGATGCCAAGATTAAAGTAGGGATTTTGGTTGGTCTACAAATCACACAGGTCATCAATGACAGGTAATTCAAAAAACTTCTGGTGGGAACAGAGAAAATCGCTTGGAAGTCAGTCAAGGATGTTGTTGAAAGTTTTCTTGGCGACTACAAGCACCAAACTACATGTAGCTGGTTGACAACATGGTTCAAGCATTCAAAACCATGAAGTACAACATGTCACTAAAGATTCTTTTTCTGCATTCCCATTTAGAATTCTTCCCTGAAAATCTTGGCACTGTCAGTGACGAGCATGGTGCAGTTATGGAGAAACAGTATCAAGGCAACTGAAATCCACCAGTGTGGGCTGAGTATTGTTGGACACTTAAGCAAAAAACCTCAGACACTGAGTACAAATGAAAATTATCAATAAAACATCTTCAACATAAGCGACAGCACCATTATGCAATTTAATGATTTATATTCAATAAAAGTTAATTTCTTGTTTCTCCAAATTCTTACGTGATACAAGTGGTCTGGAATTATATTTATGTTCAGCTTCAAGCGATCTATCATAAACAAAAAAGAATTCTGAGGAAGGAATACTTCCAAAAAAAATTGTTGTTCAGTGTTAGCAGGAAAGATGCAATTTGAGTGACATTTAAATATTTATTTTGTAGGTGTGAAGTTGCGCTTAATTCATCTCTGTATGCACTGCCTAATTGTTATGACAAAATATTGGGCATACTCAGACACTATTTGAGTTTTGTTCCTCCTTTGAATGTCATTGACAATGCTGAATGTGTGGCCACTTTTTCCCTCCTTCATTCAAAATCAGTCATGCTGTATATCTATTAATAAATAAAAATCTATTAAAATATTTTTGGCATAGATTTAGTGTTGACATCTGCCCAGATTGCCACCATCATCCACAGACAGAACTGCTTTCAACCTTCATTGTCTCTAAACATTTTTTTTTATATATAGGCATCCGTTAGTCTCGTGAGACCATGGATTTGTGCCTTGGAAGGTTTCCAGGGTGCAGGCCTGGCCAAGGTTGCATGGAAGACCAGCAGTTGCCCATGCTGCAAGTCTCCCCTCTCCACGCCACCAATGTTGACTAAGGGAAGGGCACTAGGGCCAATACAGCTTGGCACCAGTGTGGTCACAGAGCAATGTGTGATTAAGTGGCTTGCTCAAGGACACAACACGATCCCTCAGCTGGGACTCAAACTAGCGACCTTCAGATCACCAGACTGATGCCTTAACCATTTGGCCATGTGCCAACATTCTCTAAACATTGGTAAATAAACAACCACCAAGTCACAAGACAGGACATATCCTGGACTAAGATTAAAACAAAAAAATGGTGGAAATGCTCAGCAGGTCAGGCTGTATCTGTTGCAAGACAAACAGAGTTAATATTTCAGGTTGCAGACCCTCTTTTTGATTACGTTTATATTTCTAGCATCTGCAGTTTTCTTGGCTTTTACCATGGATTAATATCGGTCAAAGGGTTGTACAGAATGTCCAGCAACACCTTTTAGCTACTGTGATGGATATTCCTTGAAATCATCCCACCTTGTAAGTATTAGATCATTTCATTCTCTGTGCCTCTGCCACTCTGACCTCTGTATTTCTGAAACGATTGCTCATGATCCAGAAGAGCAGGAAAATTAGTCACTTTATAAATTCCTTGGGTGGTGGGGTGGAGATGTATCTCTTACCAAATTAGGTGTAAGATGCACATTCAGTCTGCTAACCTGCAGGCCACGCTTGGGCAAAGTGTAGACCCTATTTACCCCTCAAGTCAGGGTCACATGAAGCCACGGGAGCAGGTGGTGGATGGTCGTATGAGCTGGTGTCTATCACAAGTCCTGGTTATGCAACCACTGACACCTGGCAGACAATCCCTGAAGAGTATTGATAACGGCTGGTGTCACCCATCTTGTAAAGACACAGCCCAGAAGAAAGCAATGACAAACCACCTTTGGAGAAAAATTTTCCAGGAACAATCCTAGTCATGAGACCATGATCGCCCACATAATAGGGCACAGTACGTACTGATGAGGATGGTGACGACACCTCCTGATTTAAAATGATACTCAGCAACTTCATAACCATTTTGGTCCATAGAGCTGCTGCTAATAATGATTATGTGGTACTATTCATTCTTCCTCTAGATGAATATTTTTTACTTTGCTTAATACATCATCTCTCCATTTTGTTTCACACTGTCATCAGTAGAATTACTCCCCCCCTTCCCTCTATTACAGATATTCCTTTTTGCTCCTTTCACCTTCATCACGAGCACTGCCATCCCTTTACATGGTATGGCATTATAAATGTCAAAACACTTATAGCTATGATACAAAATACTTGCCTTGCAAAGGAGAATAATTTAGCCCACTAAGGCTAAGCCAGTTCTTACAGCAATCCCATTCCTATGCTAATTCGCTCTGTAGCCTATTCCTTCCCATTCCAATGAATTTTACCCGACATGAACATTTTGAGAGGTATAATATGATTAGAAATAGTCAGTATGGCTTTGTGAAAGGCAGGTTGTACCTTACGAGCCTAATTGAATTTTTTGAGGATGTGACTAAACACATTGATGAAGGTAGAGTAGTAGATGTAGTCTATATCAATTTCAGCAAGGCATTTGATAAGGTACCCCATGCCAGGCTTATTGAGAAAGTAAGGAGGCATGGGATGCAAGGGGACTTTGCTTTGTGGATCCAGAACTGGCTTGTCCACAGAAGGCAAAGAGTGGTTGTAGATGGGTCATATTCTGCATGGAGGTCGGTGACCAGTGGTGTGCCTCAGGGATCTGTTCTGGGACCCCTACTCTTCGTGATTTTTATAAATGACTTGGATGAGGAAGTGGAGGGATGGGTTAGTAAATTTGCTGATGACACAAAGGTTGGGGGTGTTGTGGATAGTGTGGAGGGCTGTCAGTGGTTACAGTGGGACATTGATAGGATGCAAAACTGGGCTGAGAAGTGGCAGATGAAGTTCAACCCAGATAAGTGTGAAGTGGTTCATTTTGGTAGGTCAAGTATGATGGCAGAATATAGTATTAATGGTAAGACTCTTGGCAGTGTGGAGGATCAGAGGGATCTTGGGGTCCGAGTCTATAGGACACTCAAAGCTGCTGCGCAGGTTGACTCTGTGGTTAAGAAAGCATATGGTGCATTGGCCTTCATCAATTGTGGAACTGAGTTTAGGAGCCGAGAGGTACTGTTGCAGCTATATAGGACCCTGGTCAGACCCCACTTGCAGTACTGTGCTCAATTCTGGTCGCCTCATTACAGGAAGGATGTGGAAACTATAGAAAGGGTGCAGAGGAGATTTACAAGGATGTTGCCTGGATTGGGGAGCATGCCTTATGAGAATACGTTGAATGAACTTGGCCTTTTTTCCTTGGAGTGACAGAGGATGAGAGGTGACCTGATAGAGGTGTATGAGTTGATGAGAGGCATTGATCGTGTGGATAGTCAGAGGCTTTTTCCAGATCTGAAATGGTTAGCATGAGAGGGCACAGTTTTAAGGTGCTTGGAAGTAGGTACAGAGGAGATGTCAGGAGTAAGATTTTTACGTAGAGAGTGGTGAGTGCATGGAATGGGATGCTGGCTACGGTGGTGGGCGCAGATACGATAGGGTCTTTTAAGAGACTCCTGGACAGGTACATGTAGCTCAGAAAAATAGAGGGCTATGGGTAACCCAAGGTAATTTCTAAGGTAAGGGCATGTTTGGCACAGTTTTGTGGGCCAAAGGGCCTATATTGTGCTGTAGGTTTTCTATGTTTCTATGTTTCTATCTGCACCAAACGAGAATCAATTAACTTAATAACACACATGACTGGGACATGCTACCTCCTCATTACACGTTGAGTACCCATTATCCCAAATATTTGGAGCTGGAAGTGTTTCAGATTTCAGAATTTTTCAGATCTTGGAATATATAATGAGAGAGCTTGTGACCGCCATAATTTTCATCTTTGGATTTTTGTGCTAACATTAGGCAGTCTTTGTTTTACACTTCTCCATCATAGATATGTACTTAACAGTAAAAATTATTCCTTACCATTAATATAATGAAAATATAATGTGTGCAGGGTAACAAGAGCAGTACAGCAGCATCGGGAGAAAACCTGAATCAGCTGTTGAACAACAACAGACAATGGCAGGCTTTCAGTCTCCATCTGCAATGCCGTGTTTTGATTAAGAGGTTACAGTACAATTGCATTTGTATTTTAGTATTTTTAAGGTTTTATGTAAAGTACGAAAACAATCAGCATTGGAGATTTGTTCTGGTGTTAGATTTTCACCAGCAACGAACTTGGCAAACTCGTCAATGAATTTCTCTTCTGCTTTGTTATTAGCAGGCACTTTAAAAATTTAATGTTGTTCCTTTTCTGAAATTTCTGCAACCAGCCTGCTGAATATTCACTACCTTCAATTTTCAGTACCGTCGTGATAGATCTTTTCTTGTTTCGTGATCAGCATACTGTTAAGCTGCACATGTTCACTCTGACTCTGATGAATCCATTCTTTCAATACACATTTGAGATCTTTATTTTTCGCTTTATGCAAAGTTTTTCTATTTTTTATTAACTTTTGTTCATTACATATGTGCGGTCACTTCTCAGAACTGCCTGTGGTGCACAGAAACGCTCACCTTGCCTGGGACCCTTCCAGGGCCTTGTGGAATTTTCAATTTGTGACATCATGTCAGCACTCAAAAATACTTTGGATTTTGGATTTCCAGCTAACGGGTATTCAAACTGTCCCACCACTGGGGTGGAGTACAGGAGCCTGAAGACCCACACTCAATGATTCAGAAACAGCTTCTTCCCCTTTGCCATCAGATTTCTGAATGGTCCATAAACCCACAAACAGATTCAGGTTAATTTTGTCATCACATGTACATCAAAATATACAGTGAAGTGTGTTATTTGTGTTAATAACCAATGAAACATAAGGATGGGCTGGGGGCAGGCTGCAAGTGTTGCCACATATTCTGGCAGCAACATAGTGTGCCCACAATGAACAGCAGAATGACACTACCTTTTTGCACTGTTAGTTTTTTTTTTGGTAATTTATAGCAATCTTATACCTTTGCACAATTCTGCTACCGCAAGACAAACAGGTTTCACATTACCCAAGTCAATGATAATAAACGTGATTCTAATTATGAATGTGGGAGGAAAGCAGAGCACTTGGAGCGTAGGGAGAACATTCAGACTCCAGAGGGACAGTGGCAGAGTTCATGATCAAACATGGGACTGTGAAATTTTGAGGAACAGCTCTAGGACCAACCGTGATCACCGACCTCTTATTTGCCCCCTTTCTGTCTCCCTCTTCCTCCTTCTGTTTGACCTGCTGAATTTCTTTTCAGCTTTACAACACAACACAACCAGCGTCAGGCTGGGAATAAAGATAATCTTTGAGACAGAAACAAATAAACAGATGCAGCATTGCTCACTGTACAATTCATGTTGATTGGGATTAAGTTGCTGGCAAATGCTTTTTCTTATTTCTCCACACACTTAAAAAGTATATGAATGATTTCCTGCCCTTCTATCAGCTCGGGGGCATGTCTCCATTCCACTGATTATCAGCAGTTCTCCAGCATCTCATAGCATAAAAAGAGAATCTACCATCGTGGATCAGTATAATAAAAATGCAGAGCTTTATTTGAAAAATAAAAACATGAGACATTTCTATCAATCTTTCCAGGACTTTCACAAAGATCTGAAGGTAAAATGAATTTTATCAAAGCAACTCACATTCCGGGCAGCATGTTCAATTGACGGAAAGTCTGAAGAATCAAATTCCCATGGTAAAATACTTCAAGCCATCAATACACCCACTGAATAAAGAATTCTAGCCAGGGCTAGACAATGAATAACGTTCAGCACAAGATTGGTACTTTTAGTCTTAGAGTCCTTCATTACAGAAATAGGCCCTTCAGCCCATCAAGTTCTTACAGTCAGTGGCCACTGATTCAGTTACACCTGTACACCTGCTCATTAATGCAAATATTTAATCAGCCAATCATGTGTCAACTACTCAGTGCATAAAAGCATGGTCAAGAAATTCAGTCCAAGGAACACTACACCCCAATAGTTATCAAGTTATATGATAAATCTCTTAAACAGGAGTCAATAGTAAACTTTCAAGGTATGTGGATAGACAGAAGGCTAACGTGGAAGAGGCATGTAAATAAAATTCTAGAGAAGTGTGAAAAAGGCCCTTAATGTGCTCAGGTACTTAGTTGGGTGTGACTGGAATATGAGTAGGAGGACACTTAAACAAATGCATATTGCTTCAATCAGATCTATCTTTGATTATGGATGTGTTGTTTATGGGCCAGCCTCACCAGTGGTCTTAAATCCCCGAGATAAAGTTCAAGTTCAAACACTGAGATTATGTTGTGGTGCTATTAATTCATCCCCACTTTTGGCATAACGGATAGAAATGGGTGAAATATCTTTACATTTACGCAGGGTACAGTTAGCAAAGGCTTATTGAGTTAACTTGGTCATCTAATGTTGGCAACTTTACTAGAGTGCTGGGAGCACTGTATTCACAATGTCTTCAGTTTTGGGTGGATGGGAAATGAATGGACACAAAATCTTGGGTTGTTTAATGTGGGATATGGTCCTTGTGTCACTCCTCCATGGTTTTTCCTTTTCCCTGTGGTTGATTAGGATGTTCAGGAAAAGATCATGATGAGGAGTGAATGTATATCAGTGGCGCAGGAAGTTCAGCGATATATGAGGTAGATGTTATGGATTCTTACATATCTACACAGTTGGTTCAAAAGATCCAGTGACAGGTCATTTAGGTGTTTGTGTTTCTGTTTCTACATTTCAGGTGACTATTTACAGAAATATTATCACACAAAGTATTAGTATTCACGTCTGAGATGTTTGCTATCACTTTTGTCTTGGAATGTGTTGAAGCAGTATGCCCTGATTATGTACTTCTGTGCTCTGATTTGTTCTTGGTTTCAACATCTATTAAAACAGGCATTTTAGATTATAGGCCAGACATTATTTTTAAAATTGGACAACATTTGTTGTGGCTGCAGGGTCTGGCCTTGTGTGTACATTTCTTATGGGGCCCTGACCATGTTTTGTTTGATGGCAACAAGGTGGTAAACATTCTAGCCAAGCAAAAACTTAAAATTAAGGATGTACAGTAAACGTAGTGGCACCTTTGCATGAAAGGGAGGTGAGAGCTAAAATTAAAAAGTCTATTCGATCACTGTGGCAACAAAGTTGGGATAAGGAAAAGAAAGGATGGCATTTATATAAAATTCAGACGATGGTGGAAATGCACCTGGGAGATGGGTACAACAGGAGGGAAGATATTATACTCATAGACACAAGAGGTACTGCAGATGCTGGAAGCTTAGAGCAATACCCACAAAGGCATGGGGAAATTCACAGGTCAGGCAGCATCTATGTATGGGCGGGAAGGTGGCAAGTGATCACGTTCACATATTGGACATTCTAGGTTGAATTATTCCTTGTTCAGAATTAATATATATGATATGGGCATTTGTACTTGTCAAGAAATGGTGCAGCATTTATTGTTTAAAAACAAATTGTCTGAGAGGAAATGTCTAATTACTAAATTGAGATGTTTGGGAAAGATAGAGTTTAACATAGAATATTTGTTAGGATATCACTGCCACTGTAATGTATATGTGCATATTTGACTTTCTGAAAAGCATTAGACTTTTTGATGTTATTTGAGTTTTCATTTGGGGAGGGGATTTAGCGGGTGCACTTCCTGTCCTTTTGCTCCACACTCCAGCTCATAAGGTGGTGGTAATGCACCTTATGTTGGTCTCTAAACCACCATTAAACTTTACAAGAAGGTTGAGAAGTTCAGTTGTTGAACAGACTGCTTCTGAGGAGCACGAGATGTTTTTCATTCTCTGAGGCATTCCATTGGGACGGAGAATGATTTGCTAACCTCTCCGGTTTTGGGGTCCTCTGGAGATTACTGAGACTAATGTGGTGTCCACAGACTCCTTCACAAATGGGGCAGGAGAAGCCTGTGGAGTGGGCAGCTGAGTAACTTGTGAGGTGGCTAATTCCGCTGACAACCCAAGATCTCTATTGATGCATAGACTCAACATTGGACAAACACTTGAGCTCCCTCTGGAAAGGCCAAGGCTGTGAGGAGACCTGATGTAAGTTTATAAACTTATGAGTGGCAGCGATAGGGAAGACAATCTGAATCATATTCCCAGGATAGATATGTCATGAACGTACGGCAATAGGCAGAACGTGTGAAGGAGTTATGTGGGCAGGTTTGTTTCACACAGAGAGTGGTGGGTGCCCGGAATGAGCTACCAAGGTTAGTGGTGGAAGGAAATTCAATAATCTCATTTAAAATCGATATGTGAATATCCAGGTAATAGAGAGGTATGGATCATGTGCAGGTAGAGGTAATTTAGTTTAGTTCAGCATCGTGTTCAGTGCAGACATTGTGGGCTGAATGGCCTGTTCTTGTGTTGTGCTGTGCAACATACACAAAGTGGTGGGTGAACTCAGCCAGTCTGGCAGTACATATAGACAAGCATAAACAATTCAGACCAAGAGCCTGCACGAGGATTTCCAGCATCGGCAGAATCTCTCGTGTTTATGCTGTGCTATCTCTACGCTCAGAATACTATCTCAAATACCCCTTCTCCATTCAAAGGAGATGTGAGCCAGAGACTCCCAGGAGTTGGTAGGAAAGCTGCTTTCCTTCAAGAAGGCTTTGAGGTGATCCTTAAATCTTTCCCCTGTCTGCCTGGTAATTGTTTCACGTGACAGAGGACGAAGATGTGTCTCTGTCTCGTGAGTCTAATGTCGGGCATCCAAGTGATGAGTTGCCCACTGTAGAAGACTGAGTATAATTTGTGCCTTGATACCAGGATAGGACTCAGTTTGTTCGTACTTCTGGTAATTGAAATAAATGTAAATACAAATAAGAAGTTACTAAATGAGACGTCTTGCTGCTAATCTACAGGCAAAAAAGTTGCTCAGTAGACGATCTCTTTGACATTCCCTTCCCAATGGTGCTGCCACATTCTCACACTCCTAATTCTATCTCACTCAGTTATTCTGTTATTGTCTTGTTAGCATTTTGCTTTTGACTACCTGAGATTGCACTACAGTCTTTGCACCATTCTGCTGTTCTTACATAGAATAGTACAGCACAGTACAGGCCCTTCGGCCCACAATGTTGTGCCGACCCTCAAACCCTGCCTCCCATATAAGCCCCCACCTTAAACTCCTCCATATACCTGTCTAGTAGTTTCTTAAATTTCACTTGTGTATCTGCCTCCACCACTGAATCAGGCAGTGCATTCCACGCACCAACCACTCTCTGAGTAAAAACCTTCCTCTAATATCCCCCTTGAACTTCCCACCCCTTACCTTAAAGCCATGTCCTCTTGTATTGAGCAGTGGTGCCCTGGGGAAGAGGCGCTGGCTGTCCACTCTATCTATTCCTCTTATTATCTTGTACACCTCTTTCATGTCTCCTCTCATCCTCCTTCTCTCTTGTGCTATTTGTTGAATTTATTGCTGCCTTGATGGCTTACTTGCCTTCAAAGACAAATAAAAATTGCCAGAAAAAAGGCCAGCAAAATATCATGAAGGATCCCACCCACCCTGCTCATGGGCTGTTTGTCCCACTCTCATCAGGGAGGAGGCTATGCAGCATCCACGTCAGGACCACCACATTCAAAAGCAGTTACTTTCCCCAAGCCATCTGGCTGATCAACACTTCCACCCACTAACCCATTACACCACCACTACTTTATTATTTCCTGTCAGATTTAACCTTTAGTAAAGACTTACCCATGCCTAGCGTCCCTTTGTGGACATACAATTTATCTATGTATATCCAGTAAGCTATCTTACATATTTATATTTATGTTTTTTATAAGCTGTATCAGATCCGGAGTAACAATTATTTTGTTCTCCTTTACACTTGTATACTGGAAATGACAATCAACAATTTTGACTTTCTTGTGGCCTTGTATACTGTTTACTTTGTGGGTTTCACATGAACAAGGAATTTCATTGCACCCTGGTGTATCAGAAAACAAAACTGTTCTGAATTTGAATCACAATTTGAATATTGGAGCATCAGTGGTTTGGGGGCACCTGTTTTTTCATTTAATATCCACACTTTCACCTATGTAGTTACTGTCATCCACTAACCCACCACAGGCTACAATTCCATAATCAACCAACAAAAAGGGCTTTGCATAAGGCTGGAGCTGCCTGTCATATTTTATTATTTTCAATTATCGAGAGCATGACTTCCCGGGCTTTCATTAGGTGGAAAGAGTGGCCTCGGTCACAAAGTACAAAATTTTTCCCTAACCCAGTCGTCAATGGACTCACTGAAGGGTTGAGTCAACAAACAGTTCCAAATGATAACCTGTGGTTCCTGAAATTTAAGATTTGATTATTGGGACCCAAAAGCCTGCTAGCAAGTCATCTCACATTAGCAGAACTAACATCATGAAAACTTTAGTAGTGTTGATGAAATATTAATCCTAGCTCAAATGATGTGCATGTTGTGCTCCTCAATACAGGAGAATACTGACAACTACATTAAATAAAGCAACCTAATACATGTCTGATATGTTAGCCAAACTTACTAATGGCTGGGAGATATACCCCCCTCTAGTTAACTCCCATCTGTATATTAGAGCATAGCATACACTCAGGCCGATATATTAGGTACAAGAGGTACCTAAAGAAGGGAGCACTGAGTGTATGTCCATTCAGAGATACTCTTCTACACACCATTGTTGTAATGCTGTTTTAATGAGCTACTGTGGACTTCCTGTCAGCCTGAAACAGTCTGACCATTCTCCTCTGACCTTTCTCATTAACAAGGCATTTTCACTCACTGGACAATTTTTGATTGTTGCACCATTATCTGTAAACTCTAGAGACTGATGTGTGTGAACATCCCAGGTGATCAACTGTTTCTGAAGTACTTAAACCACCCCATCTGGCACCAGCAATCATTCCACAGTCAAAGTCATTTAGATCACATTTCTTCCCCATCCTGATGTTTGGTCTGAACAAGAAGTGGACCTCTTGACCATGTTTGCATGCACATGGAGTTGCTCCAAACATTATTGGCTGATTATATATCTTGCATTAAGGAGCAGGTGTACAGGTGTACCTAATAAAATGGCCACTGAGTGTAGAACATAGGGAGTAAACCATTGTTATTAGTGTTATTATCATGTCTGCCAGATATAGTGAAAAGCTTTTGTCTGCTTGCCATCCGAATAGATCATGCCATATTCACTGAAGTTAAAAAAAATCAAAAAATACACAGTGCAGCCTTTACAGAGAAAGTCCAATGCAGGTAGATAAATAAAGTGCAAGGGTCATTAAAAATAGACTGGAAGTTCATCTTTTAGCAACGGCAGGTCAATTCAAGTGTCTGATAACAGAGGGACAAACAGTCCTTGGGTCTGGTGGCTTGTGCTCGCAAGCTTTCATATCTTCTGCATGAAGAGAGAACAGAGAAGAGCAGGGCAAGAGGGGAACAATTATTTGGTTTCTTTACTGAGGACACAGGACTGCAGATGGAGTCAATTGAAGTGAGGTGGTGTTTGCATGCACTTATCTCCTCACCATTCAGTGAGATCATGGTTAATTTGTGTCCTGATTGCATTCATTTCCTTTTGTCTCACATCTCATATCACCTTAGGATATTTAACACTCAACATTCTTAGAATTTATTTACTTATTTATTTACAGCTACAGCACGATAACAGGCCCATCTGGCCCAATGAGCTGGTGCGGCCCAATTATACCCATGTGACCAATTAACCTACTTACATCTTTGGATTGTGGGGGGAAACTGGAGAACCCAGAGGAAGCCTGCACGTTCACAGGGAAAACGCACAAATTCTTTACAGACCGTGGCAGAATTCAACCTGTGCCATTGGTGCTGGAGAGCACTGAATCCATCAATGAACATACCCAGATCAGAGCAATTAATTAGACCTGAAGGTATTGTCCATGACTTGACAGTTTAACACCGTTTCAATCCCTAGCCCAATGTAAGTTCCTAAATATAGACAGGAGAAACACCAACGTCCTTGATTGGAAAAACCTACAAAAAGTAATAGACACAGCCCTCTCCATCACAGGTAAAGCCCTCCCCACCATCGAGCCCATCTACACGGAGTTCCGTTGCAGGAAAGTAGCATCCATCATCAAAGACCACCACCATCCAGTCCACGATCTCTTCTTGGTGCTGCCATCAGGAAGGAGGTACAGTAGCCTTAGGACCCACACCACCAGGTTCAGGAACAGTTATTACCCTCAACCATTGGGCTTTTGAAACAGAGGGGATAACTCCACTCAACTTCACTCCCTACATCACTGAACTGTTCCCACAACCTATGGACTCACTTTCAAGGACTCTTCATCTCATGTTCTCTATATTTATTGCCTATTTATTTATTAATATTATTTTGTTTGTTTTATTTCTTTTTGAATTTGCAGTTTGTTGTCTTTTGCATGTAAGTTGTTCATCTGTCCTGTTGTGAGGTTTTCATTTATTCTATTGTGGTTTTTTTTTGTATTTACTGTGAATGCCCACAAGAAAATGAATCTCGGTAGAATTTGGTGACATATATATATATATATACTTTGACAATAAATTTATTTTGAACTTTTGAATATTGAAGAGCTATTCAATGTGTTGGCGTGTGGCCAAGTTGTTAAGGCGTCGGTCTAGTGATCTGAAGGTCGCTAGCTTGATCCTCAGCTGAGGCAGCGTGTTGTGTCCTTGAGCAAGGCACTTAACCACATATTGCTCTGCGACGACACTGGTGCCAAGCTGTATCAGCCCTAGTGCCCTTCCCTTGGACAACATTGGTGTCATGGAGAGGGCAGACTTGCAGAATGGGCAACTGCCGGTCTTCCATACAACCTTGCCCAGGTTGCGCCCTGGAAACCTTCCAAGGTGCAAATCCATTGGTCTCACGAGACTAACGGATGCCTATTATTCACTCAATCAGGTGGAAGATTTGTCATGTTGGAGTGATAGGCAATGAGACCATCTGTTGTCTTCTATTGCATTACCATCATCAATTCCATGCATTGCTTCATCAAAAAGAAGTTATCAAATTGCTTAAAATAATTTGTCATTAAGAATTCTGTCCTGGTTTGCCTTTAGTAAACACATTTCAAACCAAGTGACTATTAACCCTGTATTAGAGAACACCCACAAAGTGCTCAGCCGGTCAGGCAGCATCTATGGAGGGGAATAAGCAGACATCGTATCGGGCCAAGACCTTTCATCAGGCTCTGAGTCCTGATGAAATGTCCTGGCCCAAAACATTGACAGCTTATCCCCCTCTGCAGATGCTGCTTGAGTTCCTCCAGCATTTTGTGTGTGTGTGTGTGTGTGTGTGTGTGTGTGTGTGTGTGTGTGTGTGATCCTCAAGATTTCCAGCATCTGCAGAATCTCTTGTGTTTATGAACCCCATATTGACTCAATATTTCTAACAATTTTTCCATCACCGAATTAACCAGACTGGCCTGTAGTTTCCGAGCTTGTGATTTTAATTTTTTGAACAAAAAAATAACATTCACCACTCGCATGTGCTCTGGCACCACATCTTATAATGTTCAGGATCAAAGTGTCCACTCAGGTGAATTGGCAGAATGTTGGGTATTGCCCTTACCCTAGATCAGGGGTTCCCAAACTTTTTTATGCCATGGACCAATACCAGTCAAGGTACCCATACACGTCACATTGGGAACCTGCCCTAGATAAGAGTGCAGAATCCTTCAGGAGAAAAGGGAAGTCTTCTACTGGAGCAAAGCCATCCATATTATTCACGACTTTCCAGCTGTGTTTAAACCTGCAGAACCACTTATACATACCGTATATTAAATGTTAAGAACTGGAAGAAACAAAAAGGTTCTCTGCATTTTAAATTAGAGACTGACATCCTTGTTCAAGCACTAAGAGCATTCAAGAACTACTGATAAAGTAATCGGCTACTTACAGCTCTCCAACTGCATTATGCAGGTTTGAACGTCCATCGGGAAATTTTTTAGATCCATTGGACAGGAAAGAATTAAAGTCAATCTGAAAGATTAGATCAGGCATATGGGATAGAATTATTATTCATGTTCAGTGATTTCACAAGATGAGGACTAGTCTTGGCCAATAACCCAATTGGAAGTAAGAATGTGAACCATAAGAAATAGGAGGAGTACACGTGCAAAATGCTGGAGGAATTCAGCAGGTCAGGCAGCATCTATGGAAATGAATAGAGTCAATGTTTCAGGCCAAAACCCTTCATCAGCCTGAGACATTGATTCTTTACTCCTTTCCTTGGATGCTGCTTGACCTGCTGAGTTTCTCCAGCACTTTGTGTGTTACTCATGATTTAGAGCATCTGCAGAATTTCTTGTGTTTTTCACAGAAAATATACACCCATTTGGGGAGATTTCAGTCTTTGATTAGCAGGACTAGATGTGTGGAAAAGTATCAAATACTACTTGTTTCATATCCTGTTCCACTGAATTTGATTTCACTTGATTTAGAGGTACAGCACAGAACAGATTCTTCTGGTCCACTGAGCTGTGCCACCCAGCAAACTCACCTATTTAAACCCCGCCTAATCATGGGACAATTTACAATGGCCAATTAACCTACTAACTAGTACATCATTGGAATGTGGGAGGAAACAGGAGCACCCGGACAAAACCCACGTAGTTCAAACTCCTTAAAGATTGCGGTGGAATGCCCCTGAGCTGTAACAGTGTTGCGTGAGCTGCTACAATACCGTGGCAAATTTAAGAGAACCTAAAATGTAGAGCAGGCAACAATCTCTTCCCTGGACCGTCCTCATGATCCAACACTTCTCCCCCCAACCCCTCTAAATGTAAGCACCATGAAATGTTTTGAGATGAATTCCATCGTTACTCTGCTACTTGACATTCACGGCCATGGTTCATCATTAATAACCATTACTGATGCGCAGATTGTCCTTTCAGTCTGCTTATAAAAAGTCATAAATTATTTTCCCCTCGGCTACTTGGGATAAAATACCAAAACAATACAGCTTTGTGTTATATATTGTATTAGTGTTTGATCCTTTACCAAGTTGTGATCATGCACAAAGATATTTTTCTTGGTGTTCAAACATTAGGACGAATTGTTGAGTGTGGTGAACATTGAGTGATGAGTTCAATAGAATGGGTTGCATATGAAAGCAAAGGTCAGCAGAAGTGAAATTCATAAAAGCCCAGGGGTGAAATGTCTAAAGTGACGGGTTGCACCTGAACCCGAAGGGGACTAATATTTTCACGAGCAGGTTTGTTTGAGCTGTTGGGGAGGGTTTAAACTAATTTGGCAGGGGGGTGGGAACAAGAGCGAAGGGACTCAGGATAGGACATATGATAAAAAAGCAAAGATAGTGTGCAGTCAGACTGTAAGGAAGGGCAGGTAGATGACAGGACAAAATTGCAGCCAGCAAGGCGAGTTTCAGTGCATTAGGGATGCAGAATCAAAAAGGGTAGCAAATACAGTACTCAAAGTGTTATATCTAAATGCACAAAGTATAAGAAATAAGCTGGATGATCTTGTTGCACTATTACAGATAGTCAAGTATGATATTGCGACCATCGCTGAATCGCGGCTGAGGGATGGCTGCGGTTGGGAGCTGAACGTCCAAGGTTAAACGTTGTATCAGAGGGATAGGAAGGTAGATGGAGGGGGTGGCATGGATTTGCTAGTACAAAATGGCATCTAATCAGTAGAAAGATGTGATATAGGATCAGGAGATGTTGAATCCATGTGGATTGAGCTAAGAAACTGCAAGGGTAAAAGGAACCTGATGTCAGTTAAAAACAGGCCTCCCAGCAGTAGTTGAGAGATGGACCACAGATTACAACAGGAAATAGAAAAGGTGTGTCAAAAGGGCAATGTTACGATAGTCATGGGAGATCGTAACATGCAGGTCAATTGAGAAAATTAGGTTAGAAAACTGGATCTCAAGAGAGTGAGTTTGTTGAATTCCTATGAGATGGCATTTTAGAGCAGTTTGTTGTTGAATCTACTAGGGTATCAGCTAAATTGGATTGGGTGTTATGTATTGAACTGGAAGCAATTAGGGAGCTTAAAGTAAAAGAACCTGGAAGAAGCAGTGATCACAATGTGATCGAGTTCAACTTCAGATTTGATAGGGAGAAAGTGAAGACCGATGTAGCAGCATTTCAGTGTAGTGAAGGAAATTACAGTGGTATGAGAGAGAAGTTGGCCAAAATAAATTGGAAGGAGCTGCTGGCAGGGATGGCAGCAGAGCAACAATGGTGTGAGTTTCTAGGAAAAAAGAGGAAGGTACAGGATAGATGTCTTCCAAAAATGAAGAAATACTCAAATGGCAAAATAATACAACCATGGCTGACAAGGGAAACCAAAGCTAATGTAAAAGCAAAAGAGAGGGCATTCAACACAGCAAAAATTAGTGGGAAGATCGTGGATTGGGAAGCTTTTAAAAACCTACTGAGGGCAACTAAAAGGAAAATTAGGAGGGAAAAGATGAAATAGGAAATTAAGCCATCAAACAATATCAAAATGGATGTAAAAGATTTTTCAAGTGTGTGGAAAATAAAAGAGAGATGAGAGTGGATATAGGACTCCGAGAAAATGAGACTGGAGAAGTAATAACAGGGAACAAGGAGATGGCAGATGAACTAAATGAGTATTTTGCATCAGTCCTCACTGTGGAAGACACTAGGAGCGTGCCAAGGGAGAAGGTGCTCAAAAAGCTGAAAGACCTAAAGATACATATGTCACCCAGACCAGATGAACTCCACCCTAGGGTAGAGATTGTGGAGGCATTAGTTACGATCTTTCAAACATCATTGGACTCTTGCATGGTGCCAGAGGACTGGAAATTTTCAAATGTCACTCCACTCTTTAAGAACGCAAACACAAGAAAATCTGCAGATGCTGGAATTTCAAGCAACACACACAAAAGTTGCTGGTGAACGCAGCAGGCCAGGCAGCATCTATAGGAAGAGGTACAGGGATCATCCTGTCTTCTCCTATCATTTCGGATCTCCCCCTCCCCCTCTCAAATCTCTTACTAGCTCTTCTTTCCGTTAGTCCTGATGAAGGGTCTCGGCCCGAAACGTGGTCTGTACCTCTTCCTATAGATGTTGCCTGGCCTGCTGCGTTCTTCAGCAACTTTTATGCGTGTTGCCACTCTTTAAGAAAGTAGGAAGGCAGCAGAAAGGAAATTATAGACCAGTTGGCCTAACCTCAGTGGTTGGGAAGATGCTGGAGTCAATTGTTAAGGATAAGGTTATAGAATACTTGGTAACACAGGACAAGATAGGACAAAGTCAGCATGGTTTCCTTAAAGGAAAAACTTGCCTGTTGAACCTGTTGAAATTCTTTGAGGTGATTACACATAGGATAGATAAAAGAGATGCAGTGGATGTTGGATATTTGGACTTCCAGAAGGCCCTTGACAAGGTGCTACACACGAGTCAGCTTATCAAGTTAAGAGCCCATGTTGTTACAGGAAAGTTTCATTTCATGCATGGTTAGAGAATTGGCTGAATATGGCAGGAGGCAGGGAGTGGAAATGAAAGGATTCTTTTCTGGTCAGCTGCCAGAGACTAGTGGTGTTCCGCGGGGGCAGTGTTGGGACTGTTTCTTCTTAACAATGATTAGATGATGGAATGGATGCCTTTATTTCAAGTTTGCAGACAATATGAAGATTGAAGAGGGACAGGTAGTGTTGAGGAAACAGGAAGGCTGCAGAAGTACTTAGACAGATTAGGAGAATGGGCAAGAAAGTGGTAAATGAAACACAATGTTGAAAAATGTATGGCCATGCACTTTGGTAGAAAAAATAAATGTGCCCACTATTTTCTAACTGGGGAGAAAATCCAAAAATCTCAGATGCAAAGTGACTTGGGAGTTCTTGTGCAGAACACCCTAAAGTTTAACTTGCAGGTTGAGTCAATGGTGAGGAAGGAAAATGCAATTTTAACATTCATTTCAAGAGGTCCAGAATACAAGAGCAGGGATGCGATGCTGAGGCTTTATAAGGCACTGGTGAGGCCTTAGTTTTGGGCTCCTCATCTTAGGAAAGATGTGCTGGCATTGTTAGAAAGTTCAGCAGAGGTTCATCAGGATGATTCGGGGAATGCCAGGTTTATCATATGAGCAATGATTGATAGCTCTGAGCCTGTACTTGCTGGAATTTAGAAAGAAGCGGAAGAATTTGATTGAAACCTTTCGAATTTTGAAAGGCCCAGACAGAATAGTTGTGGAAAGGATGTTTCCCATGGTGGGGGAGTCTAGGACAAGTGGGCACAGCCTCAGGATAGAGAGGTGTCCAATTAAAATAAGATGTGGAGAAATTTCTTTAGCTAGATGGTGGTGAAGTTGTGGAATTTGTTACCACAGGCAGCTACGACTTGCACAGTGCTGTAGTAATTTAATGTATTGCATTGACCTGCTGTCGATATCATGACATATGTGAGTGATGATACACCTAATTCTGATATGGATCTCTATTGTGGTCTGAGAGTAGGAAGGACTCGGGGAGGGGGGATCATAAATGGGAAAAGGGGAAGGGAGTGAGGAGGGATTGGGAGGCTCCAGAGAGACATTCAGTAGTGATCAAAAAACTAATTGTTTGAAAACAAATGACTTTGCCTGATGCCTCAGGGCTGGGTATGTCTGCATCTGTGCCATCTCCCACTCCTGGCACGCCTCTGCGACCTGACCGACACCCCTCCTACAGCGCTCCACCCTCGCCATTCCCAACATCCTTTGCTCCTGCCAGATTTACAAACTCGCTCTCTGCTTCACTTTGACAAGTACAGTACAGTGCAAAAGTTTTAGACATTCTAGCTATCTACATGTGCTTAAGACTCTTGCACAGTACTATAGGCTTCAGGGGAAAGGGGAAGGGGGGTGGGTGTGAGGGAGGGAGGGAGGAGATTTATCTATTTATTTATTTTATTTATTGGGATACAGTGTAGAATAGGCTGTTCTGGCCCTTTGAGCTGCACTAGCCTGAATCCCCCGACTTAACTATAGCCTATTCACGGGAAAATTTACACTGACCAATTAACCTGCCAACTCGTACACCTTTGGACTGCGGGAGGAAGTCGGAGCACTTGGAGGAAGCCCACGTCGTCACAGGGAAAATGCACAAACTCTACAGACCGCGATGGGAATTGAACCCGGTTCACTTGAACTGTAAACTCTATCCTTCTGCGCTGCTCCAATTTAATAGGAAACTGAGTGGCAACTTTTTCCATTCAGTTCATATAGAATGGGTTACCAGATGAAGTTTTTGAGACAAGTATATTGACAACATTTAAGAGACTCTTGGACAGGTGCATGGATAGTTTTGAAAGATATGGGCCAAGCCTAGGCAAATAGAACTTGCTAAGATGAAAATCTTGTTTGGCAAGAAACATTTGACTGAAGAACCAGTTTCTATGGTATATGACTCGATGACTTAATAACTATGCTCAATATATGCAACATACATCAAAGTTGCTGGTGAACGCAGCAGGCCAGGCAGCATCTATAGGAAGAGGCGCAGTCGACGTTTCAGGCCGAGACCCTTCGTCAGGACTAACTGAAGGAAGAGTGAGTAAGGGATTTGAAAGCTGGAGGGGGAGGGGGAGATGCAAAATGATAGGAGAAGACAGGAGGGGGAGGGATAGAGCCGAGAGCTGGACAGGTGATAGGCAAAAGGGGATACGAGAGGATCATGGGACAGGAGGTCCGGGAAGAAAGACAGGGGGGGGGGTTGACCCAGAGGATGGGCAAGAGGTATATTCAGAGGGACAGAGGGAGAAAAAGGAGAGTAAGAGAAAGAATGTGTGCATAAAAATGAGTAACAGATGGGGTACGAGGGGGAGGTGGGGCCTTAGCGGAAGTTAGAGAAGTCGATGTTCATGCCATCAGGTTGGAGGCTACCTAGACGGAATATAAGGTGTTCTTCCTCCAACCTGAGTGTGGCTTCATCTCCACAGTAGAGGAGGCCGTGGACAGACATGTCAGAATGGGAATGGGATGTGGAATTAAAATGTGTGGCCACTGGGAGATCCTGCTTTCTCTGGCGGACAGAGCATAGATGTTCAGCAAAGCGGTCTCCCAGTCTGCGTCGGGTCTCACCAATATATAAAAGGCCACATCGGGAGCACCGGACGCAGTATATCACCCCAGTCGACTCACAGGTGAAGTGATGCCTCACCTGGAAGGACTGTTTGGGGCCCTGAATGGTGGTAAGGGAGGAAGTGTAAGGGCATGTGTAGCACTTGTTCTGCTTACACGAATAAGTGTCAGGAGGGAGATCAGTGGGGAGGGATGGGGGGGACGAATGGACAAGGGAGTTGTGTAGGGAGCGATCCCTGCAGAATGCAGAGAGGGGGGGAGGGAAAGATGTGCTTAGTGGTGGGATCCCGTTGGAGGTGGCGGAAGTTACGGAGAATAATATGTTGGACCCGGAGGCTGGTGGGGTGGTAGGTGAGGACCAGGGGAACCCTATTCCTAGTGGGGTGGTGGGAAGATGGAGTGAGAGCAGATGTGCGTGAAATGGGGGAGATGCGTTTAAGAGCAGAGTTGATAGTGGAGGAAGGGAAGCCCCTTTCTTTAAAAAATGAAGACATCTCCCTCGTCCTAGAATGAAAAGCCTCATCCTGAGAGCAGATGTGGTGGAGACGGAGGAATTGCGAGAAGGGGATGGCGTTTTTGCAAGAGACAGGGTGAGAAGAGGAATAGTCCAGATAGCTGTGAGAGTCAGTAGGCTTATAGTAGACATCAGTGGATAAGCTGTCTCCAGAGACAGAGACAGAAAGATCTAGAAAGGGGAGGGAGGTGTCGGAAATGGACCAGGTAAACTTAAGGGCAGGGTGAAAGTTGGAGGCAAAGTTAATAAAGTCAACGAGTTCTGTATGCGTGCAGGAAGCAGCGCCAATGCAGTCGTCGATGTAGCGAAGGAAAAGTGGGGGACAGATACCAGAATAGGCACGGAACATAGATTGTTCCACAAACCCAACAAAAAGGCAGGCATAGCTAGGACCCATACGGGTGCCCATAGCTACACCTTTAGTTTGGAGGAAATGGGAGGAGCAAAAGGAGAAATTATTAAGAGTAAGGACTAATTCCGCTAGACGGAGCAGAGTGGTGGTAGAGGGGAACTGATTAGGTCTGGAATCCAAAAAGAAGCGTAGAGCTTTGAGACCTTCCTGATGGGGGATGGAAGTATATAAGGACTGGACATCCATGGTGAAAATAAAGCGGTGGGGGCCAGGGAACTTAAAATCATCGAAAAGTTTAAGAGCGTGAGAAGTGTCATGAACATAGGTCGGAAGGGATTGAACAAGGGGTTATAAAACAGTGTCGAGGTATGCAGAAACGAGTTCGGTGGGGCAGGAGCAAGCTGAGACAATAGGTCGGCCAGGACAGGCAGGTTTGTGGATCTTGGGTAGGAGGTAGAAACGGGAAGTGCGGGGTGTGGGAACTATAAGGTTGGTAGCAGTGGATGGGAGATCCCCTGAGCGGATAAAGTCGGTGATAGTGTGGGAGACAATGGCCTGGTGCTCCTTAGTGGGGTCACGATCGAGGGGTAAATAAGAGGAGGTATCCGCGAGTTGTCGCTGTGCCTCGGCAAGGTAGAGGTCAGTACGCCAGACTACAACAGCACCCCCCTTATCAGCGGGTTTAATAATAAGGTTAGGATTAGTGCGGAGGGAGTGGAGAGCAGAGCGTTCCGAAGGAGTGAGTTTGGAATGGGGACAAGGTGCGGTGAAGTTGAGACGGTTGATGTCCCGTCGGCAGTTGGCAATATATGCTCAATATATACTCAGAATGGTAGATGAACATTTTGGAGGTACCACATTATAATAGAAGATGGCAGAGTTTCCAATAGTCTGTACTGATTAGTTAACAAGAGAGACCTGATAGAAACCGCTATTAGGAATTTTCTGTGGAAAAACCAGTACAGAGTAGTGAACACAGTCTCACCAACTAGCATTTGTCATATCTTAAGACATGGTCAGATAATAGATGTGAATTTTGAAGTTTAGCTGGTATTATAGTCTGGGATGCCTGTGTAGTGGGAAACCTAATGAGGAGTCAGTTTGTGATAAGCCAGGATCCCTTCTGTTCCTTAAAACATATCAGGTTGATCTATCAAATATGGAAAGGCCTATATAGAGGGGATGTGGAGAAGATGTTTCAAATAGTGGGAGAATTTAGGATCAGAGCCACAAACTCAGAATCGAAGAACATCCTTTTAGAACAGAGATGAGGAGGAATTTCCTCAGCCAGATTCGGTGGAGTTCACTGCCACAGCTGGCTGTGGAGGGAAGATTTAAAGTAGAGGTTCTGGATTAATAAGATCATCAAAGGTTATAGGGAGAAGCCAGGCAATTGGGATTGAGAGAGATAATACATCAGTCACGATGGATTGGCAAATGGTCCAAATAGCCTAATTTTGCTCCCATGTATAATAGTCTTTTGGTCCTATTACATCAGAGCTTTGATCTGGAGGAAACTCCTTTTACAGCACTGTATGAACATCGTATACCAGACCTGTTATCAAAGAAGAAGGCTTTTGGACTTTGGTTGGAGGGATGTGTAAGGACTATTTGGAACGTTCTTTGGGGAACAGCTCATGGAAAGGCTGATATCTATGACAGTGCTGCTTGGGTCTGCAGGAAACAACAGAAGTGGCTGAAAAATAACCTTGCATTTGGATAACACAGTAAAGAGCAAATTACATGGAACTTAATTAAATCTACAAAAAATAAAATCTATGAAGTCAACCTGACAACTACTTGACCAATCACCCATCATTCACAATTCAATTAATCAACAGTGAAGTTGTACAGACCTTTAAACAAAAAGAATACGCGATACAGTTCACAATATCTTAGTAAATAAAGTATATATTAAGCTTTTGAAATTTGTCAGCTAGTGCCCTTGCACCTAAAAAAATTCTTTCAGAGCAGCCTCCGTGGCTCAGGAATGAGAACTATTGATAGAAACACCCTTGGGATATTCCTCTGCAGCTGTGTCCTTGTAAGGAATAATTCCTTGTGACTGAGCTGTCCAATTGAAGCTTATAATTCAGACAACAGTAAGGTTCTATATTAACGCACAGAAAATGCTGGAGGAACTCAGCAGGTCAGGCAGCATATATGGAAAGGAATAAAGAGTTGACATTTTGGGCTGAGACCCTTCATCAGTCATGAATCTTTTTCCTTTTCATAGATGCTACCTAACTTGCTGGGTTCCTTCAGTATTTTGTGTGTGTTACTCTGGATTTCCAACATCTGTAGAACCTCTGAATATACCTCTTGCCCATCCTCTGGGTCACCCCCCCACCCCCCCCCCCCGTCTTTCTTCCCGGACCTCCTGTCCCATGATCCTCTCGTATCCCCTTTTGCCTATCACCTGTCCAGCTCTCGGCTCTATCCCTCCCCCTCCTGTCTTCTCCTATCATTTTGCATCTCCCCCTCCCCCTCCAGCTTTCAAATCCCTTACTCACTCTTCCTTCAGTTAGTCCTGACGAAGGGTCTCGGCCTGAAACGTCGACTGCGCCTCTTCCTATAGATGCTGCTTGGCCTGCTGCGTTCACCAGCAACTTTGATGTGTGTTATCTGTAGAATCCCTTGTGTTTAAGTTGCTATGCTGCCGGTTTGGGCAGGAAGATGACGATGGATTTTTACTCCTGCCTGTGCTTTGATTGTTAAGAATGATTACTTATTTACACACAGCTAAATACACTGGATTGACTTGTCAGTGCCCTTTTTGGTCTATTTAGTTCTTCTTCAAGAGCCATGTTGCTCAGCACGGGTATCTCAGAAGTCAGCTGCCAGGATTGGCCAGCCAGCTACTGGCAAAACATGAGTGACCCTCAACCTTGCGGTATAAAACTGTAATTCCAGTCTCTTCCCAGCCTTTGTAAATTTGGAAGAGTTTAGTCTGCAAATAGTCGGGCTCGAGTTCGGCGGGGGCAGGGGTTGGCGGTGCCAAGGCGGCGAGCGAGAACAAACTGGAGGAGAGGCTGTACTCGGTGCTGTCGCAAGATCGAAGAAGATGAAGGTGCATAGCCACGAACCCCAGATTCGGTACAGCACCTACTCACTGACTGACTGAGTCTGCAAATGAAGCAGAATGTGAAAGTGCATGTTGGCACTTGGTTTCTCTGTGGCTAGGAACGTGTGCCCTCTGATGCCATCTGTCACCATAGAAACCTTTTTGATATCTAATGGATGGGATGTTCTGCACTATAGGCTGAGCTGGGAAAGCACCAAAACTCCCCACCATTGTTCAACAGACTGGGAAAAAGGGCAATGTAGGAAAAGGAGAGTATCACTCTGTTCCTCAGCTTGCATTGCATCCAGTTACAGGACAGAGCAGCACAGTGGTGTGCAGACTGACATAGTGGAACAGCTGGCAAAACCACTGCCTCACAGGAGTAGAGATCTGGGTTCAATCCTGACCTTGGCTGCCTTCACCATGGAGTCTGCACCTTCTCCCCATGTCCGTAAGCATTTCTTCCAGGTCAGGTGTTCCCAGACATTTTTATGCCGTGGACCAATACCATTAGGCAAGGGATGCCTGGACCCTAGGTTGGACCACTGTTCGGTGCTCCAGTTTCTTCCCACATCCCAAAAACGTGAGTTGGTAGTTAATTGGCTGCTGCAGATTGCCCCTGATGTGTAGCTGAATGGAACATTATGGAGGAATTGAAGGGAATATGGGGAAAAAGTGGAATTAATTAACATAAAGGCATGATTAATGGCTGAGAAACCTGGAAGGGCAAAGGACCCTTATTTCCACACTCTCTTTATTACTTGATAACCTAGTCCTCTTATTTATATTCCTCCATAGCCCTACTTCATTAATTTATCAAACCATTTAGAGCAATACACAAAGCGCTGGAAGAACTGGGCAGGTCAGGCAGCATCTATGGATGGGAATAAACAGTCGATGCTTCGGGCCGAGACCCTTCACCAGGACTCATTTGGGGCTCTTCTTCATTTAGAACAATGAATGGAATTTACCAATTCTGTTCACAAAATGCATTGTAATTTGAAAGGAATTGCCTATTTTAAAGTGAGCAGGGATAGATCTGTGGAGTCCTTAGCCTTTGCTCATAGTCTGTGGGAATTTACAGAATACGTCCCGTAGCTCAATAATGCAAACGCTTCTCCCTGTTCTAAAAGTAACGTGAGAGGACAAGGATCACATCTCAGCTGGTTGATCTTGTGATTTCTGAGAAGAGAGCTGAATTCTGTAACCTGTCAGTCACATTTAAATGTGCCTGGTCGAGCTTTCAAGGTTATCAGATGGTTGTCAGATAGACGTGCTCCACATCGTTGACATGTGCAGAGCAGGGAGCTCATACTTTTCAGTCTGAACCACTAATGCATTATCGCATGGGAATCGAGCCCAGGGAACTGACCGTACAGTTCTGAATACCTTGCTATCATGCTCTAACTACTTCCTTTCCCTGCTTTGAACTTTCCATTGCAAACTCTTCTTGGTGTTAGCTGCATTTTGCCGCTTTTTCAGAATCAGAATCAGGTTTAGTACAATGATAAAAAATATTTCTTATACCAAACAACAGTTCATTTCCTTGTTCAAGATTCCAGCAGACCTAGATGTATTCTAGTTAAGCAAGGGCATGACAGGTTACTAGCACAGATAGGAATGTGGAGTTGCAACAATACGATCAGCCATGAATTTATAAAAGGGCAGAGCAGCTAGAGTGACTGAGTGATTTACCCCTGCTCTTATTTCATATGACTCTCTGCACAAATAGTACTCATATTTCAGTTTGCGTGTTAGCATTCTGAATGGGAACCAGACTGGAGATGTTGGTTGAGCCATAGATGTTGTCTGACCTGCTGAATTTCTATGGCATTTTGTGCATGTTACCCTGGAGATGCTGAGGTTTGTGGGAAAGTGCACGTAATGTGTTTGTGAGTTTTCACCCAAACATAAATTTACTTTTGACAGTCGAATACCATCAATAATATTACATAAACCTACATTTGTACATAATCACCTTTTTAAAGATTGTTTTGGCATAGCAGAGGTTTAACATCAATATGTATTTAGTAGGCCCTTAGCGACATTGAATCGGCAATCCTGAGAAAATATGGTAGAGATGGCAGATTGATGAACATTTTGTAACCCATTCACTCATGTCATTCAGTGATCTGATGTACCTACCTTATTGAATAAAGGACAATGCCATTTTTAAAAATTCTCAATAACTTGTTGTCTGTTGTCACCTCATGGAAGTTGGCTCCTTTCTCATTGGCAAAGAATAAATCTGGTTTCCAAATTGAATCCAGCATGGATGGGTCCAAGTCTAGAGAGTCGTCAGGGTACTCGCTGTAAGCCAGCCGAGGGTCGTTCCACTGCTGACGCAGGAAAATGTTCAGGCGATAATCCTGCAAAGAATAAAGATGATTAAAAATTTTGAATTTCATTGGTGAATCCTGAAGTGTCTTTAGCACGTCAGTCTGGTACACTTGACTCATTGGTTGAAGCTAAGTATACAGTGCTGGCAGACCTAATGATATTGATCAGAGCTACAGTGCAGTGGTGAAGATTGTAAGTTGAATCCCAGTCCGTCTTCTTGTTTAAGGAAGTGTTTAGGATCCCATTCCTCTACATTTAGATGAATCTGTCACCTGATCATTCACCTTTCCTTTATCAGCGGGCGCATATACAGTAGGCTGCTCTGTTTGCCAACATTGAATAAAATGACCTTGGGTCAGTGTGGACATGGTGGAGGATTACAAATACCTGGGGATACGAATTAACAATAAATTGGACTGGTCAAAGAACACTGAGGCTGTCTACAAGAAGGGTCAAAGCCGTCTCTATTTCCTGAGGAGACTGAGGTCCTTTAACATCTGCCGGATGATGCTGAGGATGTTCTACGAGTCTGTGGTGGCCAGTGCTATCATGTTTGCTGTTGTGTGGTGGGGCAGCAGGCTGAGGGTAGCAGATACCAACAGAATCAACAAACTCATTCGTAAGGCCAGTGATGTTGTGGGGATGGAACTGGACTCCCTGACGGTGGTGTCCGAAAAGAGGATGCTGTCCAAGTTGCATGCCATCTTGGATAATGTCTCCCATCCACTACATAATGTACTGGTTGGGTACAGGAGTACATTCAGCCAGAGACTCATTCCACCGAGATGCAACACAGAGCGTCATAGGAAGTCATTCCTGCCTGTGGCCATCAAACTTTACAACTCCTCCCTTGGAGGGTCAGACACCCTGAGCCAATAGGCTGGTCCTGGACTTATTTCCTGGCATAATTTACATATTACTACTTAACTATTTATGGTTTTATTACTATTTATTATTTATGGTGCAACTGTAATGAAAACCAATTTCCCCGGGGATCAATAAAGTATGACTATGACTATAAAGCATCTGCTATACCTATATATATTACTGGGAGAAATGGGTCTAGGTTTATTGATAATTCTGGGTCTTAACGTTCCCACCACTGTGCATGGAATCAAGAAATAATTATGGAATGGAAGGATAATATTCAGCCCATCATGTTGTGCCGGCGACACATTAATTTTCAGTGATTCTGCCACCAAACTCCAGCAGATCTTCTGGGCTGAAGATAAATCACACTCTGGGAGAAGCTTCTAGTCTACGTCAAAGATCGTGTCTATCAGGAAACAGGTGAATGACAAGGGCACCCTGCAGAGAATTATGCAGCTGTTAATGTTGCTACTGCTGCTGCCTACTCATAACAACACGCTGATAGTGCATGTACTGGCCCTTTTACAGATGAATCCTAAGGTTCCACAAGAACATAAGACTATCGGGCAGCAACAGGCTATTTGGTACCACTAATTTGTCACAATTCAGTCTGATCATGCCTTCAGCTTCCTTCTAAAGTCACTTAATTTGGGGTATCTACTGCAAACACTTGGTCTGTTTGGTTATCATTCACCTAGGGAAGATGTTTGGCACTCCAGCTTGTGAGATTCTGACTATTATGCAGACAAGACTGCCTTCTAGAGGGGAGATGTTATAAATTCAGGTCTATTTATTGATAGATAGATACTTTATTGATCCCAAAAGAAATTATTGTGTTACAGTAGCATTACAAATGCACAGATATATAAATATTAGCAGAGAAGTAAGAAGAAATTTTAAAAAATTACTTCAAACAGTCTAACAGGAAAGGGTCAACACTTCCCTAGCTATAGGTTGACTCATTGTACAGCCTTATGGCTGAGGTTAAGAATGGCCTCATATAGTGCTCTTTGGAGCAGTACAGTTGTCTTAGTCTATTCCTAAATGTGCTCCTCTGTTCAGCCAAGGTAGCATGCAGAGCGTGAGAAAAATTGTCCAGAAATGCCAGGATTTTCCATAGGGTCCTTTGTTCTACCACAGCCTCCAGGGTGTCCAGTTTGACTCCTATAACAGAGCCAGCTTTTCTAATCAGTTTATTGAGCTTGTTGGTATCATCCACGTTGATGTCATTGCCCCAGCACACCACTGCATAGAAGGTTGTACTGGCGACAACAGACTGGTAGAACATGCGAAGGAGAGGCCTGTATACTTAAAAAGACCTCATTCTCTTCAGGAAGTAAGGTCTACTCTGGCCTTTCTTGTACACAGACTCTATGTTGGTGCTCCACTCAAGTCTGCCATCCAGGTGCACCCTCAGGTACTGGTAGGTCCTCACCTTATCCACATCCTCACCATAGTCACCATAGTAACAGGGAGCAGTCTTGGTTTAGTCTTCTTAAGGTCCGTCACTGTCTCCTTTGTCTTACTGATGTTGAGCTGCTGATGATTCAGCTTGCACCAGTTGACAAAATCCTCCACTAGGGCCTTGTATTCATCCTGCCAACCTCCCTTTATACACCCAAAAATTGCTGAATCATCAGAGAATTTGTGCAGCTTCAAGTTACAGTACTATGCAAAAGTCTTAGGCACACATATATATATATATAGGTAGGGTGCTTAACTCTTTTGCACAGTACTGCACTTGTCAACGTGGAGCGGAGAGTGAGTTTGTGAATCTGGTGAGAGCAAAGGATGTTGGGAATGGCAAAGGTGGAGCGCCGCGGGAGGGGTGTGAAACAGGTGGTAGAAGAGGAGAACAGGGGGAGGGGGTGGCACGGGTGCAGACATACCCGGGCCTGAGATACCAGGCGAGGTCACTTAATTCCAAACAATTGGGTTATTGATCATTATAGAATATCCCTCTAGTGCTTCCCGTTCCCTCCCTTCTCTCTTCCCCTGCCCCCTTCCCACTCTCAGTCCACAATAGAGACCCATACCATGATTACGGTATACTGGACATTCAAGAGCGTCAGGGAAGTGAAGAATGTGCAGTGAAAATTTCGACTGAGAAGGTGCTCAGGAAGCTTAACGGTCTGAGGGTAGATAAATCTCCTGGACCTGGTGGAATGCACCCTTGGGTTCAGATGGAAGTAGCTGGAGAGATTGCAGTGGCATTAACGATGATCTTTCAAGAATCGATAGATACTGGCATTGTACCGGATGACTGGAAAATTGCAAATGTTACTCTGCTATTTAAGAAGAGTGGAAGGCAGCATTAAGGAAATTATAGACTTGTTACACTCACAACACGCTGGAGGAACTCAGCAGGTCGGCAGCATCCGTGGAAAAGATCGGTCGACGTTTCGGGCCGGAACCCTTCGTCAGGACTGAGACCGGTCCGAAACGTCGACCGATCTTTTCCAAGGATGCTGCCTGACCTGCTGAGTTCCTCCAGTGTGTTGTGAGTGTTGCTTTGACCCCAGCATCTGCAGATTATTTTGTGCTTATAAACCTGTTAGCCTGAGATCAGTGGTTGGGAAGTTATTGGAATCGATTGTTAGGGATGAGATTACGGGGTACCTGGAGGCACGTGACAGGATAGGCCAAAGCCAGCATAGTTTCCTGAAAGACAAACCCTGCCTGACAAACCTATTGCAATTCTTTGAGGAAATTATAAGCAGGGTAGACAAAGGAGATGCAGTAGATATGGTGTACTTGGATTTTCAGAAGGCCTTTGACAAGGTGCCACACATGAGGCTGCTTAGCAAGATAAGAGTCCATGGAATTACAGGGAAGTTACTAGCATGGGTGGAGCATTGGCCGGTTGTCAGAAAACAGAGAGTGGGAATAAAGGGATCCTATTCTGGCTGGCTGCTGGTTACCAGTAGAGTTCCACAGGGGTCGGTGTTGGGACTGCTGCTTTTTACAATGTATGTCAATGATTTGGACAACAGTATTAATGGATTTGTGGCTAAGTCTGCCGATGATACAAAGATAGGTGGGGGAATGGCTAGTGTTGAGGAAACAGAGAGACTGCAGAGAGACATAGATAGTTTAGGGGAATGGGCGAAGAAGTGGCAAATGAACTACAATGTTGGAAAGTGTATGGTCATGCACTTTGGTGGAAGAAATAAACGGGCAGACTATTATTTAGATGGGGGGAGAATTCAAAATGCAGAGATGCAAAGGGACTTGGGAGTCCTTGTGGAAGAGGTCCTAAAGGTTAACCTTCAGGTTGAGTCATTTGTGAAGAAGGCCAATGCAATTTTGGCATTCATTTCTGGAGTTAGAAAATATAAAAGCCGGGATGTGATGTTAAGGCTCTATAGGGCACTCATGAGACCACAGTTGGAGTATTGTGTGCAGTTTTGGGCTCCTTAATTTAGAAAGAATATACTGACATTGGAGAGGGTTCAGAGAAGATTCACGAGAATGATTCCAGGAATGAAAGGGTTACCATATGAAGAACGTCTGGCAGCTCTTGGGCCATATTCCCTGGAGTTCAGGAGAATGAGGGGGGGATCTCATAGAAACATTCCGAATGTTAAAAGGACTGAACAGATTAGATATGGCAAAGTTATTTCCCATGGTCAGGGATTCCAGGACAAGAGGGCACAACTTCAGGTTTGAAGGACGTCCTGTTAGAACTGAGATGCAGAGAAATTACTTTAGTCAGAGGGTGGTAAATCTGTGGAATTTGTTGCCATGAGCGGCTGTGGAGGCCAAGTCATTGGGTGTATTTAAGGCAGAGATAGCTAGGGTCTTGATTAGCCAGGGCATCAAAGAGTATGGGATGAAAACAGGGGACTGGGGATGACTGGAAGAATTGGATCAGCCCATGATTGAATGGCAGAGCAGACTCGATGGGCTGAATGGTCTACTTCTGCTCCGGTATCTTATGGTCTTATGGTCTTATATCAGAATCAGGTTTTTCATCACCTACATGTCATGAAATTTGCTTTTATTTGCAGTACCAGTACAGTATAATGTATAAAATTACTACAGCATTGTGCAAAAGCCTAAGGCACCCTAGCTATAAATAAATATATATACACCCTAGCTTATATCCCAGTATTATCAGACTCCTGAATGGATTCATACTAAAAGATTTACTCTGATCTCTCATGGCCTGTCCCTTGTCTACATGCACTGTAGACAAGGGACAGGCCCTTCTCTGTAATTGTATCACTATATTCGACATTCTTTTATCTTTCTATCACTTCCATGTACTTATGGATGACAAAATCTGTCTGGATGGCGCACACACAAAAGATTTTCACTATGTCAGTACATACAGTATACCATCACACCGATAAGAACGTCATGCTTTTATGCGCCACGTTCTGTACCACCACTTCGTACAAAGGAAATGATATTTATGGATTGAATAAACACAAGAGATTCTGCCGAGCTGGAGCTGCTGAGTTCATCCAGCACTTTGTGTGTTTTATGGTTCGAATACTCCATCTTTAATATCTCTATGCACAAACCAAGTAAGAATATGAGGAAGCAAAGCTTTGGGTGAGTATCTATTTATTCTCTTATGACATAGGAAGCCTTTCATCCCACTGAGTCTCTGCTAGCTCTCTGAGCAAACACATCAATCTCATTCTCCCACCTATTTCCTATTCTCAGTCCCAGTCCGGCAATTTCACCCTAATTCTCTTCACAAGACGGGTGACCCCAGCCATTATCAATACTACTCTGTGGTGGTCAGTGGTTGCATAACCCGGACTTGTGATATGCACCAGCAACTCATACGACCATCCGCCACCTGATCCCATGGCTTCACGTGACCCTGATCGGGGGGCTAAACAGGTGCTACACCTTGTCCAAGGGTGTCCTGCAGGCTAGCAGAGGGAAGGAGTGTCTTATACCCCCTTTAGTATAGACGTATCTCCACCCTGCCACCCATCCCTGAACAAATAGAACATACATACTTATTAGATTCTTTTTTTTCATTCTTTGCACACATCTGTTTAAGGATGCAAGGTTTTCTCTACATCAGCAAGTCATCTCACTTGACTTCACAAAAGGTCTTCTAATTCTATCTCTGAACTAAACTGAACCTCTTAGCTTTGCTAAAATCTCTTCATCAAACATGGCTGTTAATATGTTCACTTCCCTGCTGTCCCACATGATTCTCTTTCACTTTGTTCTTGATCTGTTACCCTGTCAGAAGAGTTATTAATCAAGCCTTCATCCTTTCCCTTTGAAACTAGCTTCAAACGAAGCTCAAGGAAACAGACTCTACCAATGTTTTGCAGGGTTAAGGCTTGCTGAAAATCTGTGGGATGAGCCGATGAGACAAACATTGTTTCTGACTTTCTCAGTTGCAATAGGAAGACCTGAAAATAACATTTATAATGTTTGCTCTGTGAGCTTCCATGTGAACAATGAATTTCATTGCACCTGGAGTATATAGCAAAGATCAACTATTCTTTCAGTAAATGAAAACAGCTTGTGGTCCTACATTTACAAGTTGGTATTGATTTATTACCAAGATACAGTGAAAATATCTTGTTTGCATGCCATCCATGCATAAACACAGGAATTCTGCAGATGTTGTGAATCTTGAGCAACAGACACACGCACAACACACAAGATACTGGTGAAACTCAGCAAGATAGGCAGCCCCTATCAAAGGGAATAAACAGTGGGCGTTTCAGACAGAGACCCTTTATCAGGACTGGGACAGGTAGTGGGCAGATACCGGAATAAGAAGGCTGGGGAGGAAAGGTGACAAGCTGGCAGGTGATAGGTGAGACCAGATGAAGGGGAAGGTGCGTGGGTGGGGGATGGGAATGACGGGATGAAGTAAGAAGCTGGGAGGGGATAGGCGGAAAAAGTAAAGGGCAGATGAAGAAGGAATAAAATAGGAGAGGATCGTAAACCATGAGAGAAGGGGAAGGAGGTAAGGAACCAGACAGAGGTAATGGGCAGGTACGGAGAAGAGAAAGGGTCAGAGGGGACCCAGTCTGGAGACAGGAAAAAGGAAGGAGTGAAGCAGGACAAGCTACTGAAAGTTAGAGAAATCGAAGTTCATGCCAGGTTGGAGGCTACCCAGACAGAATATCAGGATCTGGATTGCTAGCATATGTTATGAAATTTGTTATTTTGCAGCAGTACTTTGCAATATACAATAATAAAAAAAACTGTAAATTACAATAAGAAATATTATATTTACATATATAATGCAAAAAGGGAAGGGAAATATAGTGAAAAATATAAATCTGTTGGCGGAGGTGAAAAAGCTGTTCCTGAAATATTGAGTTTGATTCTTCACTTCCTATAGATCCTTCTTGATGATAGCAATGAGAAGACAGCATGTCCAGGGTGATGAATGTCCTAAATAATGGACTTGATCCTGTGCAGTGGCCCCTCCATACCAGACAGTGATGCAGAGGGAGGTACAGGGGCCCTGGTTTCAGAGCTTGTTGATTAGAACTGAGGGTGTGATTGTGTAAAAGCTGCATTGTAATCAATAAACAGCAGTCTGATATAGGCATTACTATTCTCCAGGTGATCCAAAGCCAAGTGAAGAGCTAATGAGATTGCATCCACTGTGACCTATTATGAGACGATAGCTGAGTTTTAATGGGTCCAGGTCCGTGCTTAGGCAGGAGTTGATTCTAGCCATGATCAACCTCCTAAAGCACTTCATCGCAGTAGATGTGAGAGCCGCTGGATGAGAGTCACTGAGGCAGTCCATCCTGCTCCTCTTGAGCACTGGTACGATTATCACCATTTCGAAGCAGGTGGGAACCTCTGACTCCAGCGCTGAGAGATTGAGGTTGATCTTGATCACTCCTGCAGTTGGTCGCCACAGGTTTTCAGAGCCCTACTGGGTAGACCATCGGGGCCTGATGCCTTACGAGGGTTCATCCTCCTAACGGATGCTTTGACTTTGGCTTCCGAGGCAGAGATCACACGGTCACTGGATGCAGCAGGGGTTGGCATAGATGCGGTTTTATTTTCCCTTCCAAGGTCTGCATAAAAAGTGATGTGCATTCAATTCCATCTCTAACCTCAATCAGAATATGACGCGTTGCTCCTGCAGACCGAGTTTTGCCTCATCCTGTAGTAGGTGAAGCCACAGGCAGACATGTAGCTGGTGCTCTAAAGCATTGTGCTACCTGCTATGCTATTCCATGGATTCGATGGGCTGAAGGGCATGTTTCTGTGCTGTATCAATCTCTGTGCTATCAAATGTACAGGCTCAATCAATCCCCAGCTCATAAATCTCCCCACGCAAAACAGAATGGGAGAAATTTCCAACAATATGTGTTCAGTATTCATACAGTGATCTGATGTACTTTAACATCTGGGCTGCAGAGGTAGGGGAAGCAGGAATTCAAATTCCCAGAGCATTTCTTTGACTGCTCCACTTGAATTGTTCTAATATGCTCAATGCAGTGGCAAAGGCTAAGAGTTCAGTTGGCTGTGGCCTGAGAAGCCAAGTGGGGAAATTCTACAGTACTGTTTGAAAGTAAATCTGAGATATTTACAGCACAGATAGAGAACGAGGACAGTCAGCCTCAGGTCAATAAAGGAACTGTGCAGGCTTAGTGTACTCCCCAGCTCTTGGTCAATGGCCTTGTAAATCACAACACAGTAAGCATTCATCCAGGTATTCTTTAATGTGCTGAGAGCTTCAGACTGAGTGCCAGATCCCAGCTGCCCTCTGGGTGAATTAATATTTCTTCAATCCTAATCTTCTTGCCTCGCTCTTCTCACATTATTGAAATTTTCTATTAAGGGAAAGAGCTCCTTTCTATCTTGTTTACCGGTCTTGCCTCTCAGAATTTTATATTGCTCAGTTTATTCTCTGCCTTTGTTCCTAAAGAAATAACTCCATTAAGCATCCCAGAGCTGGTAATGTGCTTGCAGAGGCTCCCTGTGCCCTCTCTTTTGCTTTGACAAAAATACATTTACTATAAATTCAAACTACTGTACGACCACATTACAAACAAAGACTAGACGAAATATGACTTCTGGCATCTTCCCCCTTCCTTCTCAGTCCTGGAGAAGGGTTTTGGCCCGAAACGTTGACTACTTATTCCTGACCTGCAGAGTTCTTCCAGCATTTTGTGTGTGTTGCTTTGGATTCCAGCATCTGCAGACTTTCTCGTGTTTATGACTAATACAGACTAACCTAACGTGTTCTCATCAAGGATGGCATTTTTCCCCTGCGGTGCCCAGCAGTCTCAAAATACTTCTATGTTACCCGGGGATACTGTATGTTGTTTTTTCACAGCTACCTGGGCACAGACATCTCCCCTGAACCATGCCAGGCAGTCAGCCAAAAGCAGAAACCATCACTGACCATCAACAGGACCTACAAATAGCCACCTTTTCATCACCAGGAGATGGTTTGCTAGAATGTTCTCTTCCCTTCCTGCTCTCCTCCCCCTACCACTGGATGACCAAACTTGGAGGGTGGGCCTAAAATGCTTTCAGAAATCAAGAAGGAGCCCCCTCAGATTTTTGAGAATAGAGGCTGCAGTCTTGTATACTCCATGTGCATATGGTACACGGTCGCTTTCATGTCAGAGAAGCAACAGACTACTGGAAGATCCGCGTACAATCCAAAAAATTTGTTATAGGCCAGTGCTCTACGCACCACCCTCCACCACAGGTCCCCAGTGTACAAGGGAAGGATGCAGTCATAAAAAGACTTTCATTAGGAACCTCCCTCACTTAGCTATCACCTCTCACCTATACACATTCCCATTCTCATCAAGGATGGCATTTATTACCGTGGTGCCCAACAATCTTGAAATATTTGTATGTTACCAATGGATGCTGTGTTCTTTATCCACAGCTATCCGGTCACAGACGCATCAGCTAAGCATTGCAGGCCATCAGCCTGGGCTGAGGACTCTGCTGCCTATCTGCCCTGTAATGTGAATTGTACACACTGACCACGTCTTAGTCTCTACGCTTTGAGAATGAGCTCCCTGCTCCTTCATCTCATGTATCAGCCACTAAACAAAATTAGTGCAACATGGTCAATGCTGCTTCCTTATAGTTCCAGAGATTTACCCTTGACACTGACCTTGGGTGTTGTCTGTGTGGAGGTTGCATTTTCACCCTGTGACACTACGTGTTTCCTCAGGGTTTCTGGTTCCCTTTGCATATTAAAGGTGTGCTGGTTAGTTAATTGATTACAGCACAGACATGATGAGCTAAATTACCTAATTTTATGCCATAAAATATGAAATGAATCAGTCAAGATTAATTATTACCACTCAACCATCAGGTTCCTGAACTCAGGTGGATAACTTTGCTTTTAAGAATATAAAAACAAGGCGATAATGCTGAAGCTTTATTAGACACTAGTCAGGCTGCACTTCAAGTATTGTCAACAGTTTCGGTCCCCTTCTCTCAGAAAAGATGGAAAGAATCCAGAGGAGCTTCACGAGGAGGATTCAGGGAATGAAGGGGTTAATATATGAGGAGCGTCTGGCAGCTTTGGGCTTGTATTCACTGGAATTTAGAAGAATGTGTAGGGATCTCATTGAAAACTACCAAATGTTAAAAGGACTAGATAAAGTGGATGTGGAGTGGATGTGGAGAGGATGTTTCCTCTGGTGGCGGTGTCCCGAACCAGAGGGCAGAGCCTCAAAATTGAGGGATGACCTTTTAGAGCAGAAGTAAAGAGGAATTTTTTTTAGCCAAAAGGTGGTGAATCTGTGGAATTCTCTGCCACAGACTGATGTGGAGGCCAAGTCCGTCGGTATATTTAAAGCGGAAGTTGATCTATTCTTGAGTGGTCAGGGCATCAAGGGATAAGGTGAGCGGGCAGGTGTATGGGTTGAATGGAATCTGGAATCAGCCATGATAGAATGGCAGAATGGACACAATGGGCTGAATAGCCTAATTCTGCTCCTGTGTCATATGGTCTTATGATCTTCTCTCAACACTGAGCGGATTCCAAAATCTATGGAGTCACTTTCATGGACTCTACAACTCATATAACCATATAACAATTACAGCACTTATTCTCAGTGTTAATTAATTAATCAATCAATCAACTAAATAAAAATGATTAATAAATATTTATATAAATAATATTTAATGTTAATATTTGTTTCAATGTTAATCAATAAACATATATTTGCTTATTTATTTACTATTTTTGTATTTGCTGTTTATCTTCTTTGCCATTCATTACTGCCTGTCAGTCTTTGTGTGTCGTTTTTATTATTTTGTTGTATTTCTTTGTTCTGCTGTGAGTGCCTGCAAGAAAATGAATCTTAGGGTAGTATATGGTGACAAAAGATTCACAGTACATTTAGTATGGAAGTATAAATGCAGAATACAACTCTGAGGTTTGTCCTTCCACAGGCAACCATGAAACAAAGAAACACCTCCATCCCCCACCAGGAAGGCCTCCAAAGCTCTCTGTTTCTATCTGGGCTCCAAACCCAACCAGTTCCCCTCCACCACCACTTTCCTCTGCTGGCAGAACTTGTCCTCACGCTCAATAAATTCTCCTTTGGTTCCTCCTACTTCCTTCAAACAAATGGTGTAGCCATGGGCACTTGCATGGGTCCCAGCTATGCCTGCCTTTTTGTCAGCTACATGGAACAGCTTATGTTCCAATCCTACATTGGTATTACTCTTCAACTTCTACGCTACATCGACAACTGCATTGGTGCTGCTTCCTGCATCCACGTGGAACTCGACGACTTCATCAACTTTGCCTCCAACTTCAACTCTCCCTCAAATTTAAGTGTTCCATTTCCAACATCTCTCTCTCTTTTCTTGATCTCACTATCTATCTCTGGAGACAGCTTATCCATTATAAACCCACTGACTCTCACAGCTACCTGGACTTTGCATCGTCTTGTTTTCCATAACTTCCGCCATCTCTAACGGGATCCCACCACCAAGCATATGTTTCCCTCCCCCCCCCCCCAACTTTCTGCTTTACACTATGCGACTCCCTTGTCCATTGGTCCCTCCCTACCAATCTCCTTCCTGGCACGTGTCCTTGCAAGTCGAACAAGTGCTACACTTCCTCCCTCACTACCATTCAAGGCCCCAAGCTATCCTTCCAGGTGAGGCGACACCTCATCCGTGAGTCTGTTGGGGTCACATACTGTATCCGGTGTCCCTCTTGTGGCTTCCTGTATATCAGTGAGACCCAACGTAGATTGGGAGACCGTTTCGTTGAGCACTTACACTCCGTCTGCCAGAAAGATCAGGATCTCCCAGTGGCCACCCATTTTAATTCCACTTCCCATTCCCATTCCGACATATCGATCCATGGCCTCCTCTAATGTCGCGATGACGCCACACTCAGGTTGGAGGAGTAACACCTTATTTTCTGTCTGGGTATCCTCCAACCTGATGGCATGAACACCGATTTCTCGAACTTCCGTTAATATTCCTCCACCCTTTGCCATTCCCCATTCTCATTTCCCTCTCTCACCTTATTTCCATGCCCGCCCATCGCCTCCCTCTGGTGCTCCTCCTCCTTTTCTTTCTTCCATGTCTTTCTGTCTTCTCCTATCAGATTTCCCCTCCTCCAGCCCTATATCTCTTTCACCAATCAAGTTCCCAGCCCTCTACATCACCCCTTCCCCCCTTCCCAGTTTCACCTATCATCTTGAGGTTCTTCCTCCCCTGCCCCCACTTTCTTACTCAGACTCATCTTTTTTCCTCCAGTCCTGATGAAGGGTCTCAGCCCGAAACATCGAATGTTTACTCTTTTCCCTAGATGCTGCCTGGCCTGCTGAGTTCCTTCAGCATTGTGTTTGTGCTGCAAGGAAACATGAAACAACTAACATGCACAAAAAGAACAGATTGTGCCAACGGCATAAAGCAAGTGAACAACACATAGAATATTAGACTTCGAACTAGGAGTCCAGTGGTAATCAGTCCAGTTCAGCGTCAAATCGTTGGCCCACTGCAGGCCGCACGCAAAGCCATTCTTCACTGAAAGGCCCCAGTTTGCATCAATTGCCCCAATCAAAACCACTCAAAAACAGCAAAAAAAAAGGGTAACCAGAATGCAGAAGTACATGCACCATGAAACTCAAAGTTCCCCAAAACGAATCTACAGCCTTGCCGATCAATCCTTGCAGCCTGGAACCCAAGGCTCCTGCACTTTCCTCAAAGTAAAGCAGACAGCAGGTAGTGAGAGCAAGAGGAAGACTGATCAAATGCAGGCAGACGACCCTGAGCACCCACCCGTGCTCCACTCTTGTCCTTGTCAACATCAACCTTGCTTGACACCTCAATCAGAGTGAAGCAATGGAACCGATCATGGGTTCATGCTGTCAACGCCTCAATTGAAGAGTCAGAATGGAGTCAATCGTGGGCTCATGCCCCGACTCCAAGCTTCCAGGCCTTCAATCTGTACACTTCACTCCAATCCTCAACAAACTCCCTCAGGGACAGCAAACTGCCAGATCGCTCAATTGGCCCAAAACACATCATCAAAATGTAAATCACAGGTTTCAAACACGAGCAACTTGGTTGTAAAATCATATTAGAAAGAAGTAAAAGAAATAGTTTTGTAAACTTTTGGCAGGTCACATTGCTCGTTGGCACAATCTTATAATAAATTTACTTTGAACTCTGAACTTTGACTTTAGAATACATTTGGTGTGAACTGGGATATTATATAATTGTGATGTCCTCACTGCCAGCATGTGATAGATTAACATCTGTTTCAACAGCCCTTTAGCAAATACACTTCTCTCAAGTCATGCTTTGTTAATATGTCAATATTAGTCAAGGGCAATTTATACAACTAAAGTCAACTGGCTACTGTAAACTCCCATTTGTTGAAGCAGACAAATCAGTGATTGAGTATGAATGAACTGCAGGGAGAATAAGGAGAAGTGCAGGATTGCTCCTCTGTGAGCTCGTTGGAACTCAGATACACATTCAGATTTATTATCTCCTGTGAAATGCATCATTTGTGTTAACAATCCACACATCCGAGGATGTACTGGGGGCAGCCCGCAAGTGTTGTCACACACTCCGATGCCAACATAGCACATTCGGCAAAACAACACAGAACACAACTGAACAGAGCATATCAGGCAATAAAGTAGCAACAGCCAATAAAGACCTGTTCCTCCCTCCCCCACTTACCCACCCACCTAACAGTCCTCTGAACCCAGGACAGGCCACCTTCAATCTCCAGCAGACCCACAGAGATTCACAGACACTGGACCCTGATTTCCCCAGCAGACTCAGAGATTCACAGACACTGCACCCTGATTTCCCCAGCAGACGCACAAAGATTCACAGACACTGGACCCCCGATTTCCCCAGCAGACTCACATAGATTCACAGACACTGGATCCTGATTTCCCCAGCAGACTCAGAGATTCACAGACACTGCACCCTGATTTCCCCAGCAGACGCACAAAGATTCACAGACACTGGACCCCCGATTTCCCCAGCAGACTCACATAGATTCACAGACACTGGACCCTGATTTCCCCAGCAGACTCAGAGATTCACAGACACTGGACCCCAATTTCCCCAGCAGACTCAGAGATTCACAGGCACTGGGCCCTGACTCTCCCAGCAGACTCACAGATATTCACAGACACTGCACCCTGATTTCCCCAGCAGACTCAGAGATTCACAGACACTGGACCCTGATTTCCCCAGCAGACTCACAGATATTCACAGACACTAGACCCCGATTTCCCCAGCAGACTCAGAGATTCACAGACACTGGGCCCTGACTCTCCCAGCAGAGTAACAGAGATTTGCAGACATGGGGCTCCGGTCATTGGATCCTGAATTCCGGACCTTTAGGCTTTGATATGGACATCACTGGGATTGATGGCCTTCTAGTTCCTTCACTGGGCTGGAAATACAGAAATCTGAAATCTATACAGCACCAGATTCAGGAATATCTTCTTTCCTATAGCCATTAGATTCTGCACAGCCCTCAACCTACCTCAGTAGTGGAACACTACAGATCACAACTTGCAATAGCATGGAATTGTGTTTTTTTTATTGAACCAAAGTCTTGTTCTCCACATTCTGTTTTCTTCAGTGCCTAGTGTGACTTTGTATAATTTATGTTATATTATACTAATTTTATGGTTCACTCTCCTCTCCTAAGATATTCTTTCTTCTCCAGCCCTTTACCTTTTCCATTAATCACTTCCCAGCTTCCTAATTCATCCCCCCTCTTCCCCCTACCAACCTGGCTTCACCCCTCAATTTCTTGCTTGTACTCCTTCCCCTCCCCATCTCCTTCCCCCTTTCCTTCCAGTCCTGATGTAGGGTCTCGGCCCAAAATGTCGACTGTATGTTCTACGTGTGGTCTGAATCTACACGCCTGTGATGATGTTGCAAGCAAGTTTGTTGTTGTGCCTGTACCTCAGTGTGCTTGGGGAGATAACAATAAACTCAGCTTGAGTTGACTAATAAGCATACTAATTCTGTCGACACAAGAGACCGCAGGGACTGGGAATCAGGAACAACACACAAAGATGCTGGAGGAACTCAGTAATTCGGGCAGCGAAAATGGACTGTCATCATTTTGGGTCATGGCCCTTCATCCGGACTGGAAAGGGGGGATCTAGCCAGTATAAAAGCATAGACGGAGGGGCTAGAGCAAGAGCTGGCAGGTGACAGGTGGATCCAGGTGAGCTGGGTTGAGAAACAGCGCCTCATATTCCATCCGGGCAGTCTCCAACCTGAAGCATGAACACTGAATTCTCAAACTGCAGTAACTCCTCCAACTCTATCCCTTAACTGTTTTTTTTTTCTTTTCTCTTTCCTTCTGATCCAATTAATCCCCATCACCGTGTTTTTTCCCCTCCTCGCCCTCTCGATCACCAACAAACTCCTTCCATTGGTTTCCCTCCACACTCCCTCACTTTGTCGTATGGTCCACCCTCCTCTACTTTCATATTCCAACTTTCTCGGCCCATCAGCCCTTGTTCCATGCTCCACTGTTCACTTCAGGCTTCAAAACTCATTCCAAATCCCACCTCCCTCATCTGCCAGTCACTCCTCCACAACTAGATCCGCCTATCTGCACCCAGCTAAACACATCATTCCCACAATCCCTCCTCTCACCTCCCTCATCTTCCAATCACTCCTCCTCACCCGTATCCACCTATCGCCTCCCAGCTTCACAAGTAATCCCCACTCCCCCTTCCCTGATCTGCCTATCATTCCCCCTCACCCGGATCCATCCATCACTTGCCAGATCTTGCTCCACCCCTTCCCTCCACCTTTTTATATTGGCCATCTCCCCTTTTTCTTTCCAGTCCAGTAAAAGGTTTCAACCTGAAAGTGGGCTGTCCATTTCCCCCCATAGATGCTGCCTGACCTGCTGAGTTTGTCCAATGTTTTCTGAGTTGCTGTTAAGTCTGTATCTCTTCGCAGTCATTTTATTTACTAGTTCAACAGAAATCTGGCAGTTGGTACTCCAAGGTTCCTTTTCTTAGTAGGGTGCTAATGTATTTTGCATCTGTTTAGAGGTATAGGGGACCAACAGTTTTCTTATGGAGCAATATACATATTCAAAGCAGGTACTTCAGCTCAGTAATCCACACATTAATTGCATTTTCTGATTTCCCTACATTCCTGTCAACTCCCAGAGATTCCACCATCATTGCTAGGGCAATTTACAGTGGACCAATCAACTGAAGTGTCATTGGGACGTGGTTGAAAACTGGAACACCCAGGAAACCCACACATTCACAGTGAGAACATGCAAACTCCACACAGGCAGCACCTGATGTCATGATTGAGTCCAGGTCACTGGCACAGTAAGGCAGTGGTTTAACTAATTGTGTCACTTATTTATTGCCCGTTGTTAAAAGCCCCGTGAACCAGTTAGTTTCTGAGTCACTTCAGGTCGTGGTTAAAAGTCAATCATACCAGTTGATATAGACATAGAACATAGAACAGAACAGCACAGTTCAGCCCACGATGTTTAACCAAGATTAATCTAGTGCATCTCATGTAGCCTTCCAGTTTATTTTCATCCATATCACTATCTCAGAGTCTCTAAACTATCCCTTATGAATTTACCTGCTGGTGAATTTGTGCTTAACACTTTGTGTTAAAAAATCTCCCTAATGAAATCCCCTTATATTTTCCTCCACTCACTTTAAAGTTATGCCTCTGACATTAGCCATCTATGGTCTGTGAAAAAGGCATTGGCTGTCAGCCCTATCTCAGCCTTTTATCATCTAATACACCTCTCATCACTTGATATGCAGCCACATTTTATCAAACAGGAAAAGGAGAATAGATTTTCCTCCCTGAAAAACATCAGCTCTCTTATTTGCCTCACCAAATATTGACGTATTAATAATGTAAGTCTTTGGAGAGGTCTAGCTGCTACCTGACTATTGACACAGTCAGTAACCTATCGCAGTCTAGCAGTAAGGACACTGCAATTAAATAATGTCCCATTTGATTTCTCTACACAGTGACTGTTCATGTTAATTATTTACATTTATTTCATTTTTCCATACCACACAAAATGAGGCCATTCAGTCTATCAAACTAATGCTTGCTCTCAGAGCAATCTCATCTATCCTATTTTCCTATTTAATTCCCTGTAATCTATTTTAATTCATATGGCTATCAAATCCCCCCAGTTCGCCTAACACCCACCCAGTGAGTACTCTGACAAATTTCTACAGATGTGTTGTAGAACATATGCAGTGGTAATGAGTTGTATTATTGTCGGGAACCCCAGTTCAATGTGCAGGAATGCGAGAAGCTGCAAAGAGTAGTGGACTTGGCACAACGCATGAAGGGTAGCTCCCTCTCCACCATCGGAAGTAATGGCCTCTATCATCAACTGGCTTTACAGAATGTTTGTATATTTTACAAATGAACACCCTGCTTTAGAAGAGTGTTTCCTGAAGTGGGAGTGGGTGAGAGGAAAATTTGTTCAAAGGTTTTATTTTCCAGGTGTGCTCCTACAAAGTTTTAATCTGCTGTGGAAACTGTAGAAGGTAACTGCAGGAGCAGCACAACGCAGGTATCCAACCTGGTGAGACGAAGGAGGTGCCAGGTCCAGAGTCATCCCATAGTGACCGGAACCTTCAAGTGTTGCAAACTAATCCCTCTAATATCAAGTCTAACAGGAGGCGGATCAAATGGCCTGCAGCTAACATGACTTCACTGTGGAAGCAGTTTGATGAAGATGTCAACCAAATTCTGGAGGCAACGGTGAAGGGGGGGGGGGCGTTGATAGGAAGCTACAAGCCATGACAACAGTCATTACCTATTCCTGAGCTAGATCCTTCAGCAATTTGGGCATCGAGGGAGAGAGGAAGAGGAGAGCCATCCGCAGTACCACCGATGCGACAGAGAGGGCCTCAAGATGGCTGTGGCTCAAAAGAGGGGAGCCATGGAGTCATAAGTAGCTAGCCATCTGGACACAAGCTGGGGTCTGATCAGCCCCGGCTGAGTCACCTGGAGGAGGGTGTATGATGTTGAAAGACCTGAAACACCCGGTGATTCCAGGAACATCACTGGAGATGTGTCCAAAGGCATCAGTAGATGTATGTACACAGATTAAATGTCAGTGATGTCAGAATTTGGGCGCCATGGTAGCATCGCGGTTAGAGCGACACTATTACAGCTCAAGGCATTCTGGAGACCGGAATTCAATTCCAGTGCCGTTCTGTAAGGAGTCCCTGTGGAACGCATGGGTTTTCCCCGGATGCTCTGGTTTCCTTCCATAGTTCAAAGGCATACAGGGTAGGTTAATCAGTCATAGTTAGTTGTCATGTGATTAGGTTAGAATTAATCAGGTTTATGGGGTTACTCTGACAGTGTGGCTCAAAGGGCCAGAAGGGCCTACTCTGTGCTGTTTCACTAAGTAAATAAACTTCTTGCAGGACAGGTAGCATCAATGGAGAGCAATAAACAGATGATGTTTTGGATCGAGACCCTTTATAATCTTCTTGCAGTCACCAGTGAGGAGACTTTCTGCAAAACCAAATTCAAGAACAGCTACTTCCCTTCATCCATTTGTTTCTTGGACCAGCCTGCAAAACCCTAATCACTAACTCAGTGTGGTGACACCGTGACCACCTTGACCACTTAGCACTTCAATGGCCTTCTTTCTTGTTTTAGTTGTGCTCTCTGCAAAAATCATTTACATTTTTTGTTTGTAATTGTGTTTAAATTTTTCTTCAGAATGCTGTTTATCTGATTCTGTGTGCTGGTGGTGCTGCTGAGAATAACTGCTTCATTAGCTTCATTGCACCTGTGCACACACATACTTGTGTAAATGACAATAGACTTGACCTTATCTTAGGGTGATCAATAAATTTCAGCTTTGTTAGCAATATCCAGGTTTTCTTAACAAGAAGAAAAGTAAATATATTGTCGTTAGCACTGTCTAGTCCAATGATCAGTCTAGACATTACAGAAGCAATAAAATCCTTTTTGAGCATCCTCCTTCATTTGTTTGCTGTGTGCCTTATCGTATGATGTGGATGATCATGCTCTTTCCATGACCATGATTGTCCTAGGCAATTTTTTTCCACAGAAGTGGTTTACCATTGCCTTATTCTGGGAGTGTCTTTACAAGAAGGGTGACTCTAGCCTTCATCAATACTCTTTAAAAATTGACTGCCTGGTGTTAAAACCAGGGCTTGTGATATGCACCAGCTGATCCTGTGGCTTCACATGACCCCGATCAGGGGCTAAGCAGGGGCTACACCATGCCCGAGGGTGACCTGCAGGCTAGTGGAGGGAAACAGTGCCTTTCATCTCCTTTGGTAGAGACATATCTCCACCTGCCACCCAAATCCCTGCTTATGCTCTCTTCTCCTCTCATTTCCTTTTCATTTGACCAATTCTGAGGATGACCTTGTGTCTAACCTCTGCTTAATACTTTACTCATCTATGGATTTCAGTTTCAGCTGCTACTGTTCTAATGTCTTATCCAACACCATCTTTAATATTACTCGATGTTATATAGGCTGAAGGAGAAGTGAATAAAATTCACTAACTCAAGATATTGTGGAACTGAACTTTGAGCGGTACAGCTGGTAAAGCAGCAATTTCACAGTACCAAGAGATATGACTGCTAGAAACATTGGAAGTTGTACATTTCATTTTCATGATGCTGCATATTACATTATATAGACAGTATCTGAACAGTTTTATATGAAACTATTATTACCTATATTACACACACAAAATGCTGGTGAATTCAGCAGGCCAGGCAGAATCTATAGGAAGAGGTACAGTTGACATTGCCTATGCTGGAAGTTTTCTTTATGTTATATTAGTTGTTCTGGCTTGCGAACTTATTACAAGATGTATGCCAGCATTTTTAAAATGCTACAGATTTTCTGAGGTTTAAAGCACCATTGGATTCTCATGTGAAATATGATCTTGTTCTTCTACTTCACTATGCACAGTTGTTCACATCTAAAGACACTTGCTTAGGAACTCCTGACCTCAGGTGCTGTCTGTGTGCAGTTTGCCTGTTGTCCCTGTGACCACGTAGGTTTCCTCTGGATATTCTGGTTTGCCTTGAAGATTAGTAGGAAAACTGACTGCTGTTATTGTCCATTGAATAGAATCTGGGGGTGGGATTGATGGGGATATGGGGTTTTTTTTAAAATGGGATTAATGCAGGAAAAGTGTAAAGGCAATGCCTCAAGAAGGCAAAATCCATCATAAAAGACCCTAACTATCCAGGATTTGCCTTCTTCTCGTTACTACCATCAGGAAAGAGGTACAGGACCCTCTTCCCAGTACTACCATCAGGGAGAAAGTACAGGAGCCTGAAGATGCACACTCAACATCTTAGTAACAGCTTCTTCTCCTCCGCCATAAATGTCTCAAGGATCCACAAACCGTTGAACACTACCTCACTATTTTATTCTCTCTTTTCAGTCTTTATTTATTTGTATATTTTACCGTAACTTATAGTAATCTTACTCTATTGCACTGTACTGCTGCTGCAAAACAATAAATTTCATGGCAGAGAGTATGTCAGATAATAAACCTGATTCTGATGGTTGCCGCAGACTCAGTGTGTTGAACGCCCTTGTCTGTGTATGTTTCCCATGAGTCCATCTATTTACATACCCTACCTTTCATCCTGCATAGAAATGCATGTGAAAACCTACTCAGAATCACATGGGAGTCAATATGTCAGTTATGTTTTCCTCCGATCAGAGCTATGAGTTTGCATGTTACGATCAAAAGAGAAAAGCGCTTTGTTTAAATCAGATGCACTGAGGAAATTAGCGCACCACATTGGCACAGCAGGTAGTACTGCTGCCTCAGAACCCAAGGAAACCAGGATCGATTCTGACCTCTGTCAAACTTCAAGCTGTGTGGTTTCTCCCTGCGACCATGTGAGTTTCCCCAGGGTGCTCCTGTTTCCCCCCACCTCCCAAAGGTGTGCTGCTAGGTCAACTGACTACAGCAAATTCTGTTCCGTGTAGGTGGGTAGTGGGAAAGTCATGGTGAAGGTGCTCAACATGTGAGAGAGAATAAGTTAAAGGGAACGAGGTGGGAGATTGGAATTGCTCTGAGAGCTGGCATTGACGCAAAGGTTTGAATAATCTCCATCTATGAGGAGACTGAGGGGTGACGGTAGAAGTTCAAAGTGCAAGGTAAATTTATTATTGGAGTATGTAAACTATATAAAACATTGAGATTCATTTACTTGCAGGCACCCAAAGGAAAATAAAGAAATATAATAGAATCTATTAAAAACATACATAACAAAGACTGACATCCAATGTGCAAAAGACAAATCGTGCAAATAATAATAAAAAGTAGATACAGCGGATCCTGGTTAATTGGGACACATTGGGACCAGTACATGTTGGCCCAATTAACCAAAGCTTCAGGAAATAGTTAAAAGATATAAAAGGTAAACTACCATTTAGCTGAGTAACAATTTATGTATTTAAATGAAATACAGAACAAATTAGAACCCTGCCAATACCTCTACAGTGCTCCGAACTGTGTATTAATTCTGAATAGTTACCGATGCAGGGATTCATCAGATGTTTTCTTTTGATTGGCTGCAAACGAACAACATCAGCACAGACAACCAGTGCAGATAATGGACTGCTTTCATACAATACTTTAGACAACTTCATATTCCAAATCCTCATTTCCATTGTAACATTGTTGATACCTTCAAACTCTTCATAATTCCTAACTTGTTGAAGTAGTGAAATCATTTCATTACCATCCCTAGCCGTTTCTGGTAACTACAAGCCTGAATACGTGGAACTGCAGTGAGCAAAAGGGTTCCAAATCGCCCTACCACTTATTTCTCACCAACTATCAGTGTCAAAAATCATTGCCTTTTGAACTCAAATACATGCAGCTGATGCTTTTTAAAAACTGATTGCTCTAAACACAGTGTTACAGCTAACAGCCATGTAGTTGCATGTGACTGACGCTAGTTAGAAGCTGTTTGGCAACAGTCTCTTGTCCCAATTAAATGGCATAGGGTGCAAAATAAATGAAGGGAGTCCTGGCTATATTCTCAATTTAGTTTTTATTCTTTAAGAGTTGTCCCAAATAAATGGCTACGTGATTAACCAGAATCCATTGTAAATAATACTGAGAACGTGGGCTGCAGACTCCCTGAAAGTGAGTCTACAGACTGTGGAATCGTGCACACTAGTCTGTGCATGGATGGAGTCTATACCACAGATGGTCTATACCACTGGGTAGAAAGTTATAATCTTTTTCCCCCATGTTAGAGATATCAGAAGCAAAAAGGCACTTGTTCATGGTGTGATGTACGGATTTTAAATGAGGATCTGAGATAAACATTGTTTACACATAGGGGCTGAGATCAGGAACTTGCTGCCAATTCTTTTGGAGACAGATAAAACCATTATTGAATCACTGGAATGTCCTAAAAAGACACTTAGGCAGGCAATTCATAAGGGAGGACATAGAACAGGTGTTCCCAACTTGGGGTCCACAGATACCTTGGTGAACTGTAAGGCTCCATGGCATAATAAAAAGGTTGGGAATCCCTGAGACAGAAGGATTTGAATTTAATGTAGGCATGTGGTATTAGTGTAGATGGGCAAAATGGTCAGGAAGCACAGAATGGGCTGAAGGGCCTGTTTCTTTGTGATACAACTCTTTGAATAAACACACACAAAATGGTGGAGGAACTCAGCAGGCCAGGTATCCTGATGAAGGGTCTCAGCCTGAAACGTCGACAGTTTATTCTTTTCTTAGATGTGACCTGGCCTGCTGAGTTCCTCCAGCATTTTGCGTGTGTTGCTTGGATTTCCAGCGTCTGCAGATTTTCTCTTGTTTGTGATTAGATTAGACAATTCGTTGAATGTTGGTACAAATGGGTGTCCGGAAACATTAGTGAGGAGAAGGGCAGAAAGAAACAGAAGGGAATCCCTATAATCGGGTGGAAGAGAGGCAAGGCTCAGGGATGAGATGGCTGATGGGCTAAGTCAAAGAAAAATGGCAATGGAACATGCAAAGTAAAAGAACGGATGTGTCTCAAAGAGATATCAATGAAAATAAGAGAATTATCATTTCAACTTAGTCAGTTCAATGTGGAGGTTGCAAGACCCATTTGGAGCCCTGCTGCCAAACAGTTCATAAATTTCAAGATATAGAATCAAAATTGGCTTCACTATACTTGAAAATTTTTTTTCCAGTAAGATTGCAGTGCGAGACGTAAACATTACTTAGGTTATAAAACAAATAAAAGATTAATTTCAAGGTAGTGTTCATTGTTAGAGATCAGGTGGCCCAAACAAGTATGAAGGGTTTGAGGTACAGGAAAGTTTCCGATTTCCAGTTTCTAGCTCCAGGAAAGGAAAATTAATGCATGACCTCATTAAAGCACATAAAACATTAAACATAACAGATAAATCTAATTTTACTATAATGGAGATCAGATAGTGGAATATGATTAGGCAAAAACTTAAGTAGGTCTGCTTGAGGAGACAAAACCATTAGATGATTGTTAAACAGAGGCAGATGATATATGGTGAAAACTAATTTAATATAAGAATGGACTTCAATGGTTGAATGACTTATTTCATTCTTGGCTCTGATGAAGCGTACAAGTCAATAGTGGGAGAGTCAAGGACCAGGGGGCACAGACTCAGAATGGGATGTCCATTTAGAACAAAGATGAGAGGAAATTTCTCCAGAGGGTGGTGAATCTATGGAAGTCTTTGTCACAGACGGCTGTGGGGAGCCAAGTAATTGGGTATATTTAAAGCAGAGATTAATAGGTTCTGTATTGCACTGTACTCCTGCCACATAAAAGAACAAATTTCATGACATATGTGAGTGATGATAAACTTGATTCTGATATAGGTCTCTGTTGTAGACTGAGAGTAGAAAGAGGACAGGGAGAGGGGGAATCATGGTTAGGAAAAGGGGAAGGAAGAAGGAAGGAGCTGGAATACCATAGAGACATTCTGTAATGTTCAATAAACCAGTTGTTTGGAATCAAATGACCTTGCCTGTTGTCTCAGGTCTGTACCCTCACCCCTGGCATACCTTGTCTGCCACCTGCCCACACCCCTCCCATGGCCCTCCACACTCTCCATTCCCAATATCCTTTGCTCCAGCCAGATTTACAAACTCGCTCTCAGCTCCACGTTGACAAATACTGTACTGTGCAAAAGTCTTACACTTTCTGTATTTTCTTAATTTTTCAGCTTACATCCTTTCAAGATACATTGTCTGTTTCTTTCCATGTCCTATCACCATCATTCTCTGCCTTAAACAATCATCTCCAAATCCCACCTACCTTTTCACAGACCTTCATTTCTGTTTCCTTCTGGCTCCTCTCCTGTCTTTCTGTTTCCCAAACCCTGGTTGCCTCTAACATGATTTTTACTGGAGATCGTCAAACTGCCCCTTTCTCCACTGATGCTGCCTGGTCTGCAGAATATCTGCAGTACACCTTGTTTTTTTTAAATCACTTTCTATGTCATTACTTGCACCTTGAATAAACCTTTCTGTCTCTTCATCACATTGGCACTCCATCGCATTAAAGGCCTTCACAAGAGTAACATAAATTAAAGCTTGTATGGGTTATATAACCCCTCAAACCTCCTTTGCCATTGAATACGTTCATTTGTGATATAGTCATTGACCTGAACTCCATTTTTCTGCTTGTTCTCAATCAACTTCCTAATTGTTTTTTTATCAAAAGCCAATCAAGGCCTTAAATATGCTTAATGATTCTGGCTCCATTACTTTGAGTGGTAGAGAATGCTCCATAATTTCTCTGTTAAATGGGTGACTGATTAATAGATCCAGAGCATCAAGAGAGGTACAGGGCAACGGGTCATTCAGTTTGAGATTTCCAATGTGCTGCTGGGTTAGACCAGCACCACAGGCAGAAGAATATTTCCCTGTATTTGGAAAGTTTAGACCAGCAGGAGGGATATTCTTGAGTTGGAAGAGGGAACATGAAAAAAAACAGAGAAAATGGTCGATAGCAATCAAATTGTCCGTTAGAAGTATTCCCAGGAGAAATCTATGTGAAAAACTATAGCAAAGTTCAGAAGGAACATACATGACAATAAAATTGAATTGAAACTTGAAAGTTTTCTGATTTTCAGATTCAGATGGTGTAATTACACAAATTAATGATATATTCGCGATATTTAGCAGGCTAAGGGGTGAATAGAATTTTTTTATGATAAGAAAAACAGAAAGTGAAGAGTTTTCTCTCCGTTTTTCTTAATTTCACCACTGTCTGGATTGTAGGTTATTAACCATAAAGAGAAATTAGACAAATCTGGGTTGTTTTTCTGGTGTATCAGAAACTGAGGGGGGAGACTTGATGGAAGTGCATAAAATTATGCGAGGTACAGCTAGGGTAGACAGTCAAAGTCTTTTTCCCAGATTGGAGATAGAACAAAATATAGAACAGTACAGCACAAGAACAGAATGTTGTGCCAAACTAATTATATTAGTAGTCAAAGGCACAGCTAAACTCATCCCTTCTGCCTACATTATGTCTGTATCTGTCCACTTCCTGCACATTCCATTTCCTGTGCCCACCTAAAAGCCTCTTGAACCCCACTGCTGTATTTGCCTCCAGCATTATCACAGGCAATGCATTCCAGGCACCCATTAACCTCTGTGTGTAAAAAAAAATTGCTCTGGACATCTTCTTTGAACTTAGCCCCTCCCACCTAAGATGCATGGGATGTCAAAGGGGTGGAGGGCATAGCATTAAGGTGCAAGAGGGAAGGTTTAAAGATGTGCAAAGTGTGTTCTTTACCCAGTGAGTGCTTGGTGCCTGGACCATGCTGCCAGGGGGGTGTGGGGGCATTGGAAGCAGGTGCGAGAGTGGTATTAGAGAGGCATTTTGACAGGCACAGAAATATGCAGGGGGGAATGGAGGGATATGAACAATGTGCAAGCAGATGGGAATAGTTTAATTTGGCATCAAGGTTGGCGCAAGCATTATGGGCTGAATGGCCTGTTCCTGTCCTGTACTGTCTTTTGATAGCTAGATCATTGGAAGCTACCTCCATTAGTTGTATCCTCTGGGATTATGGGACGTGGCATACAAACTGAAGCCAGGCTTTCAAGTGTCAAAGTTGGGAAACATCGTCTACACAGTCGATGGTAGAAATTTGGAATTCGATACTGTGATTGGCAGGTAATGGTCGATCAATTTCATTCGTGATATATTTTTGAGGTATAAAGGAATGTTGAAGAAAGATATATGGAGTTTGGCCACAGATCATCCATAGCCAATGCACGGGATCGAAATAAGCTGCAGAAAGTTGTAAACTCAGTCAGCTCCATCATGGGCACTAGCCTCATAGAACACTGCAGCACAGAAAACAGGCCATTCGGCCCCTCTAGTCTGTGCCGTAACATTATTCCGCTAGTCCCATTGACGTGCATCCAGTCCATAACCCTCCAGATCTCTCCCATCCATGTACCTATCCAATATATTCTTAAAACTTAAGAGTGAGCCTGCATTTACCACGTCAGATGGCAGCTCGTTCCACACTCCCACCACTCTGAGTGACAAGTTCCCCCTAATGATCCCCCTAAACCTTTCCCCTTTCACCCTAAAGCCATGTCCTCTCATATTTATCTCTCCTAATCTAAGTGGGAAGAACCTGTTCACATTTACTCTGTCTATACCCCTCATAATTTTGCAAACCTCTATCAAATCTCCCTTCATTCTTCTAAGTGCCAAGGAATAAAGTCCTAACCTGTTCAATCTTTCCCTGTAACTCAACTCCTGAAGACCCGGCAACATCCTAGTAAATCTTCTCTGCGCTCTTTCAATCTTACTGGTATCCTTCCTATAGTTAGGTGACCAGAACTGCACACAATACTCCAAATTTGGCCTCACCAATACAACCTCACTATAACATCCCAATTCCTATACTCAATACTTTGATTTATGAATGCCAGGATGCCAAAAGCCTTCTTTACAATCCTGTCTACCTGTAACGCCACTTTCAGGGAATTATGTATCTGAACTCCCAGATCTTTTTGTTCTTCCACACTCCTCAGTGCCCTACCATTTACTGTGTACGTCCTACCTTGATTTGTCTTTTCAAAATGCAACACCTCACACTTGTCTGCATTAAATTCCATCTGCCATTTTCTGGCCCATTTTTCCAGTTGGTCCAGATCCCTCTGCAAGCTTTGAAAGCCTTCCTTGCTGTCCACAATGCCTCCAATCTTAGTGTCCTCAGCAAACTTGCTGATCCAATTTACCACATTATTATCTAGATCATTGATATAGACAACAAACAACAAAGGTCCCAGCACAGATCCTTGAGGCACACCACTAGTCACAGACCTCCAGTCTGATAAGCAATCATGCACTACCACTCTGTCTTCTCCCACACAGCCAATTTCAAATCCAGTTTACAACCTCTCCATGGATACCTAGTGTCTGCACCTTCTGAACTAACCTCCCATGTGGGACCTTTTCAAAGGTCTTACTAAAGTTCATGTAGACAACATCCACAGCCTTTCCTTTGTCTACTTTCTCGGTAACCTCCTTGAAAAACTCTACAAGATTCGTTAAACACGATCTACCACGCACAACGCCATGCTGACTATCCTTAATCAGCCCTTGGCTGTCCAAATACTTGTATATCCGATCTCTCAGAACATCTTTCAATAATTTACCTCCTCCTCTATATGTTCTCTATATGTTCCATGACACTACTGCTTGTTTCCCTTCCTTCCATATACATTATGCCAGTTCCTGAGTAAATACTGATGCAAAAAAATTGTTTAAGATCTGCTCCATATTGTGAGACTCCACACATAGATGACCACTTTGATCTTCTAGGGGACCTAGTTTAGCCCTTACTATCATTTTACTTTAATATACTTGTAGAAACCCTTCGGGTTTACCTTCACATTATCTGCCAAAGCAACCTCATGTCTTCTTTTTGCCTTCCTGATCTCCTTCTTTAGTATTTTCTTACATTTTCTATACTCTTCAAGTATCTCATTTGTTCCTTGTTGCCTATACCTGCTATACACCTCTCTCTTTTTCTTAACCAGATCGCCAATATCCCTTGAAAACCAAGGTTTCCTATGCCTGTTAACTTTGCCTTTAATCCTGGCAGGAATATGCAAACTCTGAACTCTCAAAATTTCGCCTTTGAATGCCTTCCACACACTGAACATATCCTTAAAAGAAAACAACTTATCCCAATCCACTCTTCCTAGATCCTTTCTCATTTCCTCAGAATTGGCCTTTCTCCAATTTAGAATGTTAACTCGAGGACCAGACTGTGAGGGGATCCAGGAGTGCCCTATTAACTGTTTGAAGAGAGACAGAGAGAGACATTCATCATTGATGGTTTCTTTGGAAAGGAGAGAGAGAGAGAGAGACGAAGATTAACAGTTGGACTGCCATTTTAAGGCATTGGAAGTAACTTTGGATTTCTACTGAGTTTGGAGTTGGAGACAGCACCGAGCAGCTCGAAGGTTGCTATGGTGACCAAAGGCAGATTGTTGGTGTTACTTTCAAGGACTTGTTGCCTGCGTGTGCACTTCTTTGCAGACAAAGGAAGGAGGGACTCTTTGAATGACAGGTGATGCTCAGCCTGGTGAAATAAATGAGAGGTCAGATGATACAGACCTCAGACACATGATCCGGACACTGAATGAGCATTGTTGTGCCCGCAGAGAAAGTGGGTTTTGGAGGATCGATCAGGTGGATCGATCCAAATTGCTATTCCAATGGTGAAGAAGGGGTTGACTGGTGGGGAGTTGTCTAAGTGTCCACCCTCGCCTGGGTGATAGCTCCACCACATAAGACCGGTCCCCCTGGTTAAAGTCACAGTCGGTGACTTGTAAAGGATTTCGGAGGACAACAAGAAGATTGATGGCATCAGCTCAACTGAAGACTCAACTCACTCTCTCTCTCTCCATCACTACTCAACTAAATACCACGAACTGAACTGAACTTTACTCAACATCCTAAGACCGTATCTTTTTACCCCTAGACTTAAAGAAGCTTGGTTTTCATACATATATATTCCACACTTACTTTTATATATAATCATTGCTAACCTGTGTGATTTATTTACTTTGATATTACTGTATTGCGTAGTTACTAATAAATATTATTAGTTTATAGCAATACGAGACTCCAAGGTGGTTTCTATTTCTGCTGGTTTCTTTATTCCCGTCACGGGGTATGTGACAAAATCTATCCTTATCCATAATTAACTTGAATCTAATGACATTATGGTCACTGGACCCAAAATGTTCGCCTACACATACCTCTGTCACCTGACCTGTCTGGTTCCCTAATAGGAGATCAATTCTTGCATCCTCTCTCATTGGTAGCTCTGTATATTGATTTAGAAAAATTTCCTGAGCACATTTGACAAACTCCATGCCATCTAACCCTTTCACAGTGTGGGAGTCCCAGTCAATATGTGGAATGTTAAAATCCCCTAGTCTTACAACTTTGTTTCTTACATTGGTCTGCTATCTCTCTACAAATTTGTTCCTCTAATTCTCTCTGACTATTGGGCGGTTTATAATACAACCCTATTAGTGTGGTCACACTTTTCCTGTTCCTCAGCTCCACCCATATGACCTCTGTAGACAAGCCCTCCAGGCTGTCCTGTCTACGCACAGCTGTGATTATCTCCCTGACTAGTAATGTCACTCCTCCCCCTTTCATCCCTCCCCCTCTCTCACGTCTGAAACAACGGAACCCCAGAACATTAAGCTGCCAGTCCTACCCCTCCTGCGACCATGTCTCACTAATAGCAATAATGTCGTAATCCCACATGTCAATACAGATTCAATGGCAGAGGGGAAGAAGCTATTCCTTAATCACTGAGTGTGTGCTTTCAGGCTCCTCTACCTCCTCCCTGATAGTAGCAATGAGAAGAGGGCATGTTCTGGGTGATTGGGTCCTTCCTGATTGATGCCGCCTTTTTGAGGCATCACTCCTTGAAGATGTCTTGGGTGCTGGGGACGCTAGTGCCCATGATGAGAATGACTGAGTTTACAGCTTTCTGCAGCAAAATGGATGATCTATGGCCAAACTGCATATATCTTTCTTCTATATTCCTATATATATCAAAAATACATCACAAGTGGAGTATTTGGAGTTGAGTATAGGAGCAAAGAGGTCCTTCTGCAGTTGTACAGGGCCCTGGTGAGACCACACCTGGAATATTGTGTACAGTTTTAGTCTCCAAATTTGAGGAAAGACATGCTAGCTATTGAGGGAGTGCAGCGTAGATTCACAAGGTTAATTCCTGGAATGGCTGGACAGTCCATATGTTGAAAGATTGGAGCGACTGGGCTTGTATTCACTGGAATTTAGAAGGATGAGAGGGGATCTGATTGAAACATATTAGATTATTAAGGGATTGGACACACTAGAGGCAGGAAACATGTTCCCGATGTTGGGGGAGTCCAGAACCAGAGGCCACAGTTTAAGAATAAGGGGTAGGCCATTTAGAACGGAGTTGAGGAAAAACTTTTTCACACAGAGGGTTGTGGTTCTGTGGAATGCTCTGCCTCAGAAGGCAGTGGAGGCCAATTCTTTGGATTCTTTCAAGAAAGAGTTAGATAGAGCTCTTAAAGATAGCAGATTGTCTATTGTCTAAGTGAAATTAACCCACCATTGTCTGCCATTCACAACATCAAGTTCCAAATTCCAGCTCAGTATTCCAGAGTTCCAATGTTTTAGATGCAACAAAGCATGACATTATTTATATAAATATATAAATAAGTAAACACACACACACATATATAAAAATATACTTCTTACCATAATTCTCAGTTTTTATTCTTATGTATTACAATATACTGCTGCATAACAACAAATTTCATAACGTATACCAGAGATATTAAACCTGATTCTGATTCTGATTCCAGTGAACCTTTGTACAGACTGAAGGGTCTAATCAGATTCATACATTTCTACTATATCCTTCTGGCAATGTATCTTCCTTTGATTAAACATTTAAAGCATGATATTTTTAAGACAGAAACAGAACCAAGGTGAATAGCTGGTGAAAAACATACTTAAAAGTGCTTTGCCTTACACTGGCGAAATACCAGAAAATACAGTACCCATGAGAGTATTACAGCTGCATGTTAAGGACTTGGCTCAGGATGTGATGCTACAAGGTGTATCAACAGCAAAGCACTGGAGAGATGCCACCAATACTGCCTTAGCAAAATCCTCTAAATCCACTGGCAGGGTCATCAAGGGCGCAGCAGAAAGTTGTAATCTCTGCTCCATCATGGGCAATAGCCTCCCCAGCTTCCAGGACTTCCAGGTAATGTTCTCTGCTTGCTGCTGCCACCAGGAAGGAGGGACAGAAGCCTTATGTCCTACACCAACAGATTCAGGAATAGTTTCTACCTTTCAACCATCAGGCTCCTAAACAAGAGTGGAAAACTTCACTCACCCCAGCAGTGAACTGACACCACAAATTGTGGACTCACTTTCAAGGCCTTTACAGCTCATGTTCTCAATATTATTTATTACTTACTTATGATTATTATTATTATTCTTTTTGTATTTGCACAATTTGGTGTCTTTTGCAGACTGATTGTTTTGTCTGTCTTTGTATGTAGTTTTTCACTGATTCTATTGTGTTTCTTTGTACCTACTGTGAATGCCTGCAAGAAAATGAATCTCAGGGTTGTATATGGTGGCATATAACAAATTTACTTTGAACTTTGAAACAAGTGGCACACAGTGGTGCATCTCGTAAAGATGTTACCTCACAACTCCAGTAACCCAACCTCTGGAGTTGTCTGCTTGTTCTCCTGGTGAGTGTGCGGGCTTACACCACATGCTGGTGTAATATAAATAAGTACACACACACACACACACACACACACAACCAGAACTTGTGATATGCACCAGCTGCTCATACAACCATCCTCTATCTGCTTCCATGGCTTCATGTGACACTGATCAATGTGGGGGGGGGGGGGTGGCATGAAGCAGGTGCTACACCTTGCCCAATGGTGACTTTCAGGCTAACAGAGGGGAGGAGCACCTTACACCTCTTTTGGTAGAGACATATCTCCACCCCACCATCAATGGCACCCTTCATCTGTACCGAATGACCTTTTTCCTGTGCTATGTGAATCAATGACTCAAACCAACATTAGTGTCAACTCGCAGAGAAAAAACAGATTCCTAAGCAATCAGAGGAAAAGATTCCGAAGCATTATTAACACCTCCTTGGGAAAGTGTAACATGCCTGCCAACTCATGTGAATCTCTGGCCTATCATTGCTGAAAATAGAATAAGAACATCTGGGATGACATCAGGCCCATTGTCAGAGTGCACCACTCACTAAAATGCACATTGCCAGCACTTGCCTGAATAGAGTTTTGATGAAGGTTTTCAACCTGAAACATCGACAGCTCCTTTCCTCCTCACAGTTACTGTTCAACATGTAGAGTTTCTCCAGAAAACTCATGTACAGAGAGAACCTGGACTCCAAATTCATAACTCGCTGGAGGTGGCCACACTGATATTGGAGGCATATAGCATGCTGCCTTCATTGGTTGGGCCTTTGAGCGTCAGAGTAAAGACATCATGTTGTACCTATATAAAATGTCCATTAGGTCACATTTGGAATATTGTCTGCAGCTCTGACCATCCCATTTCAAGAAGAATGAGCTGGTTTTTGGAAGAGGTTTACCAGGATGCTGCCTGGATTAAAGAGTCTGAGTTAAATGATGAGGTTGGTTAAACTTGGGAGGATGTTTCTTTTAAAGAATTAGATGGTACACGCCAGCATTTTATTTCATTTTTTATTTATTGAGATACAGCACAGCATACTCCCTTCTGGCCCTTCATGTCGAGCTGCCCAATGATCCCCCAATTTAATACCAACCTAATCACAGGACTATTTACAATGACCAGTTAACCTCCCAACCAGTACATCTTTGGACTGTGGGAGGAAACTGGAGCACCTGGTTGAAACCTGTGGAGCAGTCACAGGGAGAATGTACAAACTCTTTGCAGGCAGTGGTGGGAATTGAACCCATGTTGCTGGTACTGTAAAGTGTTGTGCTAACCACTATGTTGCCATGCCCCTCGTAGTGCACTGATAAAAAGGTGGCTGAATTAAAATGGGTAAAATAGGCTACGTGTACCAGTAGAACTGCACTTGAAAGTTATTTGACTTTCTCCCTGCTACATCTTTGACTGCCATCTCAGAGCTCACAGAACCGTACTGGATCAGAAGCAAGCTATTCTCAACCGTGTGGACTGGTGAGTAGAGTCACAGAGTCATAGCACACTACAGGCCCTTCAGCCCATCTCTTCCGTGCTGAAATATTATTCTGCCATGCCCATCAACCCACACCTGGACCACAGGCCTCTATACCCCTCTCATCCATGTGCCAATCCAAATTTTCCCTAAATGTTGAAATCAAACCCATAGCCATCACTTCCTCAGACAGGGAAGAATGAAACAGGCACAATCACATTATAAGTAGAGATCATTGGTTTAGGGTGAAAGGTGAAATATTTAAGTGGAATCTGAGGGGAAACATCTTCACTCGGAGCATGTGCAATGAGCTGCCAGCGGAAGTAGTGGATGTGCGTTCAAATGCAACTTTTAAGAGAAAATTGTAAAGGGAGATAGGTGTGAAGGGTTTGGAGGGATATTGTCCATGTGCAGGTAGATAGGACTAGGCAGAAAATCAGGACAGCTTGAACTTAGATGGACCAAAGGACCCAAAGGGCTTTTTTCTGTGCTGTAGTACGCTTTGACTCCATGACTCCACAAATGGCCAGTCAATAAGTGTTTTTTTAAAAGGCAAATCTTCTGCCTCTTTTGACGGCCAGTATGCTGTGTACCTGGTCACAATCTGTCAACAACACAAAGATTGGTGAAACTGTGGACAGCATAGGGCTAGCTAATGATACAGCAATAGATATAGAATATCGACCAGTTGCAGCCATGGGTGGAATTTAATCTGAGCAAGTGTGAGGTGTTATACTTTGGGATGTTAACTATAAAGGGAAAATGTATAGTTAACAAATAGATAGGTACTTTATTGATCCCAAAGGAAATTGCAGTATCATAGTAGCATTACAAGTGCACAGATATACAAATATTGGAAGAGAAGTAAGAAAGAATAAAAATAAGTTACCTCAAACAATCCAACAGGAGGGTGTCTCCACTTCCCCAGCTATAGGTTGACCCTTATAGAATCTAATGACCGAGGGTAAGAATGACTCTTTGGAGCAGCGCAGTTGCCTTAGTAATGACAGAACCTTTAACAGGGCTTATGTACAGAGGGATCTAGAGGTCTAAGTCCATTGGCCCCTGAAAGTGGCCATCCAGGTAGACAGATTGATAAAGGAGGCCTATGGCATGCTTCCCTTCATTGGTAAGGGCTTTCAGTATGAGAGTAAGGTTTCGTGTTAGCAATTATATGAGACTTTGGTGAGGCCACATTTAGAGCACTATGTGCAATTCTTGTAATCTCATTACAGAAAAAAGTGTGGAGGCTTTAGAATGGATACACTCTGATCCATGCTGCTGTTGCATGGATTAGACTGTATGAACGATGAGAAGAGGTTGAACAAACCTGAGTAGTTTTTTTCTGGAGCTTTGGAGGCTTAGGGGATGGTTGATGGAGTTTTGTAGAATTGGGAGCACAGAGAGGGTAGTCAGAATTTTATTTCTATGGGAGAGATATATCATAAACTAGAGGACATGCATTTCAGGTGAACGCAGGAAAATTCAAAGGAGATGTGTGCAAGACATCCCATCCTGCAAAAACTCATTTCAGGGAGGTAGCACCATCAATTTGCTGGAGACTTCCGGGAGAGGTGGGATGTCTGCAACAGAGTAGCTCCTTAACAGCTGGCCAGCTAGTTTAAATAACGTTAGCTATGCTAATGAACAAATGACATGTGTTAAACTCACCTCAACATGCCTTTTACATTTTAACCCACCATGGGCAATAGAAAAGTCACTGTTGCAAACAGTGCAGCGAGCAACACTGTCATTATTTTTGACCCCTATTAGGCAGAGGTACACTTTAGTGTAGTCTGGGGTGATGTACGTTTTATATATTTTTTTGGAACACTCTGCCATGGTGCGCTCTCGCTCGTGCTCTCTCTCTCTCTCTCTCGTGGTCGCTCACGTGCTCTCACTTGCTTTCTCTCTCGCTCTCTCGTGGTCACTCTCACGCTCTCAAAAAATTGATTTCCGTGATATTGTATATAATTTGCGGGCATGAGGGAACCACTATTAATATGCGGGAGATTCCCAGAAGTTCCAGGACAGGTGGGATGTCTGTGTGTGGGACAGGCCACACATGGAGGATGGAGGGTGCCTGGAAGGGGCTGCCAGGCTTTCTGGTGGGGGTAGATACAGTAGTGGCATTTAAGAAGTGGTTAGACACATGAATACGCAGGGTTGGAATGATATGTATTCTTGTACAGGCAGAAGAGATTGTTTAGTACAGCATCGTATTTGACGCAGATATTTTGAATATTCTCCCCAAGACCACATGGTTTTTGTCCGGGTGCTCCGGTTAAAGGACTTGTTCCTGTACTATGTTCTGATTTCTAATGCTGGTCCTTGTTTGCATTTCTTGTGGGATCTTGATTGGTGCCTTCTTTTTAGAGGACCTAAAAGCCCAATGCATTAATTGCTACAGGAGCTGTTTTCAGCCCTTGCAGAAACTTTAATGAAATGTGACCCCTATTTGTGGAGTTCATTGCAACTGTTAACAAATGTTTTTCATTCCTTCCTTCTCAGGAGCCTGCAGAAGCCTGATTGAGCTTTCTTACTATATTGTCTGGGAAACATTTGCCATTTACAAGTCTATTGGCAAGTTGGGCTAATTGGTCTTTTTAATTTTGCAGATTGTATCAGTTAATTGTTATTCTACTGCACAGTTTTGTGCGTAGAACTAGATTTGGCCTTTCTGGAATTGCATTGTCCTCCTCTCCAACAAACAGTAAAATTGAAAGCAGCAATTATATGTATAATGGCATTTCATTTACTGCACAGATTTCTGTTTTCTGGGTCATTCTCCAAAGTTGAAGCACAGAAATATGATTTTATAATGAGACTGATAAAATTTGTTGCAAATGGTTTTCAACTGATACCGAGTAATTTAGAAATCACAATCTCTTTGAAAGAGGTGATTCATTAATGGAAAAGCATTTTTTTAAATGGTTTTTCATTTGGCAAGGCGTTATATGATTTCACAGCACAGAAAAAGGCCATTTGGCCCACCATGCTAACTGTCTCACTCTCTTTGTCTTTAGCATTTCCAGCATCTGCAGAATTCCTGTTGTTTACATATAAACTAAGGTTCCTTTTTTCAAAACCTGAAATTCTACTATTCACTCCAGCCTTATTTGTTTGTTTGTTTATTTATTTATTTATTTTAAAATATGCATTATTTCTAATAGAATATATATACTTAAAGAAAAACGGCACAAAACCAGAGAAAGGTACCGGAAAAGGGTCAGTTATACCATAATGGATACCACCCACCCTGCTCATGGACTGTTTGTCCTACTTCCATCAGCGAGGAAGTTATGTAGAATCCATGCCAGAACAACAAGACTCAATACAATAACTTTCCCCAGGCGGTAAGACTGATCAACACCTCCAACTACTTACTCACCCCACCACCACTATTTCCTCACAGAATCTCCTTATGTACAGACACTCCTATGCTTTCCATCATTTTATGGACATACAATCAATCAATGTATAGAGGTTTCTAATGTATTTATATTTATTGTGCTTTTCTATCGTTGTGTTCTTTATTTTATTGTGTTTATTTTGTGCTGCATCAGACCCAGAGGAACAATTATTTTGTACTCCTTTACATTTGTATACTGGAGATGGCATTAAACAATCTTGAATCTTCATTTGCTCCATACATTAAGTAGTGTAAGCACTTTCTTTTTAATTGTAAACATGTGGCCCTTTGGGTGATGTACTCTTTCATTGCTTGAGGGGCTTCTCCACCAAACTGAGCCTATCCACATCTAGTTGCGATTCTGTGATTACAAAAAGCCATCTCTTGTTCCCTGCAACTTTCTCACCCTTTTTCACCTTGAATCACATCCTCCTGTTGACTAACCATGAAAGCATGGAGCAGATGAAATCAAGTAACACCAGGCTCAAGGACAGCTTCTGTTCTGCTGTTGCAATGGAATGATGTTTAGAACAGACATTTGCACAATAAGATGGACACCTGACTACTTCATCCTGGCCTTGTACCTTATTGTCTACTCGATTGCACTTTCTCTGCAACAGCCAATTCTACATTTTATTATTGTTTGCTCTTGCATTGCCTCAATGCATTGTGTAACAAAATGATCTGTACAATGGTCTGTACAATAAACTTCTTAATTGCATCTCGGTACATGTGATAATAATGAACCAATTACCAATATCTTCTGATCAATCGTGTAATTGGACTGGGCAACATGTAATGAAAGAAGATGCAGAATGTACCTCTAGGGAGACAGATTTCTGCAGTTCCTTTTCCCAATTACACAGCAATGAAAAGGGACTTCAGGAACGCCTGTTGAAATCTTGACCATTTATTTACTTGTTTGTTTGTTTGTTTGTGCATTTAATCTATTTATTGTGATACAGAGTGGGGTAAGCCCTTTTGGCCCTTTAAGCCACACCGCCCAGATTTTAAGGAGGAGCTTCGGAGACAATGGCATCTAACAGCAGCTCTTTTGCATGCATCTTCGGAAACAGCTCTATTTCTATCTTTAATATCTCTATTTTTCCCTTTCAGGGTTCTTTTGAAGACCCTGACCTGGAGTTACACACTGACTTCGGTTCTTTGCGGGAATGTGACCCACTGTCAGGGTCTCATGACTGGCTGTTATTCAATATACCGAGGATGCGGCCTAGAAGGTTAGTTCGTCTTTGGAGTTTCGGAATTTCGTGGCTCTGGAGGTGGGCGGACTCGAGGTCAGTGCCTCTGCAGCAAATCGGTGGGTCGTGGGAGTACACGGAAGGTTGAAAGCAGCAATCTGGCTGTGTGTCCAGAGACCCGAGTTCTTTGAGCACAGAGCTCAGAAAAAGTGAAGCAATGGACTTTTAACATCATAAATCAGCGAGTTGTTTTGTTATGTCTCCCCTCTTGCTGTGAAACGGAGACATCTCTTTCTCCCTTATTAGGGAGAGTCTGTGGTATGTCGAATTACCAGGTGAACAAGTAGTCTTTGGGGTACTGCAAGTCTGTGTCTTTATTGATGCGTTGCCGCACGCCTGAGTGCTCAGTGGGGGATGCAAATGCTTTTTTTTTGTTGATGGGAGGAGGGATCGTTGCTTTGCTGCTGCTTACATGTGGGTGGGGGAGCTGGGGGGGGCTTTGGGGTTCTAACATTTAACTGTCATTCATTCTTTGAGGCACACCCCTGTTTTCATGGATGTTTATGAAGAAAAAGACTATCAGGAGTATATTGTATACATTTCTCAGACATTAAATGTACCTTTGAAACCAGAATCCCCCAGTTTAATGCTAGCTTAATCATTGGACAATTTACAATAGCCAATTAACCTACTAACTGGTATGTCTTTGCACTGTGGGAGGAAACCAGAGCACCCAGAGGAAACCCATGCGGTCATGGGGTGAACATACGAACTCCTTCCAGCCGGAGGAGGAAATTGAACCCGGGACACCTGTACTGTAAAGCATTATACTGCACTGCCCTGAGGACAAATCATGGCACTCAGGGCCTCTCAGGAATGATCTACAATCTGCAACCAAATCAGTAGCAGCAAGATATTGTTCAAATTACCCTTCCAACTTGCCTTCTCTTACTGAACCTGATGAGAAAGTCATGAAAGCAAATCACTTGAGGATTATTAATTACATCTTCCACACTTTATGATCTGGAATTAGTGGACCATATCAAATTTAACGATATTGTGGAGATAATCCAACAGCTCCTTGTAGCGCCTCAAGAAGGTGGCAAATATCATTAACAACCCTCACGACATGGGACATGCTCTCTTCTCATTATTATCATCATCAGGGTGGAGATACAGGAGTCTGAAGACCTTGAATCATCATTTTAGAAACAATTCTTCCATGATTTCTGAACACTCAATGAAACATTAAACACTACCTCAATATTAATCTTTGGCACTATTTATATATTTTCTGTTGCAACTTACCATAAATTTTTGGCTCATATTGTACTGCTGCTGAACAGTCTATGAACCCTTGAACAATACTTCATTAGTTGTCTTTTGCACTATTTATCTTATTGTAACTCACTGTGATTTCTTTTACCTCTGCACTCTACTGCTGCCACAAAAGAACAACTTTCCAGACATATGTCAGTGATAATAAATATGACTCTGTCTCTACTACAAAAGTCATGCCCGCCAATTTTCTGCTCAACGTTTCCCTCTAATCTGAAGTGACATGGAAATTTGTGGCAACAGATTACTCAGTAATTATTTCTGGTATTAAAAAGGTCATGAATGGGATCCTGAGGAACTATGACTCTCATAATTATTGAAAAAAACATTTTATATGATGCCTCATAGACACTGCCCTAAGAAAAGCTTTGATATTCGGGAGGATCTAAAGTTATGCAGTTACGTGATACAATGTAAGGGTTTCAACATTTCAACGCTGTTAAAATGCTCACAGGGGAAGGTTGTCTCTGATGCTCAGATACAGCCCTGATCTGACTTAAAATGACCGTCTCTGAGATAATAGGTTAAGACAGCATCGATTGCATTGAGGACTGAGGAGGCAGCAACAAGCCCTGAGCTGTTGTAATACTCTTAAAAGGAAAAGCAATGTACTTCCAAATCAGGATGGTGTGCAACTTTAAGGGGAACATAGAACATAGAACAGTACAGATAGGAACAGGTCCATTGATTCATGAACTAATTGAACTAATAACATCTAATCCCTGCTGCCTGAATATCTGTGTTGCTATTGAAATTGGGTTATCATTGTTATCTGCACCAAGATATGGTGAGAAACTATCTTGCATACTGTTTATACAGATCAAATCATTACACAGCTCATTGAGATAGAATCATGTACAGAGATAACAGCACAGAATAAAGAATAAAAGAATACAGAGTAATGCAGGGTAGGTAAATGATAAAATGCAAGATCATAATACAAAGATTCAAAGCACATTTATTATCATAAAATGCTTAAGCTATACACCTTGGAATTTGCCTGGTGGCCACAAAGCAAGAACTCCAAATGACCCGATTAAAAGAAATCATAATACTGTGCAGAGAAGGAGAAAGAAAATACACATACACACATATCACGCAAACAGTAGAAGAGAACTGACAGCACCCCGGATCGGACTGAGTCCCAGATCTACTCCTGGAGCAACCAAAGTAGGCTCAAGCCTTGCTCCCCAGTTTATCGCACCCATGGGGCAGAAATCCACCATAGCCAGATCAGTTCACAGCCTCAGCGCTGCGGAGAAAGGAATAAATATTCATGGGAAAGCGAGTGAAATTAGCCTGACCCTCGCCTCCATCCCAACACTTGGGCTCCCATCTGGACTAATGTTTAATGATGCAGATTTTGAGACTACTAGTCCAGTTTATCATACAAGAATTCCATTGAAGAATCTGATTCTCTGCATATTCATATGCCTATCTAAGATCCTCTTCAATGCCTCTGTTGTATCTGGCTCCACCACTATGGCTGGCAATGCATTCCAGGCACCCACCACTCTGTCAAAAACTTGCTCTGCTCATCTCCTTTGAACTTTCCCCATTTCATCTTTTCACGAGAGCTCTATCAGTCTGCAGGTGGTGTTGCTCCAATGATCCTTCCTCTTGGTGGTAAGTTTGTAGGTTTCGGAGGCACTGTCTGAGTAATTGAGGCAGCTGAATGCATCTTGTAGACGGTGCACATTGCAGCCAGGGTGCACCAGTGGTGAAGGCATGGGGTGGCAATGAAGTCAAGTTTCAAGAGCCTTGTGGGAGCTGCACTCATCCAGTAAAGTGACGTGAAGTCTACCACACTCCTAACTTTGTCACAGTGGGGGGGGGGGGGGGCATTGGGAACAGACCCAAGTGCAAGACACAGACACTGAAGTACTAGGAAGAGGACTTGACTGGAGAACTAGAGTTAGAGATAGGACTGGAAGCAGACAAGGATTTGGGACAGGAACACAGACTAGGCTAGGGAAGCAGTACCAAGACAAGGGACTGGGAACAGGGAGCCTGGGCATGGACTCCGAGCCAGAGACTGGACAAGGACCCAGAACCTGGGTCTTGACTCGGGCTCGGACCCCAAAACCAGGCAAAGACATAGTGAGGCTTGGGTTCCTGGAGACCAGGTGAAGATGTGGAAAGGCTTGGGTTCCTGGAGAGCAGACGAAGCTTGGGTTCCTGGAGGCTTGGGTTCTTGGAGGTTCAACAAGGACATGATGGGGCAAGGGTACTTCGAGGCAACTCCTGGGCAGGACACAGGACTCACCCATAGAGGCAAGGACAGGAAGGGACAGACACAACCACAGGGTAACAGCAAACGGCCTGGCTTATCCAACAGAGACAAGGGAAAAGAGGGGACAGAACCAACTGCAGGGTAATGGCAATCAGCCTGGCTTACCTGACAAAGGCAAGGGACAGGAAGGGAGCTAGGTCCGGGGCGGCCGGTAACCTCGGCAGGCTACGGAACAGCCAAATCCATATCCCGATGACTGCACTAGCCTTCCACCAGTGGGTTGCTCCAAGGGGAGACTGATAAGATGACCCAGCAACACACTCGATCCCAGGGCCACTTATATTCCCAGCCCCAAGATGAGCATCAGGTGCTTATGGTTAAGTCCAACCGAAACCAGGAACAGCTGGAAGACCCGGAGTGCAGAGTCTGTGGACCGGACCTTGAACTGGAATGCAGACTTTGGACAGGACGATGAGAAACTTATCCCTACAGATGGAGGAAGGTCTTGGGGAGCCAGATCTACTCTTGTGCAAGTAAATCCAGAGTCCTACTGTAGTGTATTTCATATTTCAGTGATATTTTAGTGATATTGTAAAGATATTGTTTGAATAAGCATTCTTTGTTTACATAATTCTTTACAGATTATATGTAAGAAGTAAGGGAATGGCATTCGTCATTGCGGTACCACGAAATATATATGCACGCCTCACTAAAAGTAAAATGAAGTAGACACACATCGTTCACTCCTGTTTTTTTTTTGATTAGTTTGTGGAGTTACAAAACACAAGAGTGACGATGAATCCGAGATGATTACTACCTGTTGCTGCGCAGAACGTTCATTTTCTTCGCAAAGGGAAAGAAAGTTCAATTTAAAAATAAGCTTAGCATGTGTAAAGAAAGAAAGAAAGAAAGAAAGAAATTGACTTCACTGAGCTAAAAAACTAAGTAGTCAAGTGGCAATTTAGAAAAGAGCACTAATCTGCATACTGTTGATGAAAAATCAGATAATGTTGAGGGTGATAAAAGACTGAGTAACCTTAAGATTTATAATGTGAAAATTACAATCAACAAGCGATATGCCGTACACCAGAAGTGAACAGCAAAATAATTAAAATGGAATTGGACACTGGCTCAGATGATTCTGTCATTCCACAAAATGAATTTCAATTGCATTTCAAAGGTATTAAGCAGAAGCCTGCAGTTATCCAACTAAGAACTGTGGGAATGATATTCATAACTGTGAAATACAACAACCAACAAGCCACATTGGGCTTGTATGTGGTTAAAAACAGGTGGGTCATCATTGTGGGGCTGTGACTGGCTAAGACAACTAAAACTTGATGGGAGATCTATCCACCATTGCATGTCACATTCCCTGCAGTAGAGTCAACTGAAGGGGAATTAAGAAAGGTACTGGATGATGCCTATGCAGAGTTGAAGGATGGCATTGGGAAACTCGGATATATCAACGTTAAAATAGTGTTGAATGAAACTGCCACACCCAAGTTTTACTGAACCCATACAGTTCCTTATACCATGCTGATAAGGTAACAGTGAGATAGATCTCATGAAATATTTCTTTTCAAGGTTGAGTAGAGCTCATGAGAATGCCAGTGGTCCCAGTAGCCAAGAAGGATGGGCCTGAAAGGATCTATGGTGCTTTCCAGGTCACCATCAACCTAATACTGAAAGTAGACCAATACACTCTACCCAGGATAGAGGCAAACAACAGGAATTCTGCAGATGCTGGAAATTCAAGCAACACACATCAAAATTGCTGGTGAACACAGCAAGGCCAGGCAGCATCTCTAGGAAGAGGTACGGTCAACGTTTCAGGCCGAGACCCTTCGTCAGGACTAACTGAAGGAAGAGCTAGTAAGAGATTTGAAAGTGGGAGGGGGAGGGGGAGATCCAAAATGATAGGAGAAGACAGGAGGGGGAGGGATGGAGCCAAGAATTGGACAGGTGATTGGCAAAAGGGATATGAGAGGATCATGGAACAGGAGGTCCGGGGAGAAAGACAAGGTGAGGGGGGAACCCAGAAGATGGGCAAGGGGTATAGTCAGAGGGACAGAGGGAGAAAAAGGAGAGAGAAAGAAAGAATGTGTGCATAAAAATAAATAATGGATGGGGTACGAGGGGGAGGTGGGGCATTAGCGGAAGTTAGAGAGGTCAATGTTCATGCCATCAGGTTGGAGGCTACCCAGACGGAATATAAGGTGTTGTTCCTCCAACCTGAGTGTGGCTTCATCCTTACAGTAGAGGAGGCCGTGGATAGACATGTCAGAATGGGAATGGGACGTGGAATTAAAATGTGTGGCCACTGGGAGATCTTGCTTTCTCTGGAGGACAGAGCGTAGGTGTTCAGCGAAACGATCTCCCAGTCTGCATCGGGTCTCGCCAATATATAGAAGGCCACATTGGGAGCACCGGACGCAGTATATCACCCCAGCTGACTCACACGTGAAGTGTCGCCTCACCTGGAAGGACTGTTTGGGGCCCTGAATGGTGGTGAGGGAGGAAGTGTAAGGGCATGTGTAGCACTTTTTCCACTTACAAGGATAAGTGCCAGGAGGGAGATCAGTGGGGAGGGATGGGGGGGATGAATGGACAAGGGAGTCGCATAGGGAGCGATCCCTGCGGAAAGCAGAGGGGGGGAGGGAAAGATATGTTTAGTGGTGGGATCCCGTTGGAGGTGGTGGAAGTTACGGAGAATAATGTGTTGGATCCGGAGGCTGGTGGGGTGGTAAGTGAGGACCAGGGGAACCCTATTCCTAGTGGGGTGGCAGGAGGATGGAGTGAGAGCAGATGAGCGTGAAATGGGAGGGATGCGTTTGAGAGCAGAGTTGTTGGTGGAGGAAGGGAAGCCCCTTTCTTTGAAAAAGGAGGACATCTCCCTCGTCCTGGAGTGAAAAGCTTCATCCTGAGAGCAGATGCGGCGGAGACGGAGGAATTGCGAGAAGGGGATGGCATTTTTGCAAGAGACAGGGTGAGAAGAGGAATAGTCCGGACATCTGTGAGAGTCAGTAGGCTTATAGTAGACATCAGGGCTCAAAGATGCTTTTCTGATCAGCTTTGGCTGGTGATAAGCTCACACTTAAAGACAAATCCTGAAGCAGGACTTGAGGTCTCTGGTCACGTCTTGGTCAGATCAGGCATAAGGTGATATACTCCAGCAGCTGGCACAAGCCTGTGGTGGGAAAATGCCTGACATGTACTTCAGGCAGTAGGCAATCATCACAGTACTGCAAAGGGCACAGTATGAGACTAATATTTCTGCACTTTCTCTGTAACTGTGACACATGTGGGATGGCACGGCAGTGTAGTGGTCAGCACAATGCTTTACAGTACCAGTAACCATTGCCTGTAAGGAGTTCGTATGTCCTCCCCAGGAACACATGGGTTTCCTCCAGGTGCTCCGGTTTCCTCCCACAGTCCAAAGACATACCAGTTGGTAGGTAAATTGTCCCGTGATTAGGCTAGGGTTAAAATGGGGGGTGGGGGGGGGGCGGTTGCTGGGAGGCAGGGCTCGAAGGGCCAGAAGGGCCTACTCCATGCTATATTTCAATAAAAATAAAATATAAGAAATATATTCTGCATGTCTTCTTGTTACTACAGGACCCCGAAGACCCATCTCAATAATTCAGAAACAGCTTGCAGCGTCATTACAGCACAGAGCACAGATACACAACATTCACAAGTAAAACATAAAATCAGAACATGAATTATACAAGAAAGAGCAAAACAAAAGCAAAATCAATCATAGTGCAAGGTAGTCAAAGTTCCTTCCAGATGGAGCAGTAAGGGTTATGTCGGTGGTTCACGAACCGAATGATTGAAAGGAAGTAGCTGTTTTTGAATCTGGCAATGTGGGTCTTCAGCGTTCTGTACCTGTCTGATGGTAGGGTAGCTGTGGAAATATGGCACAGTGCAGATGGTGGGGATTATTCATAATAGATCAAAGATGGCACCGATAATTGCCAACTCTTGCACGCAGTTCCAATGGGAATCATCAACCATTCTTGATTAGGACAAGAATATCCTAGGATTGGTTTAGAACTGATTTGGGATTGCTTCCTTAAGGTTGCTATAGCCAGGACAATTTCCCGCTCTCTATGAGTGTCCTCGCTGGTGTGCGCCTCAAATAGCCTCTGAGAACCAAGCCCAGTTCCTGGCCTTCACATGTCACTCAGCTACTAAGCCCAGAGGAACCATCTCTACTGACAGGAGAAGGGACAAAGGAGGATTATTGGCACCTTAAAACCAGTCACTTTGGGCTGATGATGCTCATCAGCTGTAGTTGCCAGCTCATCTAGCAGAAGGAAAGCTCCAACCTCAAACCTCCTTTGCTTTGCGGCTATACCCACTCATGGGGAAGGCTTTGGGAGTATGCTGGGAGGGAAAAATCCAGAGCTGGAGTCCCTAAGGTAATCTTAGGTTGAGTTCAGCACTGACTGTCAACTCCTGCGATGCAGCTGGTATCAAACTGTATCGGACTCTGCGGCTCCTTTGGGTTCATCTGTTGTATGTGGGGGGGGGGAGCCTGCTACATGAGCAACAGCTTCCTCTCCATATCGTACTGCCGAGGTTTGCACATCTAGGCAGCTGGGATGCAACATCCACGTTTTACCCTGACCGACGGAGGCCTCGCTCTTGTTTAGAACCATTACAGATGGAATCCACATTAGCCCAGTGATATTAAACAACATACTGTAGTTTCTGGTGGGCACGTGGCCGAGTGGTTAAGGCATTCAACTAGCGATCTGAAGGTCGTGAGTTCGAGCCTCAGCCAGGCGGCGTGTTGTGTCCTTGAGCAAGGCACTTAACCACACAGTGCTCTGCGACGACACTAGTGCCAAGTTGTATCGGCCCTTGCCCTTCCCTTGGACAACATCGGTGTTGTGGAGAGGGGAGATTTGCAGCATGGGTAACTGCCGGTCTTCCATACAACCTTGCCCAGGCCTGCGCCCTGGAGAATGAAGACTTTCCAGGCACAGATCCATGGTCTCGCAAGACTAACAGATGTAGTTCATGACATGTGCCAGCGATACTAAACTTGTTCTGATTCTGAAACACTGCCTTTCTGAGGTTGTGCTTCATGTAGATACTTTCAGTGGTGGGAAAGGATGTGACCATGATGTGTTGGACTAAGCCTGCTACTCTCTGCAGCTCCTTACCTTTCCGTATTCATGTATCTGTGCGTCGGTGGGAGGAGAGGAACCGTCACAATGTGCGCTGGCAATATCAGAACCCAAGTATGGAGGAAAGAGTCTGATGTAGAGATGGCAACCAGAGATCATTCATAATAATTCCAGCAGAACATCGGCGGCTTGGCTGAGCAACACTGTGAGACACAACATTCCCAAAACTGGGACCCCGCAATTAGTGCTAATCAGGCAACCATTTAAAGAATACAAGTGACACAGAACCCCCGAGCCTATCAAAATAAACTTCACAAGTTTAAACAGAAAGCAACAGGAGACCACATTACAAAGAGCAAGTCACTCGAGAAAACCACAAGGAAATGAAGTGATAAACTACTCTTATTAAACAACAATTACCCAATTCAAGTGTTTTAAAAACCTTGGAGTCCAACACTCTCTGGCTCTCTGCACAGGCTCAAACAGCTCATTACAGTAACTATCGACATTTCAGGTCAAAACCCTGCATCAGTACTGATGATTTTTTTTAACCCTTCAGAAGGTCCCTCTCATAATACACCATTACTCTAACTAACAAGTTCAATTAAAAACTTCAAGTAATAACACCATATAAAGAGATACTATCCCACGGCAAAAAAAAGGCAACTGATAAAATAGTGAATTGTCATACGTAAATCCAGCATCATACAGGGAGCCCAAGGGAAGGTAAAGAAACTCACCATCGTTGTCTCCGCAATTGAGCCAAAGCTGTTGATAAATATGTTGCAGGTGACATTGACAGGAGGGCCTATGGAAAGAACGAACAAAGCATTGAATTCAGCATGTAGAGCAACACTGAGAGCAAAACATCAATTTCAGTTAGTTCACTCATTTCAGCATGCAGTGGCTCGAAGAACTTGCTCAAGGCTGCTTCCCACCTTTGCGTTTTTAGTTTGACCCTCTTACTCTGCCTCCCACTGATGTGCTTCTGTTTTCAGCTTGAGGGGATTATAGAGTCATCAATTCAGAAAACACTACAGGACAGCAGCAGTTCCTTCGCCCCATACAGTCTGTGCTGAATTATTTTGCTGTCTTAGTCCCATTGTCCTGAACCGGGACCATAGCTCGCTACACCCCTCCCATCCATGTACTTATCCAAACTTCTCATAAATGTTGAAATCAGTTCCACATCCACTACTTGCGCTATGTGTCGTATATTTTAGTGGCACCTGCTTAAGATGTCTTCCAGAGTGACGTCTGATCCTGCTTCAGGACATATCGCGCCAGCTACCGTTGTGTGTGTTGGCATGTTAGGTGTGTGCAGCAGAGCTTGCGTTGATCCTGTCTATTTATATTTCCTGCTGCCCTGGGAAAGCAACCAGCATATTCACCGACGCCTGCCACCCCATTAACTCAAGAGATTCTGCACATGCTGGCAACCCAGAGGAGCAGACACAAAATGCTGGAGGAGCTCAACAGGTCAGACAGCTCCTATGGAGGGGAATAAGGGTCTGGGCACAAAACGGCTACAGATTATTCCCCTCCATAGATACAGCCAGATCTGCTGAGTTCCTCCAGTGTTCTGTGTGTATTGCGCCCTCTTGTCATTCTCTCAGCTCTGTCGGGCAGATGATATAAAAACTTGACAACATACACCACCAAGTTCAAGGACAGCTCCTATCCCATTGTTATAATACTTGAATGGACCTTCTCTTCAATAAAGGTGAACTCTTGATCTCTCAATCTACCTTGCTGTGGCCCTTGCACTTATTGTCTGTTTGCGTTGCACCTTCTCTGGATCTGCTCCGTAACACGATGAACTGCATTTCTGTTATTACTTTTCCCTTTGTACAATTTTGATGTACTTTCAGTTTGGAATGATTGGTATAGATGACATGCAAAACAAAGTTTCTCACTGTACTTCAGTATGGCCACAATTATAAATCAATTACCAATTGTAGCCTTTGTGCTCCCTGCTTTCCACCTTCTCCCTTCATCCTCCCCACCGCTCCCTCCACCTGGCTCCATCTGTCTTTTTCCTCTTCTCATCCATCTGCATCCGACTCCCAACCCTACACCGTACCCTCCTCAATTTGGCTCTGTTTGCCCATCATCCCGCACCCCTCCCCTGTCCACCCATCATCTATTGTCCCCTGTGTTACCCCTTCCCTCTCCTTTTATACCAACCTTTTCCTCTCCACTCTCCCTCCTGCTGCACAGAGTCTCAATCTAAAATATCAACAGTTCTTGCCCCCATAGAGGGCTGCTTGACTCAATAAGTCCCTCCAGAAGGTTGTTTCTTATTTGCCCCTCCCAGCTGACTTTGCTAATCGGCCAAGGCACTGCTTTGCCAAAACTGTGCAGTGGCTAACGTGCAATGGCTTGATTAAGCTTCTGACTTCAAGGAATCACCTCAGGAGGATTGACTCCCATTTCCACAGGAGCATTAACAATTTCTGGACGTTCAAATGAACTATGTGGAAATTTTTTTCTAAGTTCTTCTCAATAACCTTCCACAACAGTCATAGAATGTTAGAGCAATGCAACACGGTTACAGGCCCTTTGGCCCAATGAGACCATGCCATCAATATTGCCACCTTTCTGGTCACAATTTCCCACATTCCATCCATATCCTCCCAGGCTCTCCCCCCACCCCATATACCTATCCAAGTGCTTTAGTAGTTGACACTTTTATATCTGCCTCAAGCAATTCCTCTTCAAGCTCATTCCATATACTCACAACATCTGTGTGAAAAGGTTGCCCCTCAGGTCCCTTTTAAATCTTCCTCCTAAATCTATGCCCCCTAGTTTTAGACTCCCTTACCCTGGGGTAAAGAATGTTATTTTCCTCCTTAGTTATGTTTCTCATAATATTAAACACTTCTATAATGTTGCCTGTCTCCTATGTTCCAAAGAAACAAAACATAGGCTGGTCAACCTCCCTATAACACAGTTCTCCCCTCCTAGTCTTGGCAATATTATTGTAAATCTTTTCTGCTCTCTCTCCAGTTTAAATTTGTCTTTCCTATGACAGGGTGACCAAATTTATATGGTACATGAAGGATGACCTCATCAACGACTTATACAACTGCAGCACAACAGCCCAACTCTTGTACTTAATCCCCTGAATGATAGAGGTCAGTGTGCTAAATGCTAAATGCCCTTTTCACCACACTGTGATGATGCCTTCAATGAGCTATGTACTTGTACTCCTCGATCCCTCTTTTCCATTGTATTCTCCAATGTCTTACTATTCACTGAGGAGTTATGGTGTGGTTTAGCTTTCTAAAATGCAGTTATCTGTATTATCTGGCTAGCTGTGATATTGCAGTCTGTAACGGTAGCATAGCAGTTAGTGCAATGCTTTAGCGTACCAGCAGTAAGATCGGGGTTCGATTCCCGCCACTGTCTGTACAGGCAGATTTGTACCGTCTGCCTGTGACGGTGTGGGTTTCTTCCAGGTGCTCTGGGTTTCTCCCACATTCTGAAGACATGGTTAGGCTTAGTGAGTTGTGGCATGATATGGCAACACTGGTGGGCTGTCAAACATAATCCTCATGCATTTGATGCAAATGACACATTTCACTGAATGTTCTGCTGTACATGTGATAAATAAAGCTAATAATAAATAAAGCTGGATCCAATGACATCAATAGGAATTGAGACATTAATTAGGTACCTGCTCTTGATGCATACATTCTGTATTAATTCTTTATTCTTTTTAATTATTTGTAAATAAATTTTTGGAAGCAGCTTTGTCAACAGAAAAGGTTTGTAAGACCATAAGACTACAAGAGAGAGGAAGAGAATTAGGCTATTTGTCCCATCGAGTCTGCTCCGCCATTTCATCATGGCTGATCCAATTTTCTTCTCTGCTCCAATCTCCTGCCTTCCCCCCTATTGCTTCATGCCCCGTCCAGTAAAGAATCTATCATCCTCTGTCTTGAATATACATAAAGACTTGACCTCCACAGCTTCTTGTGGCAAAGAATTTCAGTTTCACCACTCTGTGGCTAAAGAAATTCCTCCTTATCTCTATTCTAAATGGAGGCTCCGGGTTCTGGAGGAAGTTGCCGAGGCTGTACGTTCATTGCACTCGGGGAAGCCTCCAGGTCCTGATGGATTTTCTGAAGAATTTTATAAGGCTTTTTCTTCATTGTTTATAATTTATGTTCTACCCTTACTGATTCCTTCAAGGTGGGTTGGTTGCCAGTCTTTTTATGAAGCTTCCATTTCGCTTATTCTTAAAAAGAATAAGAATCCCACTGAATGCTCTTCATACAGACCAATCTCTTTACTCAATGTTGATGCTAAGACCTTATCTAAAGTTTTAGCCCCTAGACTCGAAAATATTATACCTTCTGTAATATCTGATGATCAGACAGGATTTATTAAAAATCAATATTCCCATTTTGATATACGGTGATTGTTAAATGTTATGCATTCTCCATCCAAGGAAATATTGGAATGTGTGATTTCTCTGGATGCAGAGAAGGCTTTTGACCGAGTTGAATGGAATTACCTATTTAAAACCTTAGAAAATTTTAATTTTGGGCCCAGTTTTATTCATTGGATTAAATTACTTTACATATCTCCCTTTTCTCGGGTCCTTACTAACTTTCAGAATTCTAAACCAATTGAACTCCAACGTGGAACCAGACAAGGATGTCCGTTGAGCCCCTTGCTTTTCGATTTGGTATTAGAACCTTTAACAATTGCCCTTTGAGAGTCTAAAGGTATCACCGGTATCTTAAGGAAAGGTACTTTTCAAAAAGTCTCACTTTATGCTGATGACCTATTGCTTTTTACATCTAATGTTACAACTTCTTTACTCTCTATGTTGCTTTTACTGACTGATCTTATTCAGTTTTCAGGATATATATTGAATTTACATAAGAGTGAATTGTTTCCTTTAAATAATTTTATACCAACCGATATTAACCTTCCTTTTAAAATTGAAAGAAAACAATTTACATATTTGGGTGTAACAATCACTAAGAATTATAAAGATCTATTCAGAGAAAACTTTCTAACCTTAATGAATTATGTGAAAAAGACACTTTCTAATTGGCCACCTCTCTCTTTATCATTGATTGGTTGAATTAATTCTATTAAAATGAATATTTTACCTAAATTTATATACCTTTTTCAAGCCGTACCTGTTTTTATTTCTAAGTCTTTTTTTGATTCTTTAGATTCGATTCTTTCTTCCTATATATGGAAGAACAGAAAACCCCAATTAAATAAAGCCCACCTTCAAAAATTTAAAAAGAATGGAGGCCTTGCTCTATCCAATTTTAGGTTATATTATTGGGCAATTAACATACGAAATCTTACGTTCTGGTTATATTATATTAATCATGAGGATTGTCCAATATGGGTCTTTTTGGAAGCTAAATCTGTTATGAAATTTTCTATTATTTCCCTTCTTGGATCCTTTCTTCCTTTATCTTTAAATAAATTAACTGACAGTTTGGTGGTTAAACACACTTTGAGGATCTGGCTACAGTTTAGAAAACATTTCGGTTTATTGAGGTTTTCCCTTTCCTATTTTTTCTTATTTTTTTTAAACCATCTATGACTGATCTGTTTTTTAGAGAATGAGATGATTAGGCATTAAATGATTTCAGGATCTGTTTGTTGGAGGGGATCTCTCTTCTCTTGAGCGGCTCTCAGTGAAATATAACCTATCAAATACCCACTTTCTTCGATATCTACAGATTAGAGACTTTTTAAGATCTAAACTACATATATTTCTTACCAGCCCAGATAAGAACATAATAGATGTAATTTTTAATTTGAAAGCTTTTGATAATGGCTCTATATCTTATACTTATGGTCTGTTGTTGGGACTGAGAATGGCTCCTTTAGACAAAATTTAAAAAGTTTGGGAAAAGGATTTCCAGACTTCATTATCTGATGAGACTTGGAGGGCTATTTTCAAAATGGTTAACTCTTCACAAGTCTTTCAATCCCAGAACCAATTTGTAAACCTTCTTTGAATTCTCTCCAATGTCAGTGCATCCTTTCTTAGAAACGAGGTGCAAAACAGCTCACAATACCCCAAGTGAGGTCTCACCAGTGTTTGATAAAGCCACAACACTGCATCCTTGCTTTTATATGCTAGTCCTCTCGAAATGAATGCTAACTTCACATTTGTCTTCCTCACCGCCAACTCAACCTGCAAATTAAGCTTTGGGGAATCTTGCACAAGGGCTTCCAAGAATTTTCTCTCCATTTAGAAAATAGTATACCCTTTTATTTCTTCTACCAAAGTGCTTCCTGACCAAACACTTCCTGACACTGTATTCCATCTGCCACTACTTTGCCCATTCTCTTAATCTGTCTAAGTCCTCTATAAACTCTCTACTTTCTCAAAACTACCTGCCTCTCCATCTATCTTTGTATCATCCATAAACACCAAGCCATCAATTCTATCATCAAGTCATTGATATACAACATAAAATGAAGCAATCCCAACATGGACCCTTGTGGAACACTGCTTATCACTGGTAGACAACCAGAAAAGGCTCCCATTATTCCCACACTTTGCCTCCTGCCAATTAGCTAATGCATTATCAATGCCCTTATATTTCCTGTAATACCATGGGCTCTTAACTTGTTAAGCTGCCTCATGTGTGGCACCTTGTCAAAAGCCTTCTGAGAAACCAAGTACACAACATCTTCCAATTCCCCTTTGTCTATTCTGCTTGTTATTTCCTCAAAGAATTCCAAAGAGCTGTCGGGCAATTTGTTCCCTTAAGGACTCCATGCTGACTATGGCCTATTCTATCATGTGCTTCCAGGTACCCCGAAACCACATCCTCAACAATCGACTTCAAAGTCTTCTCAACCACTGAGGTCAGACTAACTGGCCTATAATATCCTTTCTTCCGCCTCTCTCCTTTCTTTAAGAGTAGGGTGACATTTGCAATTTTCCATTCTTCTGGAACCATGCCAGAATCAATTGATTTGTGAAAGATCATCACTAATACCTCCACATTCTCTTCACCCACCTCTTTCTGAATCCTGTGGTGTAGACCATCTGGTTCAGTTGAGTTATCTACCTTTAGACCATTCAATTTTCCAGTTGTCCAATGTCTACTCTTGCCTCTCTTACATACCATCTGAAGAAACTTGGTATCCTCTTTAATATTATTCCATCGTATTCCACCTTTTCCTTTTTTTTAATGATTTTTTAGTTGCCTTCTGTTGGTTTTTAAAAGTTTCTGATCCTCTAATTCCCCACTAATTTTTCCTCTGTTATATGCCCATTCTTTGGCTTTTTATATTGACTTTGATTTCTCTTGTCAGCCACAGTTATGTCATCCTGCCTTCAGAATACTTCTTCCTCTTTGGGTTGTATATATCTTGAACCTTCTGAATTGCTCCCAGAAATTCCAGACATTGCTGCACTGGTGTCCTGCTGTCATTCCTGCCTGTGTTCTTTTCCAACCATTTTTGTTTGGCTCCTCTCTCATACGTCAGTAATTTCCTTTACTCCACTCTAATACTGATACTTTAGCTTCTCTTTCACAATTTGCAGGATGAATTCTATCAACCGTGGGATAAAGTTTAAGAGCCGAGAGGTAATGTTGCAGCTATATAGGACCCTGGTCAGACCCCACCTGGAGTACTGTGCTCAGTTCTGGTCGCCTCACTACAGGAAGGATGTGGAAAGTATAGAAAGGGTGCAGAGGAGATTTACAAGGATGTTGCCTGGATTGGGGAGCATGCCTTATGAAAACAGGTTGAGTGAACTCGGCCTTTTCTCCTTGGAGCAATGGAGGATGAGGTGATCTGATAGAGGTGTACAAGATAATGAGAGGCATTAATCGTGTGGATATTCAGAGGTTTTTTCCCAGGGCTAAAATGGCTAGCACGAGAGGGCGTAGTTTTAAGGTGCTTGGAAGTTGGTACAGAGGAGATGTCAGCGGTAATTTTTTTTATGCAGAGAGTGGTGAGTGCGTGGAATGGGCTGCCGGTGGCGGTGGTGGAGGCAGATATGACAGCGTCTTTTAAGATGCTCCTGGATAGGTACATGGAGGTTAGAAAAATAGAGGGCGATGGGTAAGCCTAGGTAATTTCTAAGGTAAGGATGTGTTCGGCACAGCTTTGTGGGCTGAAGAGCCTGTATTGTGTCGTATGTTTCTATGTTTCTATATTTGCACTGTGACCTCGACTTCCCAACCAGGAGACCACAATGTGTGAGGATTGGTGATAACATATCCTCCTCGCTGACTATCAACACTGGAGCTCCTCAGGGGTGCGTGCTTAGCCCACTGCTCTACTCTCTACATACACATGACTGTGTGGCTAGGCATAACTCAAATACCATCTATAAATTTGCTGATGATACAACCATTGTTGGTAGAATCTCAGGTGGTGACGAGAGGTCGTACCAGAGTGAGATATGCCAACTAATGGAGTGGTGCTCCAGCACCAAACTGGCACTCAACGTCAGTAAGATGAAAGAGCTGATTGTGGACTTCAGGAAGGGTAAAACAAAAGAACACATACCAATCCTCATAGAGGGATCAGAAGTGGAGAGAGTGAGCAGCTATAAGTTCCTGGTTGTCAAGATCTCTGAGGATCTAACCTGGTCCCAATATATCAATGTAATTATAAAGAAGGCAAGACAGTGGCTATACTTTATTAGGAGTTTGAAGAGATTTGACGTGTCAATAAGTACACTCAAAAACTTCTATAGTTGTACTGTGGAGAGAGCATTCAGACAGGCTGCATCACTGTCTGGTATGGAGGGGCTACTGTACAGGACTGAAAGAAGCTGCAGAAGGACATAAATCTAGTCAGCTCCATCTCAGGTACTAGCCTACAAAGTACCTAGGACATCTTTAGGGAGTGGTGTCTCAGAAAGGCATTATTAAGGTCCTCCAGCACCCAGACATGCCTTTTTCTCACTGTTACCATCAGGTAGGATGTACAGAAGCCTGAAGGCATACACTCAGCAATTCAGGAACAGATTCTTCCTCTCTGCCATCCGATTCCTACCTTTGGACACTACATCACTTTTTTTTAAATATACTGTATTTCTATTTTTGCACATTTTTAAAATCTATTCAATATACGTTATTGACTTACTTGTTTGTATATGATGATAATTATTACTATTTTTTCTCTGCTAGATTATGTATTGCATTGAACTGCTGCTGCTAAGTTAACAAATTTCACGTCACATGCCTGATTCTGATTCTTTTATTAACTTAAGCTTTATCTGACTTTTACTAAACAGGCTTCTTTAAAAATCTTTTTCAGCATGGTTGCCTGGAAACCGCTCGGTCTGCAATATCCATGTTTTCCTTTTGGCATCTTAAGTAAAGCAAGAATATTGGAAGGCATAATCAATGAAGTGATAGGGCAATGAACACAAAATGGAGGAGAAACTCAACAAGTCAGGCAGTGCCTATGGAGGGGAGTAAACAGTCAGCATTTCAGGCTAAGACCCTTCATCAGGACAGGGCAAGTAAGGGGGCTGAATCCAGAATAATAGATGGGGGGGAGAGGTAAGGAAGGAATACAAGCTGGCTGGTGATAATTGAGACCTGGTGGTGGGTGAGGGAGGGGGATGAAGTAAGAAACTGGGAGCTAATAGGTGGAAGAGTAAAGGGCTGAAGAAGAAAGAATCTGATAGGAGAGGACAGTGTACCATGGAAGAAAGGGAAGGATGAGGGGAACCAGAGGGACATGGTGGGCGGATGAGAAGAAGTTCTGATGAAGGGTCTCGATCTGAAACGTCAACTACTTATTCCCATCTGTAAATGTTATCTGATTTGCAGAGTTCCTCCAGCATCTTGTGTGTGTTGCTCAAGATTACCAGAACCTTTAGAATCTCCTGTGTGAGTTTCAGGATCATTTTCAAACCTTTCAAAAAAAAGTGTTTTTAGGAAAGGTTGAGCAAGATAAAGATTTCTTTTCCAGAAACACAAGGGAAGGTAACCGATCAGCTTGCAGGAGGTAGCAAGGTCACTGAAATTTTTAAAACAGGCTGTAGGTACAGGGCAGACAAATCAGATTCTTGCCTACAAAGATTGTTATTAATGGAGTACTGCATTCTCTGTAAGTACACAGGCAATATTCACTTGGTCTCAGCTGCCACAGTTCCATTTGCATGTCCCCTTGTCTGTAGGTGAAGGAAAATATATAGCAGTGATTCAGCTGATAGTGAATTCTCAGAGACAAGCTCATAAACAGTATGATTGGTGTGCCCTGTAGCACACATCTTACAAGGTGTATTCATTTCCAGGCCTTTTTGTATAGACATCCTATATAGGACACATGTTGAACTCTCCATTTAAAGGCTTCATTGGAACATATCCATGAGATGTAACAATCTGAAGCAATAATGTTAATTCTCCATGATCTGAACAAAATATCTGAATTAGGTTTATTATCACTGACTTAGATAACATGAAATTGGATGTTTTTGCAGCAGTAGTACTGAGCAAAGGCATAATGTTACAGTAAAAAAAAACAGAAAGAAATAAGAAGTGCGAAAAAAGCTAGTTCTCATGGATTTATTGCCTATTCAGAAATCTGATGGCAGAGGGGAAGGAGGTATTTTTGAATCTTTGACCTTGGGTCTTCAGGTTCCTGTATATCCTTCCTGATGGTGGTTCCAAGAATAAGGCATATTCTGGATGGCGTGGGTCCTTAGTGATGGATGCCGTCTTCCGGAAGGACTACTTCTTGAATCCACGATGCTTACTCGGCTCTGCGCTGAACTGAGGCTGTGCCCTGCTCAGGCTGCTCCTAGCCTCGTGTCTGTGCACTCACTCTCATTCTGAATGCGATTTGCTTATTTTTATTGTTTGTGTGATTTGCTTTTTTTTCCCCCCTCTCTGCACATTGGATGCTTGAAGGTCTTTTTTATGGGTCCTTTTGGGTTTGTCTTGTAGCTGCCTGTAAGGAGATGAATCTCAATGTTGCATAATGTATATAGAAACATAGAAAATAGGTGCAGGAGTAGGCCATTCTTTAATATACACTCTTTGATATTAAATGTACTTTGAACTTTGAACTTTGATGGGGAAGGATGTACCCATGATGAAACTGCTGACTCTTCAACCCTCTGTAGCCTCTTACAATATAGGAGGAGACACTTGAGCATAAAAATCCCATCTTAAATTTGTATTAGTATCTTTTTAAAATTTCTTTTCATTGTGTTTTTTTTATCAGCTTTTGTCATTTCAGTTTTCCTTTTCTTTCTCCCCATCACAAGGAAGAAGTGATTACACATGAATGACATCACCTTTAATCTTTTCATTCCTGCACTCACCAGCTGGCAGTGTGTTTTCCTGTCAGAAGGTGTTATTCTAGATAAGAAATACAAACGAGCACATACTTATGTTAAATAAAAACAAAGTTATGCACACAACTGGTGACTTGAAAACAGAGAGCTTTGGAAAAGAGAGGGTGTGGATGTGGGTCACAAGAATGACACTGCCAATGAAAGGGTTAACATATGAGGAGCATTAGTTGGCTCTGAGCCTGTACTCAGTAGAGTTTAGAAGAATGAGGGGGTGATCTCTTTCAAATACTGAAAGGCCTAGATAGAGTGGATGTGAAGAGGAAGTTTCCAATACTGGGGAAGTTTAAGACCACAGGGCACAGCCTCAGAATAGAAGGACGCCCCTTTGGAATAGAGATGAGAAGGAATTTCTTTAGCCAGAGGATGGTGAATCTGTGGAATCCATTGCCACAGACAGCTAAGTAATTGGGTATATTTGAAGTGGAGGTTGACAGGTTATCGATTCATAAGGGTGTCAAAGGCTATAGGTGGAAGGTAGGAGAATAGGGTTGAAAATCATTCAGCCATGATGGAATGGTAGAACAGATTCATTGGGGCGAATGGCCTAATTCTGCTCCTACTGTATGTCTTATGATCTTATGGAACTTGGAATGACTCCCTGACTCTCTAGATTGAAAGACCGTCCAAGACCGGAATCAACATTTCTTCAGTAAAACAGGCAGCAGTCCTAAAACAGCTGCTCCACCACTTTGCAAGGACTATTACTTCTATCAGTGACATTTTACTCTGAAGTTGAAGACAAATGGTGCCTCATCTTCCTTCCATCATTGCAGTTAGTTGTAACATAACTATATTCCTGCACATTGAAGCCTTAATGAGCAATGCTTAAAGTGTCATTGCAATGTGTGAAATCCATCTTGATATAGCAAAGTCCATTAACTCAAGAATTCAGTTTCATTCTCTTTGCTTGGAATTTGTTGAAAATACCTTTCATGGGAATGGAACATGCCTCAAACCCTGCAGACCTTGATCAACACACACAAAATGCTGGAGGAACTCAGCAAGTCAGGCAACATCTATGGAGGGAAAAATATTTGATGTTTTAAGTTTTGACTCTTCATCAGTACTGGAAGAGAAGGAGACAGAAGCCAGAATAAGAAGGTGGGGGAAGGGGAAGGATTACAAGCTGGCAGGTGATTGGTGGAAAAGGGAAAGAGCTGAGGAAGAAGGAATCTGATAGGAGAGGGCAGTGGACCATAGAAGAAATGGAAAGAGGGGGATAACCAGAGGGAGGTGATGGGCAAGTGAGGAAAAGAGAAGTGGTGAGAGGGAAACTAGAATGGGGAATGGAAAAAGAAAGCAGGAGAGAACATTAATTACTGGAGTTCAGAGAAATCAGGTAAGAAGCTACTCAGACATGTTGCTCCTTCAACCTGAGTTCGGTCTCATTGTGGCAGTAGATGAGGCTATTGTCAATCTTGTCAGCATGGGAATGGAAAATCAAATTGATGGCCACTGGAAGATGCTGCCTCTTGTGGCAGACAGAGCAAAGGTGCTTGACGAAATGGTCTCCCAATCTGTGTCAGGTCTCACTGGTGTAGATGTCAGGCCACACCGGGAGCAGAGGATACAATAGATGACCCCAACACGCTCACCAATGAAGTGTTGCCTCACCCGGAATGACTGTTTGGGGGCTATGAATGGTGTTAGGACAGGTTAAGCACTTGCTCTACTTGCAGAGATAAGTGTCAAGAGGAAGATCAACTCCATATCCACTATTTGTTGAAGACTTGACCAAGGAGAATATAGGTGCCATTGTCAGTCTTTTGATAGGATGGTGATTCCTTTACAGCCCTGTTCAGTCAGTCAGTCAGTCGGCCAGTGGGTGCCGTCCCAAATCCCGGGTTGGTGGCTATGCACCTCTATCATCTTCGATCTTGCGGCAGGACAGAGTACAGCCTCTCCTCCAGTTTGTTCTCGCTGGCCGCCTTGGCATTGCCTGCCGCCATCCCGCTGAACTCGAGTCCGAAGCCGTGTCGGCCTCCAGCTGCAGCCACTTCTTTGAGCTCGGCCCTTCCTTAGGCAGAGGCCTTGGGCAGGTCCAGGCACACAGTGCAGCACCCAAGTTCATCATGTCTCTTCTAACTAGGTGCATAGCATACGATTCGTAGATACGTGGTGAGGCTTTAATCTCTGCCACAGAAGATGGCCATTGGCTCACAAGGAGCTCATCCGCCCTTTGTCAGGTCTTGTCTTTTTAAGTCCTGCTGGGTGTCCTCACACCCTCCTCACCAGACTGAGTCCGGTGGGGAAGCCGGCCAAGTCGCTGACCACTCAACCATGGCCCCCGCCGAATCCCTGCTCAACTGTCTGTTAAAGATAGTGCAGGACAGGGATCAAGCACCAGGACTTCACTTGTCTGGTAGTGAGAGAGGCCCTTCCAGACAGATCCTTCCCCCACAGTGGAAATAACATCTCCAAGACACACTGCTCTTGGGATGGCTGCGGTTGGGAACAGACAGTTACCCACCTATTTGTAGACTGTGGATTTGCTAAGAGGATATGGAAAAGGATGCAAGGGTATCTTGTCTCTAGTCATCCCCAGCAAGTGCACAAGAGATGCATTGAAGCTCAGTCCAGCCAATGCACAATCTAGGCTCCTTCTGCTACTGCACATGGAGAGGCTGATTCTCTCAAATATGGAATAGCCCAACGGATCACATGTGGCAAAAGTGCAATGGTTTCAAAGCAAAGGTGTTACCACTATTGAATATATATACCAAATGACAAAATGAATGTAAAAACTTATTGCATTGTTTTTCTTTTCATATAATAAACAGCAACTTTAAGGAAGCTTGTCTCAAGAACCAAGGTACAAGTAAAGACAACCGACAAAAGCATTGTGGTGTACAGGATTACTTGTGGAGACTGCAACAAGAACTATGTTGGCCAGACAGGACGCAAGCTCGCAACGTGTTTACAAGAACACAAATTGGTGGTACAGAGACATGATCCATTGTCACTGATCTTGGTACATGAAGACCAAGAAGGTCTCCACTTTCACTGGAACACTGTGGGTGTTCTTGCATAGGCAAATGTGAAGCAGATACGAGAAGTTTTAGAAGTGTGGTTCTCTTCTGATAACTGTAAACAAACATATTGCAATAGACACCATCTACGAAAGCCAAGGAAATGCAAGCCAATAGAATTCGATCAAAACTTTTCCATGGATGGCTTCCAGACCGTTCGGGCTGACCGGAAGTGCACTGAGAGCGGAAAGCGTAAAGGAGTTGGGGGCTTGCTGTTCTGGTTAACAACAGATGGTGCAATCCTGGTCATATTACGATAGAGGAACGTGTTTGTAGACTGGATATTGAACTTTTTGCTGTTGGACTCCGGTCATATTCCACCAAGATACAACAGTGGGCATCATGGGAGGTTGTTCCTGCCTGTGGCCATCGAACTTTGCAGCTCCTCCCGTGGAGGGTCAGTCACCCTGAGCCAATAGGCTGGTCCTGGACTTATTTCCACTGGCATAGTTTGCATATTGTTGTTTGACTGTTTGTGGTTTTTGTATTGCTATATTTATGCTCTATTCTTGGTTGGTGCGGCTGTAACGAAACTCAATTTCCCTCGGGATCAAAAAGTATACCTATCTATCTATCTATCTTTAAAGGTCCTTTTTTATCTTTATTTTCCAGTTCTGATGAAATGTCGACTGTTTACTCTTTTCCATAGATGCTGCCTAGGCTGCTGAGTTCCTCCATCATTTTGTATGTGTCGCTTGGATTTCCAGCATCTGCACATTTTCTCGTGTTTGAGAATTCAAAGGTCAACTAAAGGGGTAACCGATCAGGACCCGGGCAAGTGAACGGGGCCTATATAAATGTGAGCACTCCCAGAGAAAACCACCAGCAACTGTGCACTGTGAATGTCACCTTGACTGATCATGAAATGTCTGCAAGCTAATTGACAAGCTCGGGGAACACCATAGCACCAATAAATATATTCTTGAAAATAAATTGTATGTTAAAGATCAAGAAAACTCATGTCAAACAATAAATATAGCATGTTCATTGTTTGATTGATAGTATGTCACATGTCAGACAATGCATCTCCTTTCAATCATATACTCGTGAGCTGGTCTTTTTAGCTCATGACAGCCTGCGCATGTTTGATATGATCAGGAGACTCCAGTTTTCTGCTCACTGCCAATCTGCAAACCTATTTGTAGTTGGAGGAAGTTATTCATAATTTGAAGTCACTCAATTCTCAATCACAGTTTCAATCCTTCATTAGCACTGACGTTAATCCCTCTGACTGGAAAGTGATTAAATGGATCCCATACTGAAATTTTCTTCGCAATTAACTAGAAATGGGGAACTGATTACAATGCAATGAACATTATAGAAAATGGCAAGTGGAAAGTATAAGTTAATTTGAATATTCCTTAAGGAGTGCTTTGTTGACGAAAATATCACACATATTGACAATTTACTTTTGGCAAATAGCTTTATTAATGATATAGTTAGAAAACTACTTTTGGTTGTGTTATTATAGTGTTGAATATTGATAGAGTGAATCAAATTCTCTTATGCCATGGAAGCCATTCAGCCTATCAAGTTGATGCTGGTAATCAGAACATTTCTATCAGTTCCATCCCCTGACCTAGTTCCCTGTAATCACCCTTCACTCACATCCTATCCAATTTTCCTGCTGTGACTTTTATTCCTCTGGGAGCAATCAGGAACACCCCAATCAAATCTAGTGAAATGCAACGGCGAGCTGCAGAAGTTTCTATTGATATGTATACATAAGTAAGATGTGCCGAGATATGCATGGATAAGGGACAAAAATCACCAGTTGTCTAGTGAGTTCTTTACAGAGTGTGAAAGGAGGAATTTTACTAGGGAATAAGGAAATGGCAAAGAAATATTTTGTGTTTAGCTACATAGAAGAAGCCATAAAAAGCTTCTTGAATATATTAGAGATTAACAGATCAAGAAATGACCATCAGTCAAGGGAAGTATAGTCTGAGGTTGATTTAGGGTATTTCAAGTTTTGTTCAAGACTGGTTCGAGCTGACAGAAAGATGACAGTAACTCAAATAACCATGTGTTACAACAACAGTGTGCAGAAGAGCCGTCTCTGAATGCACAATACATTGAACCTTGAAGTGGATGGTCGACTAAAGTAGAAGACCTCGCCGGGTTCCACAACTGTATCTAATAAAGTGGCCACTGAGTGCATGTGTTGAATATACTCAATATTCAATATAGCATCCACAGTCATCTTGGGTTGAGCGCACTAAAGATTCTCCATTCTGGGAACAAATTTCTCCCTTGAATTCCGGAGCCTTTATTTTGAGACTCTGCCCCTTGATTCCAAACATATCAGCCGGGGAAATATTCTTTGTGCAACCACCCTGTCAATCACTGTAAGACGTGCCCATTTCAATGAGATCCGTTTTTATTCGTCTAAACTTAGACAGAGGCTCAGTCCAGTTAATATCTCCACACACACTCAGCCTGGCATCTCCAAAATCAAATTTTCTCAGATTTGGCTTTATCAGAAATATCCTGGAGACAGTTCTCTATTTAACTGGGACAGCGCCACTAATCCAGCCTTGGCAGTTTAATACGCTGACCAGATTACCTTTCTGATTCTCAGTATAACTGAACCATAAATGTAATCCTTTAAAAGTAGAATATTTGCACTCCTGGTATTGTATTCATTGAGGCCTGAAAATTCGTATTTATTAAATACAGAACCGAGCTTTCAAAATTTACACCCAATGTAATTTTCACCATCTCTATGATTAGTCCTGTTCCAAATAAAATAACTTATTTAAAACCTAGTTATTTCGATAGGGTGATCTATAAGAATTATGGCCAACCTAATTGTTTTAAGGGTTTTCAGTACAAACACTAGATCTGTAACTGTGAAAATGTTTAACTTAATTTGGTTCGCAATGCAGACATTAATTAACCAATTGAGAGGGTATGTAACTCAGTAAATAATATATGCACAACAAGATCTCTCAAAATATGTTTGTTTGTGACTACATAACCACATGAGACTAAAAATTAATTAAGTGATGAGGGTGTGGACATTAGGAATAAGTTATTATAGAGAACAGATAGTCTCTCAGTTTAATGTTATCTACAAGATGGTATCTCTGACCACGTAGGGCTTCATAAGATATAGGAACAGAATTAGGTAATTCAGCCAATCAAATATGCTCTGCCATTCCATCGTGGCTGATTTATTTTTCCTCTCAATAATGTTTGACACCTTTACTAATCAAGACCAAATCAAACTTTGATTTAAGTATACCTAATATCTTGACGTCCTCAGATTCACCACCCTCTGTCTAAAGAAATGCCTCCTCATCTCTGTTTCAAAGGTTTCAAAGGTACATTTAATGTCAGAGAAATGTATACAATATACATCCTGAAACGCTTTTTCTTTGCGACCATCTAGGAAAACAGAACAGTGCCCCAAAGAATGAACGACAGTTAAATGTTGGAACCCCAAAGTCCCCTGCCCAGCTCGCCCCTCCCGTGAGCAACAATCCCCCCTCCCCCCACTGGCAAAAAAAGCAAGCGTTAGCACCGCCACAACTTAAGCGTGAGTAAAGCAATAGCAAAGACCCAGACTTGCAGTTACCCCAAAGAGTCGGGTACACTTCTTTTCTGAGGGGTATCCTTCCAATCTGAGGCTGTGTCCCGTAGTCCTAGACTCTCCCACTATTAGAAGCATTGTCTCCATGTCCTCTCTTTAGTAGTGGCCTAGATAATATCAAGGGTGATGCTTTGGCAATGTTAAAACACCACAGTTTCCATGATGTTAGCCACAGGAACATACAGCATGCCAACTGTGGGTGCTGAAGACTCTGTTTTTATATTCTTCACATCTACAAGAAGGTCTGAGTACTAGGAAGGTCCTCACTGTTAGCCAAGTGTTACTTTATGAGCATGTAAGACTTTGCTATGCAGAACAATCACTCTCTGGCACGTTGGTTGCTGTGGTAACAGTGACGTCTTTCTCCATTTGCTAAGTTGGGGGGAAATCTGAACCTAGTTCAGGGGATAGTTCATTCAGCTGAGGGCAACGCAGTGACGCATTTAGTAGATCTGATTTCTCTCCTGATTTCCAGTGCTACCTGTTCAGAATTTTGCATGTTCTCTCCATGATGCGTAGTTCTCCTCTGTGTTATACACCTTCCTTCCACATCTCAGGTTGATAGGTTGATTTGTCATTGTAACTTGCCCCAGGTGTATAGGCAATTGATAGAATTGGGGTGGGGGAGTTGTGGGAAGAATTCGTACAAGGAAAATTTATGGGGAAATACAATTGTTCTTGTTATATACACCTGTTAGGGTGCATTCTCCAGTTACCTTATAAGGTAACCGTAGCCTTCAGCCAGGAGCAGATATCATCAGGTGGTTCGCAACCTTCACTGAGTGTTTCAACCCCTAACCACGACACTCTCTAGCTGGTGGGCCGGCAGTGGCCAAATCACTGCCATCTGCTCCTGGCTTCCAGCTTCCCTCCTCTCGCCTACTCCAAATCCAACAAGAGGCTTGTTCTGCCTCTTCCCCCATCCTACGAGCTGCTTGTTTTTTGCTCCTTTCATCCAGGCCCAGATCTGACAACAACCGCCATGCTGATTTGGCTGCGAAACCTCTGCAGCCGATCTCCACAGGGAACAACCATGCCTGCCATCCCTTGTCTTTACACTCCTGCACTAAGGGCTGGTACTTCAAGGCCTTTCTCTCGTGGGCCTCTTCCCATCCCTCCTCCCATGGCACAGTCAGCTCAACCTGAATTATTTTCCTGTCATAAACTCGATGGGCCAAATAGCATGGTAAGGAAATACATTAAAAACGTAGAATTGAGTCCTTTCCAGAACAAGTAGTAAACACATGACAGATGCACTAGTGAGAGTGGCAAATGTTCCATCTTCTGGCTTTGCATATTCATGCACCTTCACTTCCACTATTTGTTTTTGATATTCACTTTGTCACAACAGGCTCTGATGAATTAACATTAGCAATATGTTAGCATTGCAGTCCATGTCCCAAAAGCGCACATTTTCTTTAAGGTTGCAGTAACGTTGTAAAAGTCAAAAAGCTGCGCAGATGCTAGAAATACCCTGCAAGACAACAGAGAGACTCAATGCTGAGTTCAGCTCTTTCAGATAACAATTTTTCTCACTTTCGACATTTAGACTATAGTTTACTTGTCCTACTGTTACTTCCCTTTACCTTATAGCATCAGTATTTACACTCAATGGCTACTTCATTAGGTATGCCCGTACACCTGCTCATTAATGCAAATATCTAATCAGCTAACTATGTACTTTCATATAGAGCATAAAAGCACGCAGACATAGTCAAGAGATTCAGAATGGGGAAGAAATGTGATCTAAGTGACTTTGACTGCAGTATAGTTGTTGGTTTGAGTATCTCGTAAACCTTTAATCTGCTGGGATTTTTATGCATAATAGTCTCAAGTTTACAGAGAATCATGCAAAAAAACAAATGAACATCCAGTGGGCAAAAATGCCTTGCTAATGAGAGAGATCAGAGGAGACTAGCCAGCCTGGTTCACACTGACAGGAAGGCGACAGTAACTCAAATAACCATGTATTACAACACTGGTGGGCAGAAGAGCATCTCTGAATGTACAACTTGTCGAACCTTGAAGTGGATGGGCTACAGGAGCGGAAGACTACACTTGGTCCCATTCCTGTACCTAATAAAGTGGCCACTGAATGTAAACTCTCCTGCCTTCCGTCCCATTGTATGTCTTTGTTCATTCACTCCTCTCCTCTCCCTTTAATTAACTTTTCCCAACTGGGATGCAAGGTAACAAACAAGAATCATTAACTCTCTTACTCTACCATGTGCCGCCTGACCAGCTGAGTATTTCCAGCATTTCCTGTTTTTATCCCAGAACATACCTTTAAAGTTGGGTCTAATTCTTGCATCGTATCCTGATGTCTTTCCCATCAGTTTGTCCAGGAAGTCTGATGGAGACATAGGGGGATTACGGGTCCTTGAACCTGCTATTTCCTTCGTTGTCACCAAGCTGAAAGCAAACACACAAACCCAAAGTGAAAGATCCAATTGGTTGAAAACATTGAGGCAGAACTACTACGTTTTAAAGATGTATCTTACAACATTGGAAAGAGCTTAATGCTCCAACTACCTTTTTTTGGTTTTCTCAGACGATATTATGCTTGAATTTGGAGAAAATTAGAAGCAATCTTTATGACTCCTCATTTAAATTTGAACAGACTTGGAGATCTTTTATTCAATATTTTCATTTAATGTAATATATACCCTTCTTGTTTTTTTTTACTGTTTTTAACGGAGGTCGGGATTGAGGACGTGATTTTAAGTTTAACTCTGTTTGGTTTCAAGTTAGCCCATTGCTTTGCTTTGTATTAGTTAGTTGCACAGTGGGTTTTTTTTTGGGGTTTTTTTTTCCTTTTCTCTATTGATATATATATATAAATTAGTATACTATTATGTTACCTTGGTATGTTATGTTTAAATTACATTGTTTGTAGTATTTTTTTTTGTATTAATATCTTCTGTAATTTTATTATATTCTAACAGTGTATTAGTGTCTATATGGCTTACCTTTTTGTATACTTATTCAATAAAAAGATTTAAAAAGAAAGAACTACTACGTTTTACAGTGTTCAATGAGGCCATTCAGACCATTGTGTTTATGCCACCAGACAACAGAGCAATCCCATGAATCTCATTCTTTTCCCTGTAGCCCTTCAATTTATTTTCCCCCACATCTATATCACCTTCACTGTTTTGTTCTTTAAGATCTTTCTACTCTTACCACACTCCCAATTTACCTCATCCTAACAACCTTTCGCACTCTTGATCAACAAGAATCTGCCAGCTTCTGTCTTAAAAGTGTTCACAGAACAAAATACGTCTGTGACAGCCACTCATGTGAAGCTCATTTATTTTGACTCCACACAACCAGGTATTAGTATTTTTGATCAAGTTTAAAGAAGGTTGCTAAAAGTTAGTGCACTCTAACAGTTTGATAGAGATCAAGTATTCACATCTTTACAAGCTAACCTCAGTCAGTTTCCTGGGATCTCCTTAATAAATAAACAATTTTGGGAGTTACCGCTCAAATGAACACTGAAGCTTCCTCATGACTTCAGAAGAGGAGTCTGAGTCAGGACAGTGTTCAGAAAACAGTTGGATTAAGAGAGAGAGCAGCTTGCTGCAGCTGCTAAGGGAATAATTGCAGCTTAACCTGAAAAACTGCAACTTGCCTATGGAAAAGCTGTTGATATTTTTTGACTTCAGCACCAGTCTGTAGTACCAAACTCCTTTCTCTCAATTCCCTTAATATTCAAAATTTGTTAATTTTCTGCATTCAATACATCCCGTAACCGAACCTCAAGCCTCTTAGTTAAGCATGGGGTTCACCATCTTCCACATAAACACAAAATACTCTGCAGATGTTAGGGTCAAAGCAACACACACAACACGCTGGAGGAACTCAGGAGGTCGGGCAGCATCCGTGGAAACGTCGACTGATCTTTTCCACGGATGCTGCCCGACCTGCTGAGTTCCTCCAGCGTGTTGTGAGTGTCACCATCTTCCACATCCTTTCTAGAGGGAGCTTTAGAAATCTATTGAACATGTTACTCCAACTAAGGCCAGTATCTTTACAAATTTACAAGTATATATGTATCCAATTCAAAGATAAAGACATGCTTTATTTGCTTTATTTGTACATCGTAACATTGAAACATTCAGTGATGTAAGTCATTTGCGCCAAATCATATCAGCAAGCATTGTGCTGAGGGCAGCCCACAAATGTCGCCATGCTTCCAGCACCAACAATTGTCTTCTTTATGAAGACCACAATAGGACCTGTATCCATCACATTGGTCCAAAATTACACACCGTGTTAAAATGATTTTTCTTACGCTACTCTTTATTCACTTTCTGTTTATTTTATACCTGAAACCTCCAGTACTTGACCCCATCACCAGTTCTGATGCTTGACCCTGCTGCTTTCTTAGATGCATGATGGAGAGTATACTGACTGATTGCATCAAGGCCTGGTATGGGAACAATAATGCCTAAGAATGGAAACGCCAGTGCATCACAGGAAAAACCCTCTCAACCATTGAGCACATCTTCACGGAGCGCTTCCACAAAAAAGCAGAATCCAGCAAGTACCCGACCATCCAGTCCATGATCTCTTCTTGCTGTTACCATCAGGTTGAGGAATTTATTACCATTCAATCAAAGGATCCTCAGCTGGCATTGTTATCATCACTCACCTCAAATCTGAATTGATTCCACAAATTATGGACTTTGAGGGTGGAGCTTAGGAGGATGATGGCGCCTAATGGCGACTCCTTTGTTTGCATCTTCAGAAACAGCTCTATTTCTTTCTTTAATATCCCTATTTTTTCCTTTCGGGGTTCTTTTGAAGACCCTGACCTGGAGTTACGAAAATAGGACCTGCTCTCGGGGTCTCATGACTGGCCGCTATTTGATATACCAAGGACCCGGCCTAGAAGACTAGTGCACCTTCAGGGTTATGGGATTTTGTGTCTCTGGAGGTGGGCGGACTTGAGGTTTGTGCCGCCGCAGAAAGCTGCTGTGTCATGGAAGATCAAAAGCAGCGAGCTGTGTGCCCAGAGACCCAAGTTTTTTGGGCACAGAGCTCGGAAGAAGCGACGCAACGAACTTTTAACACCATAAATCAGCGAGTTGTTTTGTTATGTCTCCCCTTTCGCTGCGAAATGGAGACATCTCTTTTTCCCTTATTAGGAAGAGAGAGAGCCTATGGTATGTGGAATACCGGGTGAATGAGTAGTCTTCGGGGTACTGCAGGTCTGTGTCTTTATTGATGCTTTGCTGAATGCTTGAGTGCTCGGTGAGGGGTGCTATTGCTTTTTTTGCTGCTGGGGGAGGGGGGATCATTACTTTACTGTTGCTTATGTGTGGGAGGGGGGAGCTGGAGGGGGGCTTTGGGGTTCTAACATTTAAATGTCATTCATTCTTTGGGGCATTCCTCTGTTTTCGTGGATGTTTGCAAATAAAAAGATTTTCAGGATGTATATTGTATACATTTCTCTGACATTAAACATACTTACTGAAACCTATTAAAACATTTAAAGACTATCACTCAGGTTCTCAGTATTACTTATTTATTATTTAATTAAAAAAATTATTCTTTTGCATTTGCAGAGTTTGTTTTCTTTTGAACATTGATTGTTTACCAGTCTTTGTGTGCGTTTTTCATTGATTCTGTTGTATTTCTTTATTCTACTGTAAATGCCTACAAGAAAATGAATCTCAAGGTAGTATATGGTGAGATATATGCACTTGAATTAAAAAAAAATTACCTTGAACTTTGAAAAGGAAGAGTCTCATACTATCTTCACTGAGTGAATCCATGGATCTTATGCAGTTGACAGTGGAGACAATGATATACAGCCTCTGTGCAAAGCCTAGACTTTTACCACACACCTTATTTGCTGCATTATATTGGATGGTAATGAACGAATGAGCTGCTCCTTTGAGCATCCTGAATGTGGGCCTATTCTGCTTTTTTTTTGCATGATGTGAAGTCACTTTACCTGTCAGACACCAACAACTATACTCCATTCCAGATCCAAGGATTGAAGGGGGATGAGAGGCAATGATAGAGGTTTCAAGATCCCACCACTAGAGTCTTCTTTCCCAGGGTGAAAGTGGCAAATACCAGGGGCCACGATTTTAAGGTGATTGGAGGAAATTATAGGTGGAGGGGGAGGAAGAGTCAGAGGTAAGTTTTTGTTTACACCCTGTCAGGGGTGGTGGTAGAGGCAGATACATTGGGGACCTTTAAGAAACTCTTCGGTACATGGATTACTGAAAAATGGAAGCCTATGTAGGGAGATATATTAGATTGATCTTAGAATCAGTAAAAAGGTCACAACATCGTGGAACAAAGGGCCTGTACTATGTTCTGTGACTCTGATTTTGGCTGGTGATTGATGAACCAATGTATGCTTCTTGTTTGTCCGAACAATGATACCTGAGCTGGAACAAGGAATACTACAGCACAGGAGCAGGCCTTATGGCCCATGACATTCTGCTGAAGTAATTAGACTAGTGCCATCTAGTCATACTATTCCCTTTGGGTCCATATCTCTCCATCCTCAGTATATTCATGTGACGGGCTAACGCCTCTATCGTATCTGCCTCCACCTCCACCTTCGGCAACGCATTCCAGGGACGCACCATTCTCTGTATAAAATACGGCCTCACGCATCTCATTTGAACTTTAGCTGTCTCATCTGAGGGGAACCAAGGTGAAAAATAAACCAAGTTTGTCCAACGTCCCCTTACAGCACATACCCTCTAATGCAAGCACCACACTGGCAATTCTCATCTGCACTTTTCTTGCAAGGCCTTTATAATTCTCATCTTTTACCCTGCACAAAAGTGTTACTAGCTCAGCAAGCAGTGGCTTCTTTCCACTTCCAGGAAAGAAATGCATGATGTTTTGCTGCAGTCTAGACCTCACAAGCGACAAGCACAATTCAATCTCAGTTAAATTATCTTCAGAGTTACAGCTAGACTTCATATGTGTCAATGTCTGAGGAATTAGTGATGCTCTTTGTAGGTTCCTGCTGTGACTGTTTTAGATCCCTTCTGCAGCTTATGAGAGGCACTTTGCTGGACTGACAACTCTCAATATATCAGCAATGCTGTTGTCGCTGGTCTGTAAATCCACTGAAATTGTCATATTTACCATTGTAATAACTCTTCAAGCTGAATTTCCAGCAATCTTCACTCTAAAGTTCAGCAGAAAACTCAAACTTGTGTTCAGTACAGCATCATTTTTCAAGGGTCAAGGATCAGTTTTATTCACCACACATATTTACATGTATTAGGAATTTGCTGTTGGTCAGAGCACAACATTCAACAATTCTAAATAGTAAAGAATTAGTAAAATAAATTAGAGGTTAAGAAATAGATATGGAATGAAAAGTGCATAAATACATAAATACTTCAACCTCCAACTTATCTTTATATAATTATTTACTCTTTTAGAATTGTTGAATTTTGTTTTTTTGTTGCATATCATACCAAGTCATTGCATGTCGTTCCTAATATGTAATCATACATACTGTGTACAGCAAATAAAGTTGATTCTTGATTTTTAGAGCTATAGCATTATCCAACATGGAAACAGGCCATTCAGCCCAAACAGTTCATGCTGACCAAGCTGCCCATTCAAGCTAGTTCCATTTACCTGTGTTTAACCTTCTAAACCTTGCCAATCCACATTTCTTTTCTGCCCAGAACCTCCTGGAACTTTCTATATTATCATTTGTTTCTTTCTCCGTAACTTCTGCCCTTATAGGGGCGGCACGATAGCAATAGCACAACGCTTTACAGTAGCAGTGACATGGGTTCAATTCCCACCACTGCCTGTAAGGAATTTGTTCTCCCCATGACAGCATAGGTTTCCTTCAGGTGCTCCAGTTTCCTCCCACAGTCCAAAGACATACTGGTTGGCAGGTTAATTGGCCATCGTAATTTGATTAGATTGGGGGATACAATTAGATTGTATATAAATAATTCAGATGATGGAATAGATGGCTTTGTTGACAAGTTTGCAGATGATATGAATATTGGTGGAGGGGCAGGTAGTGTTGAGGAAACACGTAGGATGCAGAAGGACTTAGACAGATTAGAAGAATGGGCAAGAAAGTGGCAAATGAAATACAATGTTGGAAAATGCATGGTCATGCACTTTGGTAGTAGAAATAAACATGTAGACTATTTTCTAAATGGTGAGAAAATTCAAAAATCTGAGATGCAGAGGGACTTGGGAGTCCTTGTGCAGAACACCCTGAAGGACAGCTTACAGGTTGAGTCGGTGGTGAGGAAGGCAAATGCCATGTTAGCATTCATTTCAAGAGGTCTAGAATACAAGAGCAAGGATGTGATGTGATGATTTGGGCCCCTCATCTTAGAAAAGATGTGCTGGCATTGGAGCGGTTCCAGAAGAAGTTCGCAAGGATGATTCCAGGAATGAAAGGGTTATCATAAGAGGAACATTTGACGGCTCTGGGTCTATACTCACTGGAATTCAGAAGGATGAGGGAGATCTCACTGAAACCTTTCGAATTTTGAAAAGCCTAGGCAGAGTAGATGTGGAAAGGGTGTTTTCCGTGGTGGGAGAGTCTAGGACAAGAGGGCACAGCCTCAGGATAGAGGGGCACCCTTTCAAAACAGAGATGCAAAGAAATTTCTTTAGCCAGAGGGTGGTGAATTTGTGGAATTTGTTGCCACATGCAGTTGTGGGGGCCAGGTTGATGGGTGTATTTAAGACAGAGATTGATAGGTTCTTGATTGGACATGGCATCAAAGGTCACGGGGAGACGACTGGGAACTGGGGTTGAGAAGGAGATTTTAAAAAAAACGATCATCCATGAATGAATAGCGGAGCAGACTCAAAGGGCCAGATGGCCTAGTTCTGCTCCCATGTCTTATGGTCTTATGGATTGCTGTGTGGCAAATTTTGAAGGGCTGGAGGGGCCTATTCCAGGCTGCATTTCAATAAATAAATTATATTTGACGTCCTCTGAATTTATTTTCTTCGTTTTTGGTTCTTCATTTCTTCCTTGTCTCCTCACCTGACCCCTCATTAAAGTCTTCAGTGCCCTACTCCCTGACCTATTTGGCTTCTCCTCACTGCCCCATTCAATGTTACTCAGTGCCCTGCTTGCCAGGCATCCCCGCTAGGTATCCTGCAGCCCTGTACTGCTCCACTCAATGACCCACTTATTGATTGTATGTTGCCTTGCTCATTGACCTCTTACAGCCCTCACAGCCCTGCTCCCTAACCTTTCACTACTCTGCTCCTGACCCCTGCTTCCTGACCCTTCACTGCCCTGATCCCTGACCCTTCACTGCCCTGCTCTCTGACATTTCACAGCCCTGATCCCTGACCTTTCACAGCCCTGCTCCCTGACCATTCACTGCCCTGCTCCCTGACCATTCACTGCCCTGCTCCCTGACATTTCATAGCCCTGCTCACTGACCTTTCACTGCCCTGCTCCCTGACCTTTCACTGCCCAGCTCCCTGACCCTTCACTGCCCAACTCCCGGACCCTTCACTGCCCAGCTCCCTGACCCTTCACTGCCCAGCTCCCTAACCCTTCACTGCCCTGCACCCTGACCTTTGACTGCCCTAATCCCTGACCCTTCACTGCCCTGCTCCCTGACCTTTGACTGCCCTGATTCCTGACCCTTCACTGCCCTGCTCTCTGACATTTCACAGCCCTGATCCCTGACCTTTCACAGCCCTGCTCCCTGACCATTCACTGCCCTGCTCACTGACCTTTCACTGCCCTGCTCCCTGACCCTTCCATTCCCTGCTCCCTGACCTTTGACAGCCCTGCTCCCTGACCTTTCACTGCCCTGCTTACTGACCTTTCACTGCCCTGCTCCCTGACCTTTCACTGCCCTGCTCCCTGACCTTTCACTGCCCAGCTCCCTGACCCTTCACTGCCCAGCTCCCTGACCCTTCACTGCCCTGCACACTGACTTTTGACTGGCCTGATCCCTGACCCTTCACTGCCCTGCTCCCTGATCCTTCACCAACCCTCTCGGCCTGTTCACTGCTTCCTCTCTGTTCTTCTTGACCCCTCATTCACAGCCCCCTCTCTCCTCACTGACTCTTACATCCCATCTTGCTGACATTTCTCTGGTCCTCTGGGTTCCCTCACTGACCGTACACTCACCCCCTCATTGAGCCTGAACTGTCTCACTCACCATCCCCTTGCCCAGTGCTCACTTACCCCTTTGCTAACCCCTCACCACCTCACTGAACTCTTAGCTCTATGGGCACCGACCCCTCACTGCCTCACGCAGCTCCGGGCAGAAACCTGGCTGATACGGAGACTCAGAGACCATGTTAATCACAGAGAGCAGACAAAAGAGCTGAAAGGGATCCAGCCATGTTTGCAGGTGGGATTATATCTCCAAACACCAATGATTAACATGTGCGTTCTCCGGATTATCAGGGTTGTTCGGACGGATAATCATGTCGGATGCAGATCATTGTGTACCTTGATCCAACTGACAGTCCAGGATAAGAGAACTTGGCACATATCAAACACTTCTCAACAACTGAAGTACTTCTGAAGGTCAACTACAGTGGCAATGTATGGAGGACTGTAAGTAGGGGTTAGCTGGGTTAAATCAGAGCTCTATTGAGATCCAGATTTGATCTCTGTTCATAGAGTTATACAGAATGGAAGCAGATCCTGCTCTGCTGCACGCTTGAGTGCTTGGTGGTGGGCGCCAATGCTTTTTTTTTGCTGGTGGGGGAGAGGGGATCGTTGCTTTGCTGCCGCTTACATGTGGGGGGGGGGAAGCTGTGGGGACTTTGGGGGTCTAACATTTGACTGCCATTCATTCTTTGGGGCACTCCTTTGTTTTCGTGGATGGTTGCGAAGAAAAAAAATTTCAGGACGTACATTGTATACATTTCCCTGACACTAAATGTATCTTTGCAACCTTTGATATCTTTCTGCTCTTTTTGTCCATGCTGACCTAGTTAACTACCTCAGCTTACTCCCATTTGCCTGCATCTGGCCCATATCGCTCAAAACCTTTGAGCAGCATGGTACCATAGTGGTTAGCATAACACTATTAGAGAACCAGGGACCTAAATTCATTTCCCACCAATGTCCATAAGGACGCAAACCCCAGGAAATCTGCAGATGCTGGAATTCCAAGCAACACACACAAAAAATGTTGGTGGAACGCTGCAAGGCAGGCAGCATCAATAGGAAGAGGTACAGTCGATGTTTCGGGCCGAGATCTGACGAAGGGTCTCGGCCCGAAACATCGACTGTACCTTTTCCTATAGATGCTGCCTGGCCTGCTGCGTTCACCAGCATTTTGTGTGAACGTCTATAAGGAGATTCTGTGTCCTCCCCATGACCACATTTCCTTCGGGTGCCCGAGAGAAGAACAGCAAAGAAACAGGCCCTTCGGCCCATCTAGACCATGTCAAATACCATTTAAACTGCCTGCTCCTATTCACCTGCACTGGGACCATAGCCCTCTATACCCCTACCATCCACGTACCTATCCAAACTTCTTTTAAACGTTGGAATCAAGCTCACATGGGCCACTCGTACTGACAGCTGATTTCACACTCCCACGACCCTCTGGTTTCCTTCCACATTGCATAGACGTATGGATTTGTAGGGTTAGTTGGTCACGGGAGTGTAACTGGGCAGTGTGGACGCATGGGGCTGAAGTGTCTGTGATCACACCGCACCTCTAAATAAAATAAATAAATAGAATCCCTTCCTATCCAAGAAACTGCACAGATGTGTTATTAAGTGTTGTAATTATATCTGCCTCTATCACTACCTCTGGCAGCTTGTTCCATCTGCCCTTTGAAATATTTGCTCTTCAGATCCCCTTTAAATCCTTTCCACTCATCTTCAACTTAGACTCCTCCGCCCTGGGAAAAAGGTGCTGGCCCTTCACCTTTTCTAGATCCCTCATGATTTTGTATAACTCTGTAAGGTCACCCGCTCAGCCTCAGACATTCCAGGGAAAAAAAAGCCCCAGCTAATCCAATCTCTCCTCCTAAGTCAAGCCCTCAATGGATATTTGGTGGTCTGCATAAACACGATGGGTGGAATGTGTTCCCTCAATGCCGCCCAACTCCATAACTCAAAAAAAAATTATGTTTTATGGCAATCCAACAGTTTTACTGTCACTTGCCTATTTAATTCTGGATAATTTAATTAACTGATCTCATATCCTGAACTGCATTGAAAGCACTTTGGGCCCCTTATCTCAGAAAGGATGTGCTGAAACTGGAGAGGGTTCAAAGGAGGTTCATGAAACTGATTCCAGGATTGAATGGCTTCTCATATGAATAGTGTTTGATGGCTCTGATCCTGTATTCGCTGGAAATCAGATGAATGAGGGGTGACCTCAATGAAACCTATGGAACGGTGAAAGGTTGTGATAAAGTGGATGTGGAGAGGATGTTTCCTATGGTGGGTGTGTCTAAAACTAGAGGACACAGCCTCAGAATAGAGGGGCACATCCTTTCAGAATGGAGATCAGCAGAAATTTCTTTCCCCAGAGAATGGTGAACCTGTGGAATTCTTTGTCAGTGGCAGCTATGGAGGCTAAGTCTTTATGCATATTTAAGGTAGAGGTTGATAGATTCTTGATTGGTGAGGGAATGAAGGGATAAAGGGAGAAGGCAGGAGACTGGGGCTAAGAGGAATATTAGATCATCCATGATGAAATAGCAGAGCAGACTTGATGGGCCAAATGGCCTAATTTGCTCCTATATCTCCTGGTCTTTTGGACTTGGATAGGATTTGAATGATAGAATTGATAACTTTGTGGCCAGGTATGCGGACAATATGAAGGTAGGTGGAGGGGCGGATAGTGTTCAGGAAGCAGGGAGTCTGCATAATGACTTAGACAGATTGGGACTATGGGCAAATAAATGACAGATGGAAAGTATCGAGGAGAAGTGTATGGTCATACACTGGTAGAAGAAATAAAGACGTGGACTATTTTCTAAATGGGGAGAAAATTCAGACATCAGAGGTGCAATGGGATTTGGGAACAGGATTCTCTGAGCAATAAATTGCAGAGTGAGTTGAGTGCAGAAGAAGTTTATGAGAATGATTCTGTGATTGAAGGGGTTCAAGTGTGTGTGTGTGAGAGAGAGAGAGAGAGATTGATTGATTGATTGTTTTCGGCTATCTTCTGAGCAGTGTTTTTACAAGACGGGTGACCCCAGCCATTATCAATACTCTTCCGAGACTGTCTGCCTGCCGACAGAGGTTGCATAACCAGGACTCGTGATACATACCAGCTGCTCATGCAACCATCTCTCATGGTTTTACGTAACAATGATTGAGGTATGCTAAGCAGGTGCTATACCTTGCCCAAGGGTGACCCGCAGGCTAGAGGAGGGAAGGAGCACCTTACACCTCCTTTGGTAGAGACATATCTCTACACCGCCACCCTTGGTGAGAATGTACAACCTCATTACAGATAGCAGTGGGAAATGAACCCAGATCTTATAGTAGGGGTGTTGAAAAGCATTGTACTACACTATTGTGCTGCCTCCCTTGATCCTGAAGAGACCGTGGCAATCTGTACCATGTTGACCTCCACTTGCGTGCCTAATTTTGTTTACACAGATTTGTACGGGGAAAGCCAGCGACACTACTCAGTGATCCTTGTTATTGAAGATTTTGATCATTCTGAGACCTCCACAATTAGTATCAAGATGATTCACAGTGTTATTTTTATCACCATTAAGATGTAGGTGAACAATTTCAAGGCTCCTATCTACTACAGTGCATGAGCTTGCTATATTATTAGAATAAATGAGAATACTGAGAGTATTCTGCTAATCTTTATCTATTAGTAACACTTCATTTTCCAATATCCTGCTTCCCTGGTTTTCTGCCCACATCAATCAAATGGAAATCATCTGCTGCAGTTCTAGGATTTATTTTTATTTTGCATTTCGATTTGCGTTAGTTATTGATGGGGCATGTTTTTTCAATCTAATATCCTTTAAGAGACTTTAGTCTGTCTGGCTGATTCAGTCCATTCATTTGTTTTCAATTTGTCCCTTATTTTATGGACTAAACCCTCCAGTGCATATTGTTAAGCTTGTAGTATGTTTTCAGCCCAACGCAGAGTCACTTACTGAGCAGATAGATGGGCCAGTAATTCACCAATCAACTGGGGCTATCACCGAGTTCATTTCTATCCTGGACAGCAGTCAGGCTGATAAAACTGGCCTCAAGGCAGAGAATAAAACAAATATGGGTTGGACTTTCCATTCCCTTTTTATTTTTATTTAGAGATACAGCACTTTACCAGGCCCTTCTGGTCAAACAAGCTAGCCCAGACCAACTACACCCTTGCGACCAATTTACCTGTTAACCCGTACATCTTAGGAATGTGGGAGGAAACTGGAGTACCTGAAGGAAACCCATGCAGTCACAGGGAGAATGTACAGACTTCTTGCATGCATCACACAAGGTTGGTTTGCAGGTGCAGCAGGCTATCAAGAAGGCAAATGGGATGTTGGCCGTCATTGCTGGAGGGATTGAATTTAAGAGCAGGGAGGTCATGCTGCAACTGTACAGGGTACTGGTGAGGCCGCACCTGGAGTACTGCGTGCAGTTCTGTTCTCCTTACTTGAGGAGGGATATACTGGCTTTGGAGGCAGTGCAGAAGTTCACCAGATTGATTCCAGAGATGATGGGGTTAGACTATGAGGAGAGATTGAGTTGCCTGGGACTGCACTCGCAAGAATTCGGAAAAATGAGACGAGATCTTACAGAAAAGTATAAAATTATGAAAAGGATAGATAAGATAGAGGCAGGAAAGTTGTTTCCACTAATAGGTAAGACTAGAACTAGAGGATATAGCCTCAAGATTCAGGGGAGTAGATTTAGGACAGAGATGAGGAGGAACTGCTTTTCCTAGAGAATCTATGGAATTCTCTGCCAAAATGAAACAGTGCAGGCTACCTCAGTAAGTATATTTAAGACAAGGTTGGATAGATTTTCGCATGGTAAGGGAACTAAAGGTTATGGGGAAGAGGCAGGCAGGTGGAGATGAGTCCATGATCTTATTGAATGGTGGAACATGCTCGATGGGTTAGATGGCCTACTCCTGCTCCTATTTCCTATGTTCCTATGTTCTTCCAGACAGCGTGGAATTAAACCTGGGTTGCTCGTGCTGTTATAGCATTATGCTAACTGCTACGCTACCGTGCATAATGATTAATTTTCACTAAATAATAATAATCACGAATTAGTTATAATATTTAATTGTTTTTAATTATTTCTAAAGTGATTGTGGACTTCAGGAAGTGGAACGTGGGAGAACTTCCCTTTATACTATTTATTTATTAGGTAATGCAGAGTAATTGTCCTTATGCTGAACAAAAGAGCAGACATCATGCCGTAGACAGTGATAATAGACCAGATTCTGATTCTGAAGTGCATGCGCACAGCCAAATGGTTGAAATCAATCACACAGAAGTTAACAGAGAAAGAATGGCCAAGTGGGCAGGTTGCCAGAAGGAAATCACCGATTTTAATGGAACTGCACTCAGGAAGGATTTACCCGGAATTAGCAGAGCCGAGCTGCGGCGGAGGCACAGGGAAGGCTTGGTCGTGGCATGTGTAATCGGGGTCGAAGCAGAGTCGAGCCAGAGTCATGGCATCCCCACATGCATTGGGTGGTGTTTTCTTTAAGGGGTTCTTTTGACATTTCTTTGTTTTGTGACTGCCTGTAAGGAAACGCATCTCAAGGTTGTACTGTGCATACATGTTTTGATAATAAATGTACTTTGAACTTTCAACCAGCCCAGCGAAAGGGGATGTCAAGGGTATTGACAATAAGGCCATAAAACATAGGAACAGTATTGGGCCATTCAGCACTTTGAGTCTGCTCTGCCATTCCATCATGGCTGATTTATTATCCCTCTCAACTTCATTCTCCTGCCTTCTCCCCATAAGCTTTGATGCTTTACTAATCAATAACTTGTCAATCTCTGTTTTAAATACTCCAATAACATGGCTTCCACAGCAATTTTGGGCAATGCGTCTCTGAGTACACTAATGGAGTGAGGGTGATCCAGGTTCTTTCTTGAATCCAGTCGCCCACGCTAGTGAGGTCAGAGTGTGCCATAAGATAGTGCCCCCCATTTAGACAGGAAACAGGGTGCTTTAACATCAGGAGTATAACCTACTCTTGAATGTGACACAGTAGGTAATGTTAACCAAAGCAAGGTGGAGAAAAGAGCCAGAATAGAGTAGAAAGTTTAATGGTCAGTCATACTGGCTGCTGTTAATTCCGCATGGGAATAAAACTAGAAAATGGTGGAAACACTGAACAGGTCAGCCAGCATCTGTGGAAGGTCCAAGCCTGTTTGTCATGCCACTGAATGAAACATGAACCCTGTCTCTCTCTCCACAGATGCTACCTGACACGTTTAGTGTTTCAGCACTGCAAATGGTTCCATGGAAGAGCTGGGCCGAAGGTTCTACCTCCATGATATATGGCTTCATGACAAAGCAGTGTAGTGGTTAGCATAATGGTGTTATAGCAACAGCGACCTGGGTTCATTTCCTGCCGTTGCCCATAACGAATTTGTATGCTCTCCTAGTGACTGAGTGTGTTTCCTCTGGGTGCTCTGGTTTAGATTAGATTATGAGGACACGCAGTCCTCTTTTATTGTCATTTGGCAATGCATGCATTAAGAAATAATACAATGTTCCTCCAGTATGATATCACAGAAACTCAAGACAGACTAAGACTAAAAAACTGACAAAACCACATAATTATAATTATAGTTATAACAGTGCAAAGCAATACCGTAATTTGATAAAGAACAGACCATGGGCATGGTAAAGAAAAATCTCAAAGTCTGAAAAGTCCCATCATCTCACGCAGGTGGTAGAAGGAAGAAAACTCTCCCTGAAATGAGCCTCCAGCGCCACAAACTTGCCGATGCAGCACCCTGGAAGCACCCGACCACAGCCGACTCTTGAGTCCGTCTGGAAACTTCGAGCCTCCGACCAGCCCTCCAACACCGAGCACCGAGCATCATCTCTGCCGAGTGCTTCAACCCCGGCCCTGGCAACAGGCAACAGGCAAAGCCAAGGATTCGGGGCCTTCCCCTCCAGAGATTCTCGATCGCACAGTAGCAGCGGTAGTGAAGCAGGTATTTCAGAAGTTTCTCCAGATGTTCCTCCATGCTTCTCATGTCTGTCTCCACCAAATCAGGATTGTGCACGGCATCGTACTTGACAAATACAGATACTATTCACCAGAGAGACCGCGTGCTCTGCATCGTGCCGCCATCTTCTCCTCTTCCTCCTCCTGCATTCCAAAGATGTACTGGTTAGCAGGATAATTGGTCACATGGTTGTAACTGGGAAGCAAGGGCTCGTTGGGCCTGAGGGGCCTATTACCATGCTGTACCCTTAAATAAATAAAACAAGTGATGTCTGACCTGCTGGATGATTTTACCATCTTTCATTTTATTTCAGATTTCCAGCATCTGCAGCTTCAATTTGTGTTCTATATCTTTCTTATTATGTTAAAACTGCCTAGGGTAAACACAAGAGATTCTGCAGATGCTGGAAAACCAGAGCAACACACAATTTGCTGGAAAGACTCAGCAGGTCAGGCAGAATCTATGGAAATGAATAAATAGTCGACATTTCGGTCTGATACTCTTAATCAGGACTCATTCATCAAGAATGAAGGGTCTTGGCCTGAAACATTGACTGTTTATGCTGCCTGACCTACTGAGTTCCTCCAGCATTTTGTATGTGTGTATATGTTACTGGTCTTAGAATTGTTTTCATCAGCAAGCAAGAGTAATTCTCTCTTATTAATACTAATAGGGTACAATGGTGTGATCCATCTCTACCAGCATACAAAAAAACAGGGAATCATAAATCTGTATAACCACCTTACAATTTTAAGTGAAAGGAGAATGAAGAATTGTGTGAAACATTTGTCCGGTGGCTGGTGCCCATATTGCTTAGGACTATATCTATACCATACTTTCGAAATGATACCACTGCTGAAGAAAATATTTCAAGAAGGCATTTACCCAGGGTACCTCACTTGATCCCTTAACTACAGGTAAGATTTTGTGTTCTACTTACTTCCCCATCCCTTCGTAATTTACATTCAGGTGAAGGATCTCAACCTGAAACTTTGACAGACTACTACCCTCCAGAGATGTTTGCTTCTCATTACTACCATTGGGGAGGAGATGGTAGTTTATTCCCCTGTATCAAATTTCTGAACACCACCTCATTTTCCCTTACTTTTAGAAGATATATTTATTTTTCACTTTAGTATAATTTTATGTCTTCACACTGTACTGCAGCCACAAACAACTTTCACACTATATTAGACAGTGATAATAAACCTGATTCTGACCTCAAACAAGAGACAATCTGCAGATGCTGGTAATCTAAACAACTCACACAAAATGCAGGAGGAACTCGGTAGGCCAGGGAACGTCTATGGAGAAAAGTACAGTTGACGTTTCAGGCCGAGACCCTTCAGCAGGACAGTGTTGCCAAAGGGCCTCAGGCTGAAATATCGACTGTACGCTTTGCCATAGATGCTGCCTGGCCTGCTGAGCTCCTCCAGCATTTTGATGTTGTTCCATATTCTAATACATGCAGTGTCTACCTCCTGTACCTAATAGTGTCCACTGTGTATATATTTATAGTCTTCTGCTGCTGTAATTTATCCCCTTCAAGGTTCAATGTGTTGTGCATTCAAAGATGCTCTTCTAGAGACCATTATTGTATTGCATGGTTATATGAATTACTATCACCTTCCTGTCAGCTTGAACCAGTCTGGCTACTCTCATCCAACCTCTCTTATTAACAAGGCATTTCTGCCCACAGAACCACTGGAGTTCAGTTTTTGTTTCTCTCACCATTCTCTGTAAACTCTGTAGACTGTCGTGTGTGAAAACCCCGAGAGATGAGCAGCTTCTGAGATACTCAAAGCACCCCGTCTGGCGCCAACAATCACTCCACAGTCAAAGTCACTTAGATGACATTTCTTCCCCATTCCGATGTTTGGTTTGCACAACAACTGAACCTCTTGATCATGTCTGCATGTGTTTATGCATTAAAGTTGCTGTCGCATTGGCCAATTAGATATTTGCATTAACTGCAGGTGTACCTAATATAGTGGCCATTGAATTTCAAACTTTTTTGCTCTCTAATCTTGCATTGTTCAAACAGGAAAACACGTGACAGCCCAAATATAGCATTTTCATTATTCCTTGATCCTTGTTTTCAAACATTCTTTGTTTTCTGCATTTCCTTATTCTAGGCAATATCAAGTTAATTCACTTACAGTCAAGCTCTAACCCTTGCCCCCAAAGTGACAAGGAATCCACTGGAATTATTAGCATTAATATTCTATAATTATTCTGTCTTTTACACAGGCTTCACAGTGCAGCAGCTGAGCATACGTTAACAGAATGGAACAGATTTTGTCACGGGTTATTTTAATCATTTTATTTTTGTCAAAGGGTCAATGTATTCCTTGCACGTGCCTCTATTAATAAGGAATTGAAGCGGGCAATTGGAACCTGTTAGGAGATACACAAAAGCGTCTTTAAATCCTCAAAAATGAAAAAGCTAACAAAAATTAATATGGACCCCTTGCATTCTGAGACAAGAGAAATTTTACTGGAGGAAAAGGCGATTGCAGAGAGAATTTTTATCCATTTTTGTAGAACTAGTCAGAGAAAACACAAAAATTATAATGAAGAACATATCGAATGTGAACGGGCTGAAGGTAATTAGCACTAGTAATGGAGAAAGCAACCATCCATCCATGGGCATTCATGTATATTTGAATGACAATTAAACATGAACTTTGAACACTAATAGGGCCAAAACCCCATTAATCCCCAATGACCTGCAACTTAGGGTATCGAAAGAGGTGGCGATTAAGATAATGGTTTTTGTGGTTATCATCTTCACAAAAATTAATTGATTCTAGTATGCTTGCTACAGATAGGGAATAGCCAATATTTTGAAATGGAAGTGGAGAAAAGCAGATCGATTGAGCTGACATCATCAGTGGGGAAAATGGATGCTTAAATCTGTTATAAAGAACTGGCAATAAAGCACATTGGAATAATAGGATTGGGCACAGTCACTAAATACTGAGTGAGGAGATGGCACACATTTGCCATACGTTTTCTGAGTATGTAACTAGTGTGACACACGGCCAAGTGGTTAAGGAATTCGACTAGCGATCTGAAGGTCGTGAGTTCGAGCCCCAGCCGAGGCAACGTGTTGTGTCCTTGAGCAAGACACTTAATCACACATTGCTCTGTGACGACACTGGTGCCAAGCTGTATGGGTCCTAATGCCCTTCCCTTGGACAACATCGGTGTCGTGGAGAGGGGAGACTTGCAGCATGGGCAACTGCTGGTCTTCCATACAACCTTGCCCAGGCCTGCGCTCTGGAGAGTGAAGACTTTCCAGGCGCAGATCCATGCTCTCACAAGACTAACGGATGCCTTTATAAACTAGCTGAAGAGATAATCATGGCCATGGGCCACTCTGGGTGCTCCACCTTCCTCCCACATTCCAAAGGTGTTCACATTAGTAAGTTGTGGGCACACTATGCTCACGCTGGAAGCAGGTTGACAATTACACGCTGCCCCCAGTACCTCCTCGGACTGTGTTGGCCATTGACACAAACAATGCATTTCACAGAATGCTTTGGTGTTTCAATGTACATGTGACAAATCTTTATCAGCTAATCATTCATTTTGAGAGGACTAGAATATAAATGCAATGATGAACTAGGCTTATACTCGTTGGAATTTAGAAGATTGATGGGGTTCTTATTGAAACGTATAAAATCCTAAAGGGATTGGACAGGCTAGATGTGGGAAGATTGTTCCCGATGTTGGGGAAGTCCAGAACAGGGGTCACAGTTTGAGGATAAAGGGGAAGCCTTTTAGGACTGAGATTAGGAAAAACTTCTTCACACAGAGAGTGGTGAATCTGTGGAATTCTCTGCCACAGCAAACAGTTGAGGCCAGTTCATTGGCTATACTTAAGAGGGAGTTAGATATGGCCCTTGTGGCTAAAGGGATCAGGGGTATGGAGGGAAGGCTGGTACAGGGTTCTGAGTTGGATGATCAGCCATGATCATACTGAATGGCAGTGCAGGCTCGAAGGTCCGAATGTCCTACTCCTGCACCTATTTTCTATGTTTCTATGTACTGTGGAGGCTTTATAAAGCACTGGTGAGGCTTCACTTGGAAAATTGTGAGAAGTTTTGGGTCCCTTATCTCAGAAAGGATGTGCTGAAACTGGAGAGAGTTTAAAGGAGGTTCCTGGAAATAATTCCAGGATTGAAAGGCTTGTCATATGAGGAGCATTTGATAGCTTTCGGCTTCTGCTCACTAGAATTCAGAAGAATGAGGGGTGACCTCATTGAAAGGCCTCCACAGAGTGGATGTGGAGAAGATGTTTTCTATGGGGGAGTCTAAGACCTCAGTCTCAGAATAGAGAGGTGCCCTTTTAGAACAGAAATGATGAGGAAGATCTTTAGCCAGAGTGTGGTGAATTTGTGGAACTTATTGCTACAGGCAGCTGTGGAGGCCAACTCACTCGGTATAGTTAAGGCCGAGGATGATAAATTCGTGATTAGTCAGGATGTGAAAGGATGCAGGGAGGTGGAAGCATATTGGGCCTGAGAGGGAAATGGATCAGCCATTATCAAATGGTGGATCAGACCCGATAGGTCAAATGGTCTAATTCTGCTCATATATTTTATTATCTTTTTCTTTACAACGGCCAGAAAAAAAGAGTAGGATATACAGTAAACTTTCGGGGAGGATGTGGCAGATGTGTTGCAACCGTGATTTGTGCTAAGGTTCTAGCTTTTCAAACTCTTCATCAATGACTTAGATGAGGGCACAAACTCTAACATATACAAGTTTACTGACAGTATAAAGCTGGGTGTTAATGGGTTTGGAATTGAAATTTGTGATTGGCTTATTATTGTCACATGTGCTGCATTACATGAAAAGCCTTTGTTTGCATGCTATCTGGACAGATCATTTCTCTGCAACACACATAAAAGTTGCTGGTGAACACAGCAGGCCAGGCAGCATCTCTAGGAAGAGGTGCAGTCGACGTTTCAGGCCGAGACCCTTCGTCAGGACTAACTGCAGGAAGAGTGAGTAAGGGATTTGAAAGTTTGAGGGGGAGGGGGAGATCCAAAATGATAGGAGAAGACAGGAGGGGGAGGGATGGAGCCAAGAGCTGGACAGCTGATAGGCAAAAGGGATATGAGAGGATCAATGGACAGGAGGTCCGGGAAGAAAGACAAGGGGGGGGACCCAGAGGATGAGCAAGGGGTATATTCAGAGGGACAGAGGGAGAAAAAGGAGAGTGAGAGAAAGAATGTGTGCATAAAAATAAATAATGGATGGGGCACGAGGGGGAGGTGGGGCATTAGCGGAAGTTAGAGAAGTCGATGTTCATGCCATCAGGTTGGAGGCAACCCAGATGGAATATAAGGTGTTGTTCCTCCAACCTGAGTGTGGCTTCATCTTTACAGTAGAGGAGGCCGTGGATAGACATGTCAGAATGGGAATGGGATGTGGAATTAAAATGTGTGGCCACGGGGAGATCCTGCTTTCTCTGGCGGACAGAGCGTAGGTGTTCAGCAAAGCGGTCTCCCAGTCTGCGTCGGGTCTCGCCAATATATAAAAGTCCACATCGGGAGCACCGGACGCAGTATATCTCCCCAGCCGACTCACAGATGAAGTGTTGCCTCACCTGGAAGGACTGTTTGGGGCCCTGAATGGTGATAAGGGAGGAAGTGTAAGGGCATGTGTAGCACTTGTTCCGCTTACAAGGATGAGTGCCAGGAGGGAGATCAGTGGGGAGGGATGGGAGGGACGAATGGACAAGGGAGTTGCGTAGGGAGCGATCCCTGGGGAATGCAGAGAGAGGGGGGGAGGGAAAGATGTGCTTAGTGGTGGGATCACCGTTGGAGGTGGCGGAAGTTACGGAGAATAATATGTTGGATCCGGAGGCTGGTGGGGTGGTAGGTGAGGACCAGGGGAACCCTATTCCTAGTGGGGTGGCGGGAGGTGTCGGAGATGGACCAGGTAAACTTGAGGGCAGGGTGAAATTTGGAGGCAAAGTTAATAAAGTCAACGAGCTCTGCATGCGTGCAGGAAGCAGTGCCAATGCAGTCGTCGATGTAGCGAAGGAAAAGTGGGGGACAGATATCAGAATAGGCACGGAACATAGATTGTTCCACAAAGCCAACAAAATGGCAGGCATAGCTAGGACCCGTACGGGTGCCCACAGCTACACCTTTAGTTTGGAGTAAGTGGGAGGAGCCAAAGGAGAAATTATTAAGAGTAAGGACTAATTCCGCTAGACGGAGCAGAGTGGTGGTAGAGGGGAACTGATTAGGTCTGGAATCCAAAAAGAAGCGTCGAGCTTTGAGACCTTCCTGATGGGGGATGGAAGTATATAAGGACTGGACATCCATGGTGAAAATAAAGTGGTGGGGGCCAGGGAACTTAAAATCATCGAAAAGTTTAAGAGCGTGAGAAGTGTCACGAACATAGGTAGGAAGGGATTGAACAAGGGGGGATAAAACCGTGTCGAGGTATGCAGAAATGAGTTCGGTGGGGCAGGAGCAAGCTGAGACAATAGGTCGGCCAGGACAGGCAGGTTTGTGGATCTTGGGTAGGAGGTAGAAACGAGAAGTGCGAGGTGTGGGAACTATAAGGTTGGTAGCAGTGGATGGGAGATCCCCTGAGCGGATAAAGTCGGTGATGGTGTGGGAGACAATGGCCTGGTGCTCCTTAGTGGGGACACGAACGAGGGGTAAATAAGAGGAGGTATCCGCGAGTTGTCGCTGTGCCTCGGCAACTCGGTAAATGATTAGAGATCATTTCTCTAATGAATACATCAAAGTAGTAAAAATGAAAATCAGAATGTGCTGAAAATGGTGTTACAGAAACAGTACAGGTGATCAGATAAAGTGCAACGTCCATGGTGAGGTAGATGGACAGATCAGAACCTCATCTTTAGGCACATCAGAAGTCCATTCAGGAGTCTTATAACATCAGTATAGAAACTGTCTTTAAGCCTGTGGTACATTCTCTCTCTTCTGCCCCATGTGGGTGAGGAGAAGAGGGAATGGCCAGGGTGGGTGTGGTCATTGACCATGTTGTCTGCTTTCCTTGAGAGGAAGCCAGTTTGCACGATGGACTAGGCTACATTCAAAACACTCTGCAGTTTCTCTCAATCTCGAGCAGGGCAGTTGCAAGCCAAGCTGTACTGTATTTGGACAGGATGCTTTCTATGACTCATTTGTAGAAACTGGTGAAAGTCATTAGAGACATGCCAACCCTTGGAGGTCTTGTCTTCCCATCTGAGGATGGATAGTTTTGCATTTGAAGAAGGTCAACAAAGGTTCAACTGATTCAGCCCTGGGGAAGAAGAGAGAATGACGGGGGTAGGATGTGACCTTGATTACGTTAGAACATAGAATGTTGAACAGCACAGGACCTTCAGCCCACAATATTGTACTGACCATATAATCCTTCTCCAAGGTTAACCTACTCTCTAACCTTGCCCTTCTACATAGTCTATAACCTTTTACTCAATGTATCTAAAGTATAACTTCAATCATTTCTAGCAACTGGTTCGATATATAGTTACCTCCCACTATGTAAAATAAAATGTCCTTCACATTTTTATTAAATCTTTCACCTCTAAACTTAAAACTAGATCTTGTCCTTGAGTTTTCAATTCACCAGCCCTGGAAAAAAAGAATGTTGATTATGTCTATGCGCTTCATGACTTTATATATCTCTCTGAGTTCAGCTCTCGGTCTCCTATGCTCCAAGGAGTAAAGCTTCCAGCTTCATACATCTTCCCATCCTGGCAACATCTTTGTTAAGGATGTTACTACTATGTTCTTATACTTTTATATTCAATATTTAAAAAATAATGTCTACTTTGAGATTGCAATTCCCAGCAATTCCCACTCTGCAAATGACTGCCTACATATCACATCACTGAAAAATATTGATCCATTCAATGACTGGAAGAAACATATTCAAAGGCAAATTGTACAGCGGAGATGATTTTAGCACAATGCACAAGTGATGTAGTTTAAATGTAAACTGTCAGATGATCACAAAGTTTCAATATCTTTCCATTCTGATTCTGTCTATTTGAGCAGTGCAGTCAACCATCACTTAAGTCCTTAGAAATTCATGCCTGGTTGCTTGTGTTAAACACATCTCTTAGTCATATCAGGTTGTACTTTGCTTCCAAAATTAATTCCACTGATTCCATAAATGTGTGTTCAGTGTTGCTCAATGAGCATGAATCTTTGGGCAGTAAAGCTTTTTATTTGCAGAAGGTCCCAATCCACTTCTCAGTAATGATATTGAACAGTATATGGCAAAGATCCACATAGAGAGATATTGGAACTAGTGAGCAATCACTTGGTCCAAGAGGCAGGTTTTTAAGAGGCAAATTAAATGATGAGCTGCAGGTGGAAAGCTGAGACAGTTTTGCCAAAGATGGACAAGGAGGCCAAGTCATTGGGTATACTTAAGGCAGATTTTGATAGTAAGGGTGTCCAAGGTTATGGGGAGAAGGCAAGAGAACGGGGTTGAGATGGCAAATAAATCAGCCTGATCAAATGACATGATACTCGATGGGCTGAATGGCCTAATTCTGCTCCTATGTCTTATGGTCATATGGTCTTATGCTATAAATGGTAGAGTAGTGTTTTTAAGACAATAGATGCCACTGTGGGAATGATTCTTATTATTTTTTGCAAGTAAGCAGAATAGACGGTCAACTGTTCAGGTCAAAACCCTGTACGGTATCAGTGGTCTTGCTGTGCTCGATCCTAACTCTCCAACCATCTTCCATCTTTTCTCTGTTCTTAAATTTCATTGGTCAAAGGGTTCAACTGTGGATTCCATTGCTTCCTAAAGTCCAAGACCGCTGTCACCTTTCTCTAGCCATGATCAGCAAATACTTCCAGAAATTTGTGTACAAGAAGAAACTTCAAGCTGCTGAGTGTGCCGGACTTGAAATATCCCCTCCAGCAAGACCTAGGTTATTTCACACCAGTCAAAGGAATAACAGTTTCTCTCCTGCATCCAACATCACTTCCAGCAGCACGTAAGCTTGTAGAACAGGTGAACCAGAGTCCTGAACGAGCAGGATCTCTTTCCAACCATCAGGAATCTCAGAGCCTTCCTGTCCTAGTGCATACACCTCAAACATGTTCTGTAGGGCTTAGTTCAGAATCTTAACAAAGTGAGGGGAGAAAAATAGTGTCTGCTTTCAAGGAAATTCTAAGGCTGTTTGTTATTTGGGAGCTTCCCAACAAAATTATTCCAAGTCAAATTTCAAAAGATTCATTGTCTTGCCGGCATTCACATTAGTACAATAGAATCAATGAAAAATGACACACAACCACTGACCACCAGACAATGTGCAAAAGGAAACAAACTATGCAAATGTAATAAATAAATAAATAATACTGAGAACATGAGTTAAAGAATCCTTGAAAATGTTTCCATAGGTTGTGTTCAGATTTGAGGTGTGTGAATTTTTCTATGTTGGTTCAGAAGCCTGATAGTTGAAGGGTAATAATTGTTCCTGAATTTGGTGGGGTGGGAACAAAGGCTCCTGTACCTCCTTCCTGATGACAGCAGCAATAAAAGAGCATGGCCTGGACGCTGGGAGCCCTTGACGATGGATGCTGCTTTTTTGTGGCAGCGCACTTTGTAGAGGTGCTCAGTGGTGGAAGTAGATAAATGAAACTAAAAGAAGAGAAAATAGCAATATAGAGGAAATAATGGAGAGTGATAATAATAGAGATGTAAGTCAGAGTCTGACATTTCAATAATACATTTCAAACTTACCTTTCTATGACTGAAGTCCTACACCACTTGGTTCAAGAACAGCTACATCCCTTCAATCATTTGGTTCTTCAACCAACTTGCACAAATAATCACTATAGCTTAACAACATTGCGACTCTCTTGATCACTTTACACCAAAATAATATAGACATTTTTTTGTTGTAGCCATATTCTTTCTCATAAAAATTGTGTATAATGTATTCTTATTTTAAAAACATTTTAAAAATTGTTCCTGTTCGAAGCCTGTGATGCTAATGCACGTAACACACACACACAAAAATGCTTGAGGAGCTCAGCAGATCAGGCAACATCTCAGGAAATGAATAGACAGTCGATGTTTCAGGCCAAGAACACGCCTTTCCCCCGGCAAGACTGAGAAGGCGGTGGTGGTGGGGCGGTGGAATGCCAGAATAAGAAGGAAGGGGAAAGGGAAGGGGAAGGAGACTATCTGGAAGGTGATAGGTGGAAAAGGTCAAGAGCTGAAGAAGGAATCTAATAGGAGAGGAGAGTGGACCATAAGAGAAAGGGAAGGAGGAGAGGACACAGGGGAAAGCACTAGACAGGCGAGAAGAGGTAAAAGGTCAGATTGGGAAACAGATGACGGGATGGGAAATTTATTTACCAGAAGAAGAAATCAATATTCATGCCATCAGGTTGGAGGGTACCCAAATGGAATGCAGGGTGCTGCTCCTCTGCCCCGAGGGTGGCCCCATCCTGGCACAAGAGGAGGCCATGCATGGAATGACACTTCGGAATAGGACACTGGTAAGTTTTCATTGCACCTGTGCATACATGTAAATGTGCATATGACAATGACTTTGATTTTGACTTCGAACTTGACTGAAGGAGATAAAAAACAAAAATCTCAAAACAGCTTTAGCACTCATCCATCAGATCAGCTATGAAGTTATTAAATTGTAGCATAGGTTTGAGGGGGTCATATGGTGTAACTCCACTCCCATTTAATATATTCTTTTCCTCCATTTTTCGTTAGAGTTACTCCGTTTAAAACACAGGCTCGCTTTTAACTCACTATTGTTTCAATGTAAGACCTCACGAGTTTAAAGGACATGCAGGAAGCAAACCTTTTTCAGTTTCAAGTGACTCACACTCCCCTCTGGTCCTTTCTCCTTCCTTCTGATCCACCCAGGTCTTCTCACCACACCCTTCCTTCTAACCTTCACCCTTCCCCCCTCCCCAGTTCTCTATTACCCAGTTTCTGGGTAACATCTGCCATCTATCTGCCTACCACCCACTCACCCAACCTACTTGGTCACCCATCATCTCCCTTCCTGCTCTGATCTGCTCACCAGCCCTCTCTTATTTGGTTCAACTTCTCACCTTCCATTCTTATCAGATTCCATCACCCACAGCATTCTGTTACCTCCATGTCATCTCTCAGTTTTTCGAAGTTATTTACAGTATATATATTGCCATATGCTATCCTGAGATTCATTTTCTTGCAGGCATTTATTGGAAACAAATGAAATGCAAACGAATTCATGAAAAACTATCAAAGACTGACAAACAACCAATGTGCAAATGAAGACAAATTATGCAAAAAAAGATAATATTGAGAACATGAGTATGTAGAGTTATGAGTTGTAGGGTCCTTGAAGGTGAGTCCGTAGGTTGTGGGATCAATTTAGAGTTGTGGTGAATGAAGTTATCCACGCTCGTTCAGGAGCCTAATAGTTGTAGGGACCTAAGGTACCTGTACCTCATGCCCAGTGCTATTCGTAAAAACACAGCATTGTCTGGATGCTAGGGGTCCTTGATGATGGATGTTGCTTTCATGTGACAGTTCTGCTTCCCTCCTCCACTTGTGCATCAACTATCTCAGCTCTTCATAGTGTCTTCCCTCATTTACAATCCCTGAGATGCAGGTTCTTGACATGAAATGTTGACTAACCCTTTTTCTCAACAGATTTAGCTTGACCTGCTAAGGTCCTCCAATAGCTTGCTTTTTTGCTCCAGGTTCCAGATTAGGAAATGATACAGTTTCCATTCTTGTTTAAAGGTACTGCATGTTTAATGATTGCAACATCATCCTGTTTGATCTGGTGTGCTTCCAGTCTTTAGACACTGTTTCTGCAATTCAGTATGCTTTCAGATCCAGAAGTCTGCCCAATACGGATCATCTACATTCACTCCTATAAGTCACTTGCTTAAATTCTTACATTTTCTATTGGGTTTGTCTATACCAATATTGTTGGTAACATCTCATATGGAAACAAGGAGGTGTACAGGAGCGAGATACGTTAGCTGGTTGAGTGGTGTCATAACAACAACCTTGCACTCAATGTCGGCAAGACCAAGGAAATGATCGTGGACTTCAGGAAGAACAAGTCAGGGGAACACATATTGAGGGGTTAGTGGTGGAAAGGATGAGCAGATTCAAGTTCCTGAATGTCAGCACCTTTAAGGATTTTGTAATCCTCAATAAACCAATTGTTTGAAATCAAATGACCTTGCCTGGTGTCTCAGGGCTGGGTGTGTCTGCACCCGCCCATCTCCGGCGCAGCGCTCTTTCTCTGCCACCTGTCCCACACATTTCCCACGGCTCTCCATCCTCGCCATTCCCAACATCCCAGCAGATTTACAAACTCACTCTTTGCTTCAGCTTGACAAATGCTAAAGTCTTTGTCACCCTAGCTACATATATTATATGCATGTGTGCCTAATATTTTTGCACAGTACTGCATGGTGGTGACCTTTCTGACTGGTTGCATCACAGCCTGGTATAGAAGCTCAAATGCACGGGATCATAAGAGTCTGCAGAAGGTTGTAGAACTTAGCCAGTTCCACCACAGGCATAATCCTCACCACCATTATGGGTATCTTCAAGGGGTGGTGCTTCAACAAGGCAGCATCCAGCATTAAGGGTCCTCACCCACAGGACATGTCTCTTCTGACTACCATCAGGCAGGAGTTAAAGGAACTTGAAGACACCTGTTAAATGATTGTGGAACAGCTTCTTTTCCTCTGCCGTCAGCTTTCTGAATGGTCCATGAACCCATAAACCTTACCTCATTATTCCTTTCTTTGTATATTTACGTATTTTGCAAGCAATAGCAATGTTATGTGTTGGCGCATGGCCAAGGGTTAAGGCGTTCGTCTAGTGATCTGAAGGTCGCTAGTTCGAGCCTTGGCTGAGGCAGCGTGTTGTGTCCCTGAGCAAGGCACTTAACCACACATTGCTCTGTGATGACACCAGTGCCAAGCTGTATGGGTCCTAATGCTCTTCCCTTGGACAACACTGGTGGCGTGGAGAGGGGAGACTTGCAGCATGGGCAACTGTCGGTCTTCCATACAACCTTGCCCAGGCCTGCGCCCTGGAAACCTTCCAAGCGCAAATCCATGGTCTCATGAGACTAACGGATGCCTCAGTTTTAGTAGCAATGTTATATCTTGCACTATATTCTGGCTGCAAAACAACGTATTTCATGTTACAGGCAGAGTACAAAGTAAATGGCAGGATACTTGGTAGTGTGGAGGAGTGGAGGGATCTGGGGGTACATGTCCACAGATCCCTGAAAGTTGCCTCACAGGTGGATAGGGTAGTTAAGAAAGCTTATGGGGTGTTAGCTTTCATAAGTCGAGGGATAGAGTTTAAGAGTCGCAATGTAATGATGCAGCTCTATAAAACTCTGGTTAGGCCACACTTGGAGTACTGTGTCCAATTCTGGTTACCTCATTATAGGAAGGATGTGGAAGCATTGGAAAGGGTACAGAGGAGATTTACCAGGATGCTGCTTGGTCTAGAGAGCATGTATTATGATCAGAGATTACGGGAGTTAGGGCTTCACTCTTTGGAGAGAAGGAGGATGAGAGGAGACATGATAGAGGTGTACAAGATAATAAGAGGAATAGATAGAGTGGATAGCCAGCGCCTCTTCCACGGGGCACCACTGCTCCATACAAGGGGTCATGGGTTTAAGGTAAGGGATGGGAAGTTCAAGGGGGATATTAGAGGAAGGTTTTTTACTCAGAGAGTGGTTGGTGCGTGGAATGCACTGCCTGAGTCAGTGGTGGAGGCAGATACACTAGTGAAGTTTAAGAGACTACTAGACAGGTACAAGGAGGAATTTAAGGTGGGGGCTTATATGGGAGGCAGGGTTTGAGGGTCGGTACAACATTGTGGGCCGATGGGCCTGTACTGTGCTGTACTATTCTATGTTCTATGTTCTATAAAACGGTGATAATCATTATAGAGCAACACACATAAATTGCTGGAGGAACTCAGTGTTCCTCCAGAATTTTGTGTGCATTGCTCTGGAATTCCAGCATCTGCATCATGTGTTGATAATCATTGCAGTTTAAGGCTGATTCTTCAGCATCTGGGACATGCCCTCTTCTCATTACTGCCATCAGGGAGGAGGTACAGGAAGCTGAAAATGCATATGCAACAGTTCAGGAAGGGCTTCTTCCCCTCTGTTACCATATCTCTGAATGGTCCACGAACCTATGAACACCACCACTGTACTCCACAATTGCACTATTTCTTTATTTTGTATTTATAGCGATTGATGTTCTGCTGCTGCAAAACAGCAAAGGTCACATTATATAAGACAGTGACAATAAACCGGATTCCGATTTTGGAATTCTCCTGTTGAACCTCGCCACCATTCCCTTATGATAAATCTTAAAACCTAGCACTTTGATAAAGCTAATGGCAGTTGTGCCAATAATTATCTTATGCAGCAAGGTGTCAGATTTTATTGATCCCTTTTAGATGCCCTCGCACTGTAATGATCTTGTAGATGATATAATATCTCTGAACCTTGGGCAAATTGCGGACAAAATGTGTGCAGTTTCTTTTAAGGTTTGACCTTGAAAGGGGGTTGTTGTGACTAGACAATTAAATTCAGAATATGAGAAAAGAAGGTAAATCATAATGTTATTAAATGTGAGGATGTCTAAAGGTCTGAGAGCAGAACAATTGAAATCATTTATAACTTAAATCATATTTCAACTGTAAATTCAGTATGAATGTAAAAAATATCAAAGTGTGACGCAAGTAAATAAAAACAATTTACTATCATTCAGTTCCTAAATCATGTCTGTGTTTAGTCAGGAATATACGATCATTCAGTCAATGATTTAAATAGACTGGGAGAATATTTAAATTACTATTTAAATTTTTCATTTGTATGCACATCATTTCAGTTCACAAAGAAAAATTAAAATCTTGACACTATGGTGTTATAAACCTTATTAAACTTGCTTTGCCACCCACATAATTTGCATGAAAATAAAGTGTTATGTTTATGAGTTCTGATGCAGAGAATTAGCTCCAGTTTTGACACAACTGACTGCCAATGTTTATATCAGTAAATTGAGGCCATGGATGTCCCCAAAGCATCTTTTGGTACTCTTTGGAATTATCTTGGAATTTTTCAAAGGTTAAAAATTAATCATCAAGAAAGTTGGGAAAAAGATCGTGAATGGATTTCCCAATTTTCATTTTGCTGACTTTGAACGATGTCAGTCATTAACAAGTTGGTCTTGGGAATAAATTGCCTGCAAAGGCTGTGTAGGTGATGAAATTCCCAGGAATATATTCAATCCCAGTTGGAAGCCCTAGTACTTTTTTGTTGTTGGCCCGTGCTTTGCTTCTGATGAACAAACAAAAATTTAAAGTCCCAGATATCAATGTGATGCAGTTAGTGGAACTGTGTCTCACACTGTCATAGACTCCGACTTCAGGAACTGTCTGTGTGGTGTTTGCACATATTCCCTGTGACCACAAGGGTTTCCTCTGAGCGCTTTACCTTTCTCTCATACCCCAAGGACATGTGGGTTAAGAACATAGAGCATAGAACATGAAAAATACAGCACAGTAAAGGCTCTTTGTGCCAGACATTTAATCTACTCCAAAATCAATCTAACTTTCTTCCCACATACCCCTCCATTTTTCTATCATCCATATTCCTATCCAAGAGTCTCTTACAAGTCCCTTACTTACCTGCCTCTGTCACCACCCCTGGTTGTGTGTTCCATGCACCTACCACTCTCTGTGCAAAAAGAAAAATCTGCTTACCTTTCCATTCCACACTGGGAAAAAATGCTCTGACTTTCCTCCCAACTAAAGTTCAGCCTGTACTGGGATGTAATGTTCTACGTTCTAAATGCTTGTGGAAGTCTCCATATTTCTGGTGTTATTGCTTTATTATTCTCTATTGTCTATAGCTTTTGAAGTTTTCCATTTTAATTTCAGTTTGATTCAAAGGGTTTTATAGTTGTTGGTTTTTGAAAAAATATGCCTTTTAATAACAACATCTGCAATCAAATGTAATGCACATCAACCTTTGATCTCAGTGAAGCACAAATAATCAAAATTGGTAATAATATCATCTATAGATCACTTCAGGCTTTACCTCAATTATTTAAGGTAAAATCTTCGCTCTCCTTCAGATGTGACAGGTAACACTCAGGACAGAAGAGGCAGACAGCAAATATCTCCAACGAGAAAGTCTAACCATCTACCCTTGACATTGAATGGCATTGCCATCAGCACGTCTCCCACCATCAATATACTGGAAGTCCCTATTCAATAGATGCTCAGCTGGATCAGCCACATCAATAATGTGGCTACAAGAGCAGGTCAGATGCTAAACATCCCAAGGCCTTTCATCATCTAAAAGGCACAAATCTGGAAAATAATGGAATAATTATTACTTGCATGGAGAAGTACAGATGCCAACAACTCTCAAGAAGCTCACGCAATTCAGAGCAAAACAGCCCGTAAGTTTGTTTTCCCATACAACATCTGAAATATTCATTTCCTCCACAAGCAATGCACGATGGCTCAAATGTGCAGCATCTCCAAAGTGACTTGCCAGGCTAATCTGGAAATACCTCCCATAATCTCTTCCAGCAAAAAGACCACAAGATGTTGTAGTAGTTTGGGACAAGCACACATACAGGAAATGTTTAGAGGAACGTGAGTCAAATGCAAGCCCATGAGACTAAGTTACATTTGCATTACCTGGTCAACAGGTACAAGTTGGACCAAGGGGCCTGCTTTCGTATTGTATTACTCTATGATATTGTGTTACCTATGACCGACCGAAGGAAGAGCAACTAGTTGAGAGGAAAAGAGAGGTAGAGGCTGCTAATGAAGGCAAGCAGCATGGAGAAGCATGGCGTCTAGTCAACGAGATCAGCAGACGGAAGAAGTCCCCATCAGGTCAAATAAGTGGTAAAACAGCTGAGGACCGTGTCCAGACATGGTTTACCCACTTTAAGAACCTGCTGCGAAGCCTTCCAACGATCACGGAAGAAGAAGAGGACATACCCACGATACTAACGCAAGTCAACATCAATGACGGCCCATTCACCATTGAGGAACTGAAGAAGGCCAAATATGCACTCAAACAGGGCAGGAGCACTGGACCAGATGGGATATCACCAGATGTCCTGAAGAACTGCGACCTGGATGACATCTTGCTGGACATATGTAATACGGCATTGATGAAAGGCAACAAACCAGAACGGTGGTCACTCTCAAACATTATCCCAGTCCCCAAGTCAGGATCCCTCACGAAGACAGATAACTACCGGGGTATCAGCTTGACTTGCATCTTAGCAAAGCTAATCAATCAGATGATCTTGAACAGGATTCGCACTGCCATTGACCCCAAGCTAAGGTTCAATCAGAATGGTTTTCGGCAAAAGCGCACAACAGTAATGCAAATACTTGCTCTCCGTAGAATCATCGAAGAAGTCAAGAAGAACAACCTACCAGCTGAGCTTACTTTCATCGATTTTCGCAAAGCTTTCGACTCCATTCACCGAGGTAAAATGCTGAAGATCCTGAAAGCTTACGGAGTGCCAGACCATCTACTGAGAGAAATAGAGTCCAGCTATACCAAAACCTTGGCGAAAGTTGTGTCACCAGACAGAGAAACAGCAGTGTTTGAGCTCCTAGCTGGTGTGCTGCAAGGAGACACTCTGGCACCCTACATCTTTATAATCGTCCTTGATTATGCTCTACGTCAAGCTACCAAAGATCATGACAAGCTTGGTTTTACCATAAAACCAGGATGAACCAAAAGGGTCAGACCAGTTACGCTCACAGATCTCGATTTTGCAGATGACATAGTCCTGCTCTCTGACCAGATGGAGGAAGCACAGCAGCTGCTGACAAAAGTGGAAATTGAGTGCAATAAAGTTGAACTTCACCTAAACGCTAAAAAGACAGAGTACATAGCGTTTAACTGCGATGAAGGTACTCTCAGGACCGTAAAGAATGATACCATTAAGAAAGTCTTTGACTTCAAGTACCTTGGATCAAGAATGATGAGTTTGGAGAAGGATATAAAGATACGGAAGACGCTGGCGTGGGGGGCTATGAACAACATGAAGGAAATCTGGAAGTCGAACCTGACCAGAGGGCTTAAAAAGAGGATTTCCATAGCAGTCATAGAGTCCATTCTCACGTACGGATGCAAGACGTGGACATTCACCAAGACTATGCGAAAGTCTTTAGATTGTTGCTATACACGAACACTCCGGATGGCTCTTGACGTGAGTTGGCAATGGCACATGATGAACGTTGGGCTCTATGACGACCTACCGATGCTCACCACTAAAATTGAGGCGAGAAGACTGAAACTAGCGGGGCACTGTCTATGCCACCCTGAGCTACCTGCCAGCCTAGTCATCATATGGGAGCCCAAGCACGGGAGGATGAACCCTGGGCGCCCTCCCAAGACTATGGTCAACATGCTCCTAGAGGACAGTGGTGCGGCTAATGTAGATGAACTGAACACACTGATGAGGGAGAGGGAAAAGTGGAGTGTCTATCATCGTGCCTGATGCTGGCCCCTAGGCCTAAGTCGACGGAGTAGTACTCTATGATCCTATGAGAAAATACATGGTGTATACATGGTGACAGGGTGGCAGGGTGCCAGGGTGGAGATACATCTCTATCAAAGGAGGTGTAAGGTGCTCCTTCCCTCTGCTGGTCTGCAGATCACCCTTGGACAATATGTAGCGCCAGCTAAGCGCTTCCAATCAGAGTCACATGAAGCTATGGGAGCAGGTGTTGGATGGTCGTATGAACAGCTGGTGCCTATCACAAGTCCTGGTTATGTGACCACTGACACCAGACAGACAATCTCTAAAGAGTATTGTTAATGGCTGGGATCACCCATCTTGTAAAGACACTGGCCAGAAGAAGACAATGGCAAATAAATTTGGTAGACCATGATTGGCCACATTATACAACATGGCACATAATGATAAAGATACACAGTGAATTACAAGGCACGTGAGTGTTGTTGAACAGGAAGTCCCAGGGGTGCAAGTACATAGTTCTGGGAACTACACTTTTTCTATAATGTAGTGACCAGAACTGCACACAATGCTCCAAATGGGGCCAAACTAGTGTTACGTTAAGTTGGAATTGGAACTGGAATTAGTTTATTGTCACATATACCAAGGTGCAGTGAATAGCTTGTCTTGTATACTGTTCTTAGAGATCAAATCATTACACAGTACATTGAAGTAGTACAAGAGAAAAAAGAAATGCAAGCAGAATGAAGTGTAAAAGCTACATAGAAAGTGCAGTGCAGGTAGACAACAAGCTGGAAGGTAATAAAGAGATAATTGGTGAGGTGAAGAGTACTTCTTATCAGGGTTATAGTCTTATAACAGTAGGGTAGAAGCCCACCCTGGTGGTACATAATTTCAGGCTTTTGTATCTTCTGCTCCATGGGAAAGGAGATAAGAGAATATGCAGGGTGGGTGGGATCTTTGATTATGCTGGCTGCTTTACTGAGCAGTGACAAATATAGACCGAGTCCATGGAGGGGAGGCTGGTTTCTTTGATCTGCTGAGCCTTGTCTACAACTCTCTGCAGATTCTTGTGGACATGTGCAGAGCAGTTGCCATACCAAGCTGTAATACGTTCAGATATAATGCTTTTTTTGGTATATCAACAAAAATTGCTAACGGTCAATGGGGAATATCACATTTCTTTAGCCTCCTGAGGAAGTAGAGCCACTGGTGAGCTTTCTTGACAATTGATATAGACAACAATATGTGTCCCCTTTCTTAAGTCAATGACTAGCTCTTTGGTTTTGCTAACATTGAGGGAAAGGTTATTCTCGTGACACAAAGTTACTAAGCTCTCAAGCTATGTCCTGTGTTCTTGTATTCCTATATTTGATATACGGTCCAGCATGGTAGTATCATCTGAAAACTTGTAGATGGAACTAGAGGAGAATCTGGTTTTGCATGCATGAGTATATAATGAGCAGAGTAGAGATGCAGCCTTGCCGAGAACCAGTGATGAGAATAAGCGTGACAGAGATAATGCTGCCTATCCTATTTGATTGTCGTCTATTGGTCAGGAGGTCAAGGGTCCAGATGCAGAGTTCCCAGAGTCAGTTGATGAGCTTGCTTGGAAGTTGCAAATCAACACCTCAAATTTTATATGTTGCATTCTATCTGAAGGAAGGAGCAATTTTTGAGACCGAAGGGGAGATGTTTTAAGTTTGTATTGTTTAAACTGAGCTATTCATGCTCTAGTTGCCTGTGACAAATGGAGAGAGATGAATGGTGCCCTAAGTTTCCCAGGATCCTTCTCTGAGGATCATCACCATGTTGTGATGGACAGGCTTGTGAACTCCTGTGATCCCAAGAGTGAGGCTATCTGAAACTTCCCCCTTGACCTTATCCAAGGCAGTAAGGTCAAGAAGGAGATTCCAGACAAAGAAAGATAGAAGCAAGACCTCAGCTCTGGGGCTGGTGGATGAAGATGATGATAATGACACATCACATCGACAGCGAAGGTGGAGGAAGGTTGTAGCAGTGAATGCTCCCCAGTCGTCTTACATTCCGTGCCGGTGGCTCCTGACCCCGATCTGTCAAGGATTCCTGTGCATCATCCTCCCCATGTTAAACAAAAAGCATACATGGGTATTCTCCTTAAGAAAATAACTCCTTGGGACAGGGGTTGCCATCCTGGGGTTCACAGACCTCTTTGCTAATGGTAAGGCTCAATGCCATAAAAAATGTTGGGGACCCCTGCCCTAGAAGAAAACCATACCCCACTCAAGTGGTCGCACTACTAGTACTACTGCCCACCCTGAGTATCCCATTTCTACGAGAAACACATGAGTTGTCATCAGGGTCTTTTGCCAAGCCAATTCTCAAATGCTACTGCCTATATAAACTCCAACAGCTACACTCAATATGCTGAAATTTATCCCAGCTTTCTCAAATGAGATTTCTTGTTTGATGTTGTATTGATTTTCCCAGCTCTGTCAAGTCAAGTCAAGTCAAGTCACTTTTTATTGTCAATTCGACCATAACTGCTGGTACAGTACTCAGTAAAAACGAGACAACGTTTTTTCAGGACCATAGTGCGGCATGAAACAATACAAAAACGACACTGAAATATGTAAGACAACACAAAAACTACACTAGACTACAGGCCTACCCAGGACTGCATAAAGTGCACAAAACAGTGCAGGCATTACAATAAATAATAAACAAGACAATAGGCACAGTAGAGGGCAGTAGGTTGGTGTCAGTCCAGGCTCTGGGTATTGAGGAGTCTGATGGCTTGGGGGAAGAAACTGTTACATAGTCTGGTCGTGAGAGCCCGAATGCTTTGGTGCCTTTTGCCAGATGTCAGGAGGGAGAAGAGTTTGTATGAGGGGTGCGTGAGGTCCTTCAAAATGCTGTTTGCTTTGCGGATGCAGCATGTGGTGTAAATGTCTGTGATGGCAGGAAGAGAGACCCCGATGATCTTCTCAGCTGACCTCACTATCCGCTGCAGGGTCTTGCGATCCAAGATCGTGCAATTTCCGAACCAGACAGTAATGCAGCTGCTCAGGATGCTTTCAATACAACCTCTGTAGAATGTGGTGAGGATGGGGGGTGGGAGATGGACTTTTCTCAGCCTTTGCAGAAAGTAGAGATGCTGCTGGGCTTTCTTTGCTATGGAGCGGGTGTTGAGGGACCAGGTGAGATTCTCCGCCAGATGAACACCAAGAAATCTGGTGCTCTTAACAATCTCTACAGAGGAGTCGTTGATGTTCAGTGGAGAGTGGTCGCTCTGTGTCCTCCTGAAGTCAACAACCATCTCTTTTGTTTTGTTCACATTCAGAGACAGGTTGTTGGCTCTGCACCAGTCTGTTAGCTGCAGCTCCTCCACTTTTTGTATGCTGACTCATAGTTCTTGCTAATGAGACCCACCACGGTCGTGTCATTGGCGAACTGGATGATGTGGTTCGAGCTGTGTGTTGCAGCACAGTCGTGGGTCAGCAGAGTGAACAGCAGTGGACTGAGCACACAGCCCTGGGGGGTCCCTGTGCTCAGTGTGATGGTGTTGGAGATGCTGCTTCCAATTCGGACAGACTGAGGTCTCCCAGTCAGGAAGTCTAGGATCCACTTGCAGAGGGAGGTGTTCAGGCCCAGTAGGCTCAGGTTTCCAATCAGTTTCTGAGGAATGATTGTGTTGAATGCTGAACTGAAGTCTATGAACAGCATTCGAACGTACGTGTCTTTTTTGTCTAGGTGGGTTAGGGCCAGGTGGAGGGTGATGGCAATGGCGTTGTCTGTTAAACGGTTGGGACAGTACGCAAACTGCAGGGGGTCCAGTGGGGGGGGGCAGCAGGGTCTTGATGTGCCTCATGACAAGCCTCTTGAAACACTTCGTGATGATGGACATGAGTGCAATGGGACGGTAGTTGTTGAGGCAGGACACTGAAGACTTCTTTGGCATGGCGATGATGGTGGCGGCCTTGAAGCACATAGGAACAATGGCGCTGCTCAGAGAGATGTTGAAGATGGCAGTGCGAATCTCTCATAGCGGGTCTGCACATCCTCTAAGCACTCTGCTAGGAATATTGTCTGGTCCAGCAGCCTTCCGTGGGTAGACCCTGCACAGGGTTCTCCTCACCTCGGCCACGGTAAGACACAGCACCTGGTCGTTTGGAGGAGGGGTGGTCTTCCACGTCATTTACCATCTCAAAACGAGCGTAGGAGTTGTTCAACGCATCTGGGAGGGAGGCATCACCAGCACAGGCAGGTATTGTGGGCTTGTAGTTGGTGATGTCCTGAATGCCCTTCCACATGCGCCGCCTGTTGCCGCTGTCCTGGAAGTGACTGTGGATTCACTGGGCATGTGCACACTTTGCCTCTCTGATGGCCCGGGACAGTTTGGCCCTCACTGTTGTTAGGGCTGCCTTGTCTCCTGCTCTGAAGGCAGAGTCACGGGTCCTCAGCTGCACATGCACCTCCGCGGTCATCCATGGCTTCTGGTTAGCACGTGTAGTGATGGTCTTGGCCACAGTGACATCATCAATGCACTTGCTGATGTAGCTAGTCACTGATACCGTGTACTCCTCTAAGTTAGTAGAGTCGCCATCAGTTGCAGCCTCCCTGAACATGTGCCAGTCAGTGTGCTCATGGCAGTCTTGAAGAGCAGAGATGGCTCCTGCTGGCCAGGTTTTCACCCGCTTCTGAACTGGTCTGGAGCGCCTGACGAGCGGTCTGTATGCTGGGATTAGCATAACAGAGATGTGGTCTGAGTAACCGAGGTGGGGGCGGGGCTCCGCCCAGTACGCGTCAGGAATGTTTGTGTAAACAAGGTCCAACGCGTTATGTGGTAAATTATCATTTACCACATAATCAGGAGTGAGTTTAGCTGGGCTATTTGATGTGAGAAAGAAGCTTCTGTTGGCCACTGGCACTTACAAGGTGAAGACAGACCTGATTCCACTCCCAATTTAAACACAAATACATAAATCTTTTTTTTCCCTGAGGAAGTTAGCAAGGCAATATAACATTGAGTTAAATCGAGAGAAGCAACGATTACAGGCTAGGAGCTCTATTTGTTTTCTGTGAGCTTGTTCTCTAATGGATGTTTGCTGCTGCCAAGTGTCAATTATGTGTGATATTCTGACAGCAGAAAAGAAGGAGAAATGATATATATTACCTGGTGATCAATCAAAGAGCGATCAATATTCTATTCTCCATGATAGTAGTCAATTCATGCTGTGGTCCATACTTCAAACTGATATGGTGCTCTGCTTTGAAATCTGCAGCAAAGTGTCAAAGAGTTTGTGAATTTCAGATTGAGTGACAAATGATTGACTTTCCCATGATCTCTCATATGACGGACCTGAATCTAATGTTCCATCACAAACTCATGGAACTGGCGAATGCTGCAGCACAAAGAGACCATTTGGCCTGTGGAATGGACGCTGGCTCCATTGAACAGCTTTCCAATTAGTCCCCAGTCTCCATAAACCTCCAATACATCGGTTTCTTCATGTATTTATCCAATCCATTTTGAAGGCTACTGTTCAATTTATTTCCACCACCAGGGGAAGTGTCAGAGACAGTGTTTTGTTTACACAGAGTGGTGGGTGTGTAGGGTGAGCTGCCAGGGGTGGTGGTAGTGGCAGATACATTAGAGACATTTAAGAGACTCTTAGATAAGCACATGGATGAAAGAAAAATGGAAGGCTCCATGTGAAGGAAGAGCAGATTGTCAAATGCTCGGCACAGCATTGTGTGCCGAAGGACCTGTATTGTGCTGCACTGTTCTACATTCTTTGTTCACTTATCAATTATTCTAAATCCCAGTGCCAATTGCAAAAACCGTGATTATTTCTTCTTCTTTCGTAGAACCAGTCATAGAAGGTGTGCTTAACATAACCATGACAATATATATTACACATTTAGTATATGAAATGGAACAAAAGTGCCAATGTTTATAGTGAATTAAAACTCATCATGAGCCTGAATGCAGCGTTATGATCCAACACTTGACCAATTCTTATCCTCACCCCCTCAGCTGCTGCTCGACTGCTGAGTTCTTTCTGTAGATTGTTGCTTATCAATGAATGTACCCATTGTCCTCTTGGTCTGGTTCACATCAGTCTTTCACAATATTGTTAGACAAATGACCATAGCATTGAATGAGATTCCATCAAAGTCCTGATTCTAAAGAAGTGCCTTGTTACTGGAATAGACCTCCTTGACTCTCTCCCAACTGGAATAAAAATCTTTGGTTCTAATGTAAAGAGCATGCACAGTAACAATCATCTAAAAGCAAGGTGCTGAAATTTTAAAAACTAACTTGAAATATACACTCAGTTGCTACTTTATTAGGTCCAGGATTGGAACCCACTGTGGTTTACTGCTACTGTAACCCATCCACTTCAAAGTTCAATGCATTGTGCATTCCCAGACGCTCTCCTGTACAACACTATTGTAATGTGTGGTTATTTGAGTTCCTGTCACCTTCTTGGCAGTTTGGGCCGGGATGGTCATTCTCCTCTAACCTCTTTCATTAACAAGGTGTTCTCACCTTGTAAACTGACGCTCATTGGATTTTTTTTTTGTTTTTTGCACCATTAGTTACTTGGTTCACATTTTTCCCCATTCTGAGGTTTGGTCTGAACAACAACTGAACTTCTTGACCATGCCTACATGGTCTTATATATTGAGTTGCTGTCATAAAGTAGGCTGATAGGATATTTTTCATTAATGAGCAGGTATAAAGGTATGCCTAATAAAGTAGTCACTAAGTGTAGAACATGAAGCATGGAACATTATAGCACAGTACCAGCTCTTGGACAATGTTGTGCCAATGTATTAAACTACTCAGAGATCAATTTAACCATTCCCTCCTACACAGCCCTCAATTTTCCTATCATCCACACACCTATCTAAGAGTTTCCACCACTCCTGGCATGGCATTCCTTGCATCTGCCATTCTCTGTGTAAAACATATTACTCTGACATACCACAACATTTTACCCCAATCACCTTCAAATTATGCCCCCTGGTATTAGCCATTTCCATTCTGGGAAAGATTCTTTGGCTGTCTACTCTATCAATTCCTCTTATCATCTCGTACACCTCTATCAAGGCACCTCTTGTCCAACTTGAAATTTCTCAGCATGAAATTTCTAGCACCAGAGAAGGATTAAACAGAGATCATGCTTCAGTTTCTCTCTCTTTGGATGCTGCCTGACTTGTTAGGTAGTTGCATTTTTCAGAACAAACTGTAGTTAACTCAGACAGAAAGTGGATTCTTGGAGGATAATTTGCATTATTGCCACTGGGCTGGTAACAACTTTCCCATCTCAGATGACCCTGGTGTCTATTGTAGAATGAGGACAAAAGCCTGAATGGTTCTATAGGTTCTACAAGGGGTAGTCAAATTGACAGAGATCACTTGCTTTCTCCTATGTTTTGAATTAGCTCCATTGCTGGTTAATGAGTTAATGATTTAGTCTTAACAAGAGAAAACTTACAGATGCTGGAAATCCGAGCAACACACACAAAATGCTGAAGGAACTCAGCAGGCCAGGGAGCATCGATGGAAAAAAGGACAGTCATCATATCGGGCCTAAACCCTTCGGCAGGACTGGAGAAAAAAAGCTGAGGAGTAGATTTGAAAGGTGGGAGGAGGGAAGAGAGAAACACCAGGCGATAGGTGAAGCTTGGAGAGGGAGAGATGAAGTAAAGAGCTAGGAAGTTGATTGGTGAAAGAGACAGAAGACCATGGAAGAAAGATAAAAAGGGGGGGGCACCAGAGGGAGGTAATAGGTAGGTGGGGCAAGGAGATAACATAGGAGCGGGAAAAGGGTATGGGAATTGGTGAAGTGGGGGGTGGGGTGAGGTGGGGTGGGGTGGCATTACTGGAAGTTTGAGAAATCAATATTCATGCCATCAGGTTGGAGGCTACCCAAACAGAATATAAGGTTTTGTTCCTTCAGCCTAAGTGTGGCCTTATCCCGACAGTGGAGGAGGCTATGGATGGACATATTGGAATGGGAATGGGAAGGGGAAGAGAAATTTAAATGAGTGGCCACTGGGAGATCCCGCTTGTTCTGGTGAAGTGGTACCCAATCTATGTCAGATCACAACAATACACAAAAGGCCAGACCATGAGCACCGAACATAGTATATGGCCCAAAAGACTCACAGCTGAAGTGTCGCCTCACCTGGAAGGACTGTTTGGGGCCCTGAATGGTAGTGAGGGAGGAGGTGTACGGGCAGATGTAGCACTTGTTCTGCTTGCATGGATAAGTGCCAGGAGGGAGATCAGTGGGGAGGGACAGATAGACAAAGGAGTCGTGTAGGAAGCAATCACTGTGGAAAGCAGAAGGGGGGGGGGAGGGAAAGATGTGTTTGTTGGTGGGATCCAGTTGGAGGTGGTGGAAGTTTCAGAGAATTATGTGCTAGACGTGGAGGCTGGTGGGGTGGTAAATGAGGACAAGAGAAACCCTATCCCTGGTAGCATGGCAGGAGTATGGGGTAAGAGCAGACGTGCGTGAAATGGAAAAGATACGGTTGACGGCAGCATTGATGGTGGAGGAAGGGAAGCCCCTTTCTTTGAAAAAGGAGGCTATCTCTGTCATATGATTTAGTCTATCTGCTATCCATTTCTGAAATGAACTTTAGTTGAGCATGCATTCCAAATTGTTTTACAATCCCAACAAGCCTGTCTACTATTTTCCCCCGGGATACAATTCACCTAGATTGCCAGATAATTAAAAAGTAGCAACAGCTGGTTAACAGTTATGAATAAAATATTCAAATCGTCCTGATCTTTTGTAGATGAAGACCAGGCTGGAAGGGGACTGTTCATACCATCAGGTTCAGATGTACTTCTTCTTTGTACTTGCTTCTATCTAGAACAAGATGAAGGTGGATGAACTGAGTTGAAGCTGGACTGAAGTTTCAATGTTGTGCAATTTCATTGAATAGGAACAATCATCCAATCATCTAACAGCTGTAGATCTTCATTTTTTTTTAACCATGGGAGAGGAATTCACACCACACCAATTCTTCTGTTCATCCATCGGGGGTTGAGTTATTCCAACTAGATAAAATGGATTATTATTGTCACACGTACCAAGGTACAGTTAAAAACCTTGTTTTGCATGCCTTCAACATAGATCATTTCTTTACAACAGTGGCTTGAGTAGCACAAGTGAAATCAATAACTGAATGCAGGATAAAGTTTTAGTTACAGGGAAGATGTAGTGCAGGCAGAAATATGCAAGGCCGTAATAAGGTTATTGTAAGGTGAAAGGTTCATTTTATCATGCTATCAGGCCATTCAATAGTCTTTTAACAATGGGATAGAAGCTGTCATTGATAGAGGACTGTTATCTTGCTCTATGCAACAGGCAATAATTGTTTCAATAATATAACCCACACTGGGGTTAACTTTAATGCAAGTCACCTGGTTGGTTAGAACTATTGGTAGATAAAAGAAGACATCAGTGAACTGGATAGGTGAACAGAAAAATGGCAAATGAAATTCAGCCTGGTAATGATTAATGAATTTTGACAAGCCCAAAAACAAGACCAAGAGGGCTACCTGGGAGTGTTGATCCTGCCATGCTATTTCTGAATTCAGTGACAACAGGTAAAAGATACACTTGATTTATACTAGCTCTTAATTGCAAAGACAATGTTCTCACTGTTTGCATGTATCAATTTCAGGTTTTGCTTTCTTTCCTCTATCTCTGACTAATACTTCCTGCTTTATATGTGTTAGCCTGGGATTCTCATTGCGATCCTAGGTTCTTATGTCATTCCTGGATCATCAATGAGTCAAACAGAGTCATAGAATATCACAGCACAAAAACAGGCCCTTTGGCCCATCTAGTCCATGCTGAAATGTTATTCTATCTAGTCCCATGGACCACAACCCTCCAAAACCCTCCCATCCATTTTTCCTTCCAAATTTCTCTTAAATATTGAAATTGTACCCACTACTTCCACTGGCAGTCCATTCCATACTTTCACCACCCTCTGTGTGAAGAAGCTCCCCTTCAGGTTCCCCTTAAACATTTTGCCTTTCACCTTTATCCCATAACTGCTAATTCTAGTCTCATCCAACCTCAGTGGAAAATGTCTGCTTGCATTTACCACTCATAATTTTGTATACCTTTGTCAAATCTCCTCTCATTCTCCTATGCTCCAGGGAATAAACTCCAAACCTATTCAAACTTTCCCTGTGTCTCGGGTCCTCGAGTACCGGCAACATCCTTATAAATTTTCCCCATACTATTTCAATCTTACTGATATTTTTACAGTAGGTAGGTGACCAGAAATGCACACAATACTCCAAATTTGGCCTCACCAATGTCTTGTACAACTTTACCAGAACATCCCATCTCCTATACTCAGTACTTTGATTTATGATGCCCTGTCTCCAAGACCCCTCTCTTGTTTCCATCCAATGGAATTGTACCACATTGATACTCCTTTTCAGGTCAAACTTCACATCATCCGCCTTCACCTTGTTCCACTGAACTTTTGATTACACTTCTGCCTCACGTTTCACCTATTGTGTATCCTCCTAGTTATTGGCACTGAGCTAATCAGGTTCGTATGGAATTGATTGTTCCTAACAGTTTCCCCTGTGAGTTTCATGATCAGGTCTCACTGCACTGTCTTAACCTAAGACCCTGGTTATTTCGTATTGCCATAGCAACCACTAGCTCCCCTGTGAGCTTTTGAAGCCTTGAATGCCACAGGAGATGTTTCAGAGTGAGGCCCATTGTTTCTTATTACAACCAGATGGTTACTGACTTGATGCTTTCAATTTATTAAGCCACTGAGATTCCGAGTCCTAGTAAGGCCGGGCAGCTCTCCAATGAGGATAATGAGAATGAGGGAATGTTACACAGCACTGCTCCTTTATCTCATAAAGGTCCATTTTCAGCCCACAGTTATTTTGATTTCATAGTTTAATTGCTACCATTAGCTGTCTAAAATGGTCCCTGACTCATAATTCTGTAATCAATCAAAAGCAGAGATTCACTCTTCCTATTATCATTATAAATCATCTTGTATTTTCTTAGCATTCTCAAGAATTTCATGAACAATTAACTGTCTTTGTAGTGTATGTGGCAATCTCTAGATGTTTGTTTGAACTGAGACCTATGGTTGATCTATGCTGGTCTGGCTGCCTTTACCTCTTTAATTACTACACTGGTGCAGTTGTCCTCCTTGATGGAAGATGTTATGGAGTTGATGAACATATTGTCAGATGAGCTTGAGCAAATAGTTGGAAAGGTGGAATAGTGTGAAGTGTAGAAGAAGAGGGGGTTGCTGGATTATACTGTATAATTTTTTTTTACAGCTTAACTTAAATGCCTTCTTGTATTTTGTATAACTATGTGTACGTATGTATCTGTTCAGTATGTTCCCCAGTGGTCACAATATGTATATGCAATTGGACAAGAAAATCTGCAGATGCACAACATCCAAACAGCAAACAAAAAGTGCTGGAGGAACCCCTTTCCATCTCTTCCAGTTTGCACGTCTTCCCTCACCGCATCCTCCCACCACCCCACCAGAGGTAGGGTTCCACTTGTCCTTACCTAACATCTCCATGGCCTCTGTGTCAAACGCATAATTCTCCATAACTTCTGCCATTTCCAATGGGATTCCACAACAAAGAAAATCTTCCCCCACCTCACTTTCTGCTTTCTGCTGGCTTCACTCCCTACGCAACTCCATTGTCCATTCATCCCTGCCCATTGATCTCCCATCTGGCATTTACCATTGCAAGCAGAACGAGTGCCACAGGTGCCCCTAGAACTCCTCCTTCATTCCTATTCAGGGCCCCAAACAGAGCTTCCAGGTGAGGCAACACCACCTTGAGTCTACTGGGGTCATCTACTGTATCTGGTGCTCCCAGTGTGTCTTTTTGTATATTGATGAGACCTGACATAGATTGGGAGATCATTTTGCCAAGAATGTATGCTCCATCCTCCAGGGGAAAAAAAAGGGGAATCTCCCAGTCGCCATCCATTTCAATTCTACTCCCCATTCCCATTCCAACATGACAATTCATGGCCTCTTCGACGACCACATTGAGGCTGGACTTTAGTTGGAGGAGCAACACTTTAGATTCCATCTGAGTGGCCGACAACCTGATGGCATGAACATCGATTTCTTGTATTTCCGGTAACTGGTCCCCCACCTTCATCATTCCCATTCCCGTTTCGTGCTCTCACCTTGTATCCTTACCTGACCATCTCCTCCCTCTGGTGCTCCTCCCCCTTCCCTTTTATCCATGGTCTTCTACCCTCTCCTATCAGATTCCCCGTTCTTCAGCCCTTTATCTCTTTCACCTATTAACTTCCCAGCTCTTTACTTCACTCCTCCCCCTCTCTTGCTTTCACATATGACCTCCTACATTACACTTCTTCCTCCTCTCCTCCACCTTCTTAGACTGACTTCTCATCTTTTTTTTCCAGTCCTGATGAAGGGTCTCAACCTGAAACGTAAACTGTTCACTCTTTCCCATAGATGCTGTCTGGCCTGCTGGGTTCCTCCAGTATTTTGTGTGTTGCATATATACGCAGTTGTTCAGTGTGTCCCTTCGTGGCTTCATTTGTAGTGAATTGACTTTATTACTTACATCCTTCACATACATGAGTAAAAATCTTTACATTATATCTCTGTCTAAATGTGCAATGTGCAATTTATAGTAATTTGTAATAGCACAGAAATACAATTGTATCAGCATGAATTAATCAGTATAATGACCTGGTGGAAGAAGCTGTCATGGAGTCTGTTGCTCCTGGCTTTTATGCGGTGGTACTGTTTCCCGGATGATAGCAGCCAGAACAGTTTGTGGTTGGGGCGACTCGGGTCCCCAATGATCCTTTGGGCCCTTTTTACACACCTGTTTTTGTAAATGTCCTGAATAGTGGAAAGTTCACATCTACAGATGTGCTGGGCTGTCTGCACCAATCTCTGCAGAGCTTTGCAATTGAGGGAAGTACAGCTCCCATACCAGGCAGTGATGCAGCCAGTCAGGATGCTCTCAACTGTGCCGCTGTAGAAAGTTCTTAGGATCTGGGGCCCCACACCACACTTCGTCAACCGTCTGAGCTGAAAGAGGCATTGTTGTGCTTTTTTTTTCACTACAGAGCTGGTAAGTACAGACCAAGTGAGATCCTTGGTGATCTGTATGCTGAAGAATTTAGAAATGTTCATCCTCTCAACCCCAGATCTACTGATGTTAATAGGGGTTAGCCTGTCTCCATTCCTCCTGCAGTCCACAACCAGCTCCTTTGTTTTAGCAACACTGAGGGAGAGGTTGTTTTCTTGATACCACTGTATCAGGGTGATGGCTTCTTCTCTGTAGCTGCGTCAAAGCTTCTCTAGTGTTGCATAGGGGCTATCTGATTGGTTAATCCATAGCTACAAATTCGAATGGAATGTTTCTTATCTCTGCCAATAATCACCATCTTTATTCTTCAGTCTTTTACTGTTTTTTTTGTTCTTAGCTACTCAACTTTTGCAGCTCTATATTTCCAATTCTCCTTGCTCTATTAGTGCTTAATAAAATGATCATGAAGAAACAAGTTTTATGCTTTCTTGACATGTGAAAGAATTGTGGATCACGAACATCAGAATCCAACAGTGTGAACATTCACAGATCCCTAAAGACAGCAGTAAATAGGAAGAAGGGGGAGGGATAAACTCCTGTATCAACAAGACAATGGAACACAAAACAAACTGAGTAAAACAATATTGGTTGACATCGTTGGTTATTTCCCATCTACATCGCAACTCTGCTCCCGCAAGGTTTTTCGGTGCCCACTAATGATCAGAAAGAATAAAGCAGATAAATGAGCAGTTACTTACATAGCAGCCAGTCCTAATGTACTTTACAATTGCTGAAGTTGTTTTAATATTTTGGTGGTGCAGTAGCATATTGGTTAGCATGACACTATTACAGTGCCAGTTACATGGGTTCGATTCCAAGGTGTTTTTGTATGTTCTCCATGGGACTGCGTGGGTTTCCTCTGGCTCCAGTTTCCTCCCACATTCCAAAGATGTACAAATTAGTAGATTAATTGATCACAGGATGTAATGCAACCATAAGACCCTAAGATATTGGAGTAGAATTAGGCCATTTGGTCCATCGATTCTGCTCCACCATTCCATCATGGCTGATTTTGTTATCTCTCTTAACTTTATTCTCCAGCCTTCCCCTGTAGCCTTTGATGCTGTTACTAATTAACCTCTGCTATGATTATACCCAAAACCTGGCCTCCACAGTTACCTGTGGCAATTAATTCCACAGATTCATGACCATCTGGCTAAAGAAATCCCTCCTCGTCTCTGTTCTAAAGGGCTGTCGTTCTATTCTGAGTCTATGTACTCCGGGTCCAGACCAGGGGTGGCCAACCTTTTACATTCCATGCGTCAATTTTTTCATGCTCGAGACCAGATGCGATTTCTTTTTCATACAAGTTCTATATTAACATATTTTTACAAGAATTGAATGGGGGTACAATAGTTGTATGGTGCATCTGAACTCGTGAGTGAAAAAATTGACGCATGGAACGTAAAAGGTTGGCCACCCCTGCTCTGGACACCCCCACTTTTGGAAACATCCACATAATTGTGCAGCGTGGATAATTGGGCTGGAGGACCTGTTACTGTGCTGTATCTCTAAATAAAAATAAGAAAGGAAATGCGGTCCACCATGGACTCTTCCTTTCTCTTTCTAGATCTTTCTATTGATTACTCAGGGGAAAAGTCAGGCAGCAACTATGGAGGAGAATAAACAGTCAGTGTTTTGGGCCAACAGTTCATTCTCTTCCATAGATGGCGCCTGATGTTCTGTTCGTTTTCACTCTAACTCCCCTCATTAACCCTATGGCTTCATCAGTAACTTATCCCCAAGTTTATTGTCATTTGCACAAGCACGCATATGCACAAATTCAAAAAATAGCATTCTTGTAGAAGCATCACAGTATATAGCATCACATAAGCAGCATTCACAAGAAAAACATAAATTACACACAAAAAATTTTTCGCTGCTGCGGGTGGAAGACTTGGTTTTGGCTGGTGAGACCACAACTGATAAAACGATTACTCGTTGGTTGCTTCATTTCTGGAAGGGTTATTACTGTCACATGTACAGTGATCCTCAGAGGAATGAGTGGGGATCTTATTGATACCATTAGCCAGAGAGTGGCGAATCTGTGGAATTTGTTGCTACAGGCAGCTGTGGATATATTTAAGGTAGAGGTTAATAGATTCTTGATTAGTCAGGGCATGAAGGGATACAGGTAGAAGGCAAGATATTGGGGCTGGAAGGGAAATGGCAGAACAGACTTGATGAGCCAAATGGCCTAGTTCTGCTCCCATATCTTCTGCCTTATTGTGTTGGCTATTTTCCTGAGGTGGCAGAAGTACAAACAGAATCAATAGAGGATAAGTGATGGCTTGTGGTCTGAGACAGAATAGCTGCTGTACTGAGCTGTGATGCACCTAGATCGAATACTTTCCACGCCACAAATGTGGTGCATGTTTCCCACGCGCTGCCCACCTAGTCCAAGCCAAAAGTTATTCTGCCTCATCCCATCAACCTGCACCTGGACTATAGCCTTCCATAAACCTCTTGTCCATGTACTTGTCCAGACTTCTCTGAAATGATGCAATCACACCCAGATCCACCAGATCCGTCACGTCCTCTGGCAGCTCATTCCATACTCTGAGTGAAGAACGTCTCCTCTAGTGATCCTTTGGTTCAACTTCTTTCTCAGTTAAACACCTCCTATGTCATTTATCTGAAAGGTAGTCATATTCTTATGGTCTTCTGTACTGGTTAATCTGCATTACCAAAATCACTGAGCTGCTGTAATGCTGAATGACAATAAAACCATACTTTCCATGCCACACCTGTAGTGCATGTCTCCCACATGCTGCCCATCTCCCTGCATCTTGCTGTGCACAAATTGGCTGCAGACTTCCATTCATTATGACACTGGATTCATTCAAAGATATTTACCAGGACTTGTGCAATGAAGTGAAGAATTGCAGTAGAGCAGAGCATCCTGGGAATACAGATCAATAATGCCTTAAAAGTTGTATCACAGGCAGATAGAGTTGTAAAGAAAGCATTTGGCAAGTTTGCCTTCATAAATCAAAGAATTGAGTACTTTGATTTGTGGGAGTTGGGACATTATGTTGAGGTTGGGTAAGATATTGCTGAGGTCTAACTTGGAGTATTGTGTACAGTTCTGGTCACCTATCTACAGGAAAGATATCAATAGGATTGAAAGAGGAAAAAGAAGTCAAAGGATATTCCTGGGACTTGTGGACCTGAATTATAGGGACAGGTTGAAAAAGGTTAGGATTTTATTCCCTGGGGTGGAGGAGAATGAGAGGAGATTTGATAGAGGTGTGTAATTATAAGTGGTAAAGATAGGGTAAATGAAAGCAGGCTCCTTTCAGTCAGGTTGGATGGGACAAGAACTAGAGGTCATGGGTAAAGGGTAAAAGGTGCAATATTTTAGCAGAATCTTTGGGAGATCTTCTTCACTCAGTGTGAATGAGCTGCCAGAGGAAGTGGTGGATCTGTGTCTGATTGCAGCATTTAGGAGAAGCTTGGAAAAGTACATGGACAGTAGGTCTATAGAGTTTGTTTCAAGTGCAGGTCAATGGGACTAGCAAGAATAAGTTCAGCATGGACTAGATGGGCTGAAGGGCCTGTTTCTGCATTGTAGTGCTCTGTCGTTCTATATGTGGGGTCCACCCGCAAGTGTCCCCATGTCTTCAGTGCCCACACAGCATGCCACAACCTACTAATCCTCGTGTCTTTGGAATTTTGGGAGGAAACCAGAGTACCCGGGGAACCCATGTGGTCACGGAGAAGGTTACTACAGCTCAGGTTGTCGGAGTTTGGAGTTCAATTTGGATATCATCTGTAAGGAGTTGGTCCATTCTCCCTGTGAATATGTGTTTCCTCTGGGTGCTCAGGTTTCTAATTGTATTCCAAAGGCGCATTGGTTGATAGGTTAACTGTTCATTGTATAAAATACACACACCTCTGCCTGGGTCACTTTCCACCAAGGCATCACTGATAAGATTTAGCATCACTTCAGTGTTAGTTATGTGACAAGAATACACATGGATTAAGATGTAGCTGTCCTGTGCTGGCACCTGTGGGATCAGCAGTTGGTCTGCCACCTGTCTTCAGGAGAGAGAGAGAAAGATGAGGAAAACAATGGAGCAGCATTTGGAGATGTTAATGAAGGAAGGAGAGCTGTCAAGATCGATTTCCCCCTTTGAACCCTGAACTGTTTGAAGTGATGGACAGGCGATACCCCAGCAGGGGGATAAAAAGGGACAGGGTTGCTAAGGCAAGACACACACGACACCCGAGGTAACGAGACCCTGGAAGCAGTGCGTCTCTCACAAGTCGGTGGGAAGTTTTGGAAGGCCGGTTGTAGGACCAGGCCATAGACGCACAGGGTGGAAAGGCACGATCGGCGGGAACTTGGTGTGTGTCCACCCTTGCCTGGGTGCCAGGTTCACCGCAGAGAAACGATCATATCTAGAAACGGAGGGGTCACGGTCAGTGACCTCAGATGACATCACAAAGGTCTCGCCCGAAAGCTGACTGCGAAGGTCTGTGTGTGGAAGCCGTTTTGAATATTCAGTTGTTTTGCGCTCTCTCTCCTTCCCCCACACTGTCCATCTCCCACGGCAGCGATTACTGCGAACTGAACTGAACTAAATTGAACTGAACTTTGCGTCAATTTGAAACTGGTCATTTACCCCTAGACAACGATAGAGCTTGATTGATCCTGTTAACTTAATTCTGTGCACATGTGTGCTTATCATTGCTGAACTGTTGCATTTATTATCCTTTTGATTAGAGTACTGTGTTGCTTGTTTCTTTAATAAAACTTTCTTAGTTCTAGTAATCCAGACTCCAACTGAGTGATCCATTTCTGCTGGTTTGGCAACCCAGTTACGGGGTACGTAACAGTTATCACTGCCACTGTCATGGATTACTGTAGGGGAAAGAATAGTGAGGGCAAATAACAGGCTGGCAGAGTGGAGATGGGTCTCTATCAAAGGAGGTGTAAGGTGCACCTTCCCTCCACCAGCCTGCAGGTCACCCTTGGGCAAGGTGTAGCACCTGCTTAGCCACAGGGTCATCTGAAGTCGACCATGGTTTTCGGTCGGGCGCTGGTCACTCAGAGATTCGGCGGGGGGGGGCGGGTGCCCGGCACTCAAGTGGTCGGCGACTTGGACCGGCTCCCCCACTGGACTTAGTCTGGTGAGGAGGGTGTGAGGACACCCAGCAGAACTTGTTTTTTAAAAAAAAACAAGACCTGACAAAGGGTGGATGAGCTCCTTGTGAGCCAACGGCCATCTTCCGTGGAAGAGATTAAAGCCTCACCACGTATCTACGAATCGTATGCTATGCAGCTAGTTACAAGAGACATGATGAACTTGGGCGCTGCACCGAGTGCCTGGACCTGCCCAAGGCCTCCGCCTAAGGAAGGGCCGAGCTCGAAGAAGCGGCCGCGGCTGGAGGCCGACACAGCCTCGGGCTCGAGTTTGGCGGGGGCGACGGCGGGCGGTGCCAAGGCGGCCAGCAAGAACAAACTGGAGGAGAGGCTGTACTCGGTGCTGTCGCAAGATCGAAGAAGATGGCGGTGCATAGCCGCCAACCCCAGATTCAGGACGGCACCCACTGACTGACTGAGGTCATGAGAGCAGGTGGTGCATATCACAAATCCTGGTTATGCGACCACTGACGCCACGCAGACAATCTCTGAAAAGTACAGAGAATGGCTGGGGTCACCCATCTTGTAAAGGCATAGCCTATAAGAAGATAATGGTAAGCTACTTCTGTAGAAAAATTTGCCAAGAACAATCGTAGTCATGAGCTCCTGATCACTCACGTCATACAAAAAGCCCATAAAGATGATGATGAATGACTACTAAATAGGATGTGGAATGTGCTAATTTGGTAACAAAAAACTGTAGATACACCCAAGTTTCAGACGCTTCACTAATTAGGTAATAGTGCGTACCCATCGTTGTAACAGAAAATTGGATTTGCTGTTAGATCTGTGGATAATCATTTTATTCTGTAATCACAACCTTGTCTTTTACTTTAGTCTTTCTGTAGCCAGCATTCTGTTATCAAGATGTAGTTTTACTGGTAATCTCATCAACTTCCTACAAAGTGAAACCCAATAGCATGAATGACAGTGATGTTTCACTACCAGATGAACTCAATACCTTCTATACCCCCTTTGAATGGGAGAATACAACCACAGCTGTGAAGATCCCTGCTGCACGATGACCCTGTGATCTCTGTCTCAGAGGCTGATGTTAGGATGCTTTTAAAAAGGGTCAACCCCCTCAAGGCGGAAAGTAAGGCTCTGAAAACTTGTGCCAGCCACAGGAGTATTCAAGAACATTTTCAACCTTTCATTGCTATGGGTGGAAGTTCCCACTTGCATCAAAAATGCAACAATTATACCAGTGCCTAAGAAGAATAATGTGAGCTGCCTTAGTGACTATCACCCAGTAGCACTCACATCTACAGTGATGAAATGCTTTGAGAGGTTGATCATGACTAGATTTAACTCCTGCCTCAGCAAGGATCTAGACGCACTGCAATTTGCCTATCGCCACAATAGGTCAATGGCAGACGCAGTCTAAATGGCTCTCCACACGGCTTTAGACCACCTAGACAACACAAACACCTATGTCAGGATGCTGTTCATCGACTATAGCTCAGCATTCAACACACCATTCCCACAATCCTGATTGAGAAGTTACAGAACCTGGGTCTCTGTACCTCACTCTGCAATTGGATCCTCAACTTCCTAACTGGAAGACCACAATCTGCGGATTGGTGATAATATCTCCTCCTTGCTGATGATCAACACTGGTGCACCTCAGGGATGTGTGCTAAACCCACTGTTCTACCCATGATTGTGTGGCTAGGCATAGTTCAATTTATTCATCTATAAATTTGCTGATAATACAACCATTGTTGGTAGAATCTCAGATGGAGTTGAGAGGAGATGGAGACATACAGGAGTGAAATATGTCAACTAGTGGAGTAGTGTCACAGCAACAACCTGGCACTCAACTTCAGTAAAACAAAAGAGTTGATTGTAGACTTCTGGAAGGTTAAGATGAAGGAGCACATACTGATCATAGAGGGATCAGAAATGGTGAGAGTGAGGAGTTTCAAGTTCCTGGGTGTCAAGATCTCTGAGGATCTAACCTGGACCCAACATATTGATGCAGCTATAAGAAGGCGAGACAGAAAAATATACTTCATTAGGAGTTTGAAGAGATTTGGTATGTCAACAAAAACACTCAAGGACTTCTATAGATGTACCTTGAAGAGCATTCTGACAGACTGTATACTGTCTGGTATGGAGGGGCTACTGCACAGGACCAAAAGAAGCTGCAGAGGGTCAGAAATTTAGTCAACTCCATCTTGGGTACTAGCCTACAAAGTACCCAGGACATCTTTGGGGAGCAGTGTCTCAGAAAGGCAATGTCCATTATTAAGGACCCCCAGCACCCAGGGCATGTCCTTTTCTCACAGTTACCATCAGGTAGGAGGTACAGAAACCTGAAGGCACACACTCAGTGATTCAGAAATAGCTCCTTCCCCTCTGCCATCTGATTCCTAAATGGACATTGAACCCATGAGCATTACTTCACTTTTTTAATATATATTCTGTTTTTGCATGATTTTTAATCTCTTCAATATATGTATACTTTTTTTGGCTTCTATATTACATATTGCATTGAACTGCTGCTAAGTTAACAAATTTCACCACAAATTCCGGTGAAAATAAATCTGACTCTGAACTGAGAATGTAAAAGCTGTACCAAATTCATGTTCGGGTAGATCAGCTTTGTCTGGTCTCCTGGTGTGCACCAGTTTTTAATAATCACCCGTTATTTCAAACGTCAACTCTGTGGGCCTTGCAGTTTGCTCCTGCAATTACCCATTGCACTGTGAATCCACAGGGGTACATTTACCAATAGTGTGCAGGGGTGCTATTTTAAGAAAAGTCAACCACCACATAACACATGTGGCACAAACAATAATGTTGTTTTATGCTCATCTGTCACATCTGCATATTGGCTCCAGCATATATTCATTTCCTTTTATTACAGTTAATTAGAAATCCAAATCGACCGATATGGTTCTTCTTTTAGGACTGGTCCTGCATAGCAAGTGAACAGTGACTGCGGTGAGTCAAGTATTACCTTTCAGTATTTTAATTAACAACAAATTAGGACTGTCTTTAAGTACATAAGGCACTTCTCTTAAGCACAGGAAAGACATTAAGGTTGCTGTCACAAGTGATGGTGATGAACTGCATCATCGTCTGGTATGAGGGGGGTGAGTGGGCTACTGCACAGGGTCGAAGTGAGCTGCAGGGAGTTGTAAAATTAGACAGCTTCATCAGGGGCACTATCCTCCGTGGTATCCAAGATAACTTCAAGGAGCGGAGCCTCAAGAAGTCAGCGTACATCAATAAGGACCCCCACCACCCTGGTCGTGCCCTCTTCTCATTGTTACCATTGAGAAGGAGGTACAGAGGCCTGATGGCACACCCACAGCGATTCAGGAACAGCCTCTTCCCTTCTGCTATCTGATTGGACATTAAACCCATGGACACTACCTCACTACATTTTTATTTCTAATTTTTTGCACTGCTAATTTAGCTAAACTATTTTATATACTGTAATTCAGTTTCTTTCTATTATATTGCAATGTGCTGCTGTAAATTTCACAACATATGCTGGTGATATTGATTCTGATTAGAGTAGTAGTACTAGAGCTCAGTTAGAATACAAACCAATGAACTACTGCTTCAGTTGAAGATGTCATATCTGATGCATTTGGTAATGTACCTGGTCTGAATCTGAAAACTGAGTTCAAGTCCTTCTCCAGATTTCAACACGTGACTGTAAGCAGTGAGCAAGAATGACAT